>NC_092371.1:124273195-124582683 GCF_030028105.1 Mobula birostris
GAAGAACGATCATATCTGGAACGGAGGGGTCACAGTCGGTGACCTCAGAAGACATTACAAAGGGCTCGCCTGAAAGCTAACTGCGAGGAATATCGAAGGTCTGTTTGGAATCTGTTTTGAATATTCATTCGCTTTCGCTCTCTCCCTTCTCCCCGCCCCAATGGCACAACAGCAATTACTGTGAACTGAACTGAACTAAATTGAACTGAACTTTGCGTCACTTGAAACTGATCATTTACCCCTAGACTGCGATAGAGCTTGATTGATCCTATTATCCTAGTTCTGTGTACATGTGTGTTTTATCATTGCTAAACTGTTGCATTTATATCCTTTTGATTAGAATACTGTGTTGTTTATTTCTTTAATAAAACTTTCTTAGTTCCAGTAATCCAGACTCCAACTAAGTGGTCCATTTCTGCTGGTTTGGCAACCCAGTTATGGGGTACGTAACAGGGTCAAGTGTGGGCTGCTGGTTTGTCTTGTCAGTTCCCCTTGGAGCAACCTGCTGATAGAAGGCTAGTGAGACCATTTGTGATCTCTAGGCCTGGTTGGAGGACCACTGCTTCATGGAGCCTTGTTGCCACTTGTTGGAGTAGTCATCATGGTATGGATTTGGCCATTTCCATAGCCAGCCAAGGTTGCTGGCTGCCCTGAGACTCAGAGCCACCCCGGATTGAGCTCCCTTCCTGTCCCCTGCCTCTGTTGGGTAAGTCAGGCCGATTGCCATTACCCTGTGGTTGGTTCTGTCCCTTCCTGTCCCTTGCCTCCATTGGGTAAGCAGGCCATTTGCTGTTACCCTGCAGTTGGGTCCATCCCTCCCCGTCCTTGCCTCCGCGTCTTGCCCAGGAGTTCCGCGTCCTGCCCAGGAGAAGCTCCAAGAACCCAAGCCTCGAAGATCCCGCAGCCAAGCTCCAAGGACCCCAGCCTGCAGCCTCAAGAGCCAAGACCCCAGCCTGTCTCCAAGTTCAAGAACCAAGACCCCAGCCTGCAGCCAAGCTCAGGCCTCTAGACCCAGTCACATCCTGTCCTGAAGACATGTCATGCCTGGTTCTGGGATTGGAGCCTGAGGCAAGACCCAGGTTCTGTGTCCTTGTCCAGTCTCGGGCTCAGAGTCGAAGCCTTGTCTCCTAGTCCATGATTTCTAGTCCTGGTCCCGCTTTCCCTAGCCCAAGTCTGCGTTCTTGTCCCTGCTCCTTGCCTGTATCCTGTCACGTCCCTACTCTAGCAAGTCCCGTTCCTTGTACTTCAGTGTCTGTGTCGCATTTGGGTCTGTTCCCAGCACCCCATTGTGACAGAATACTGGGGTAGGGACATGATACTGCAACTGTACAAATCCCTCATGAGACCACACTGGAAATATTGTGTGCGTTTCTGGTCACCCAACTATGGGAGGGGTGTCAGTAAGCTGGAAAGGTACAGAAAAGATTCACAAAGATGTTACCGGGACTGGAGGGCTTGAATTATAAGGAAAGACTAGAAAGGATGGGACTGTTCTCCCTGGAGCTTAAAAGGCTGAGCGGTGATATTATAAATGTGTACAAAATCATGAGAAGCATAGTTAAAGTGGATGGGCATAGTCTTTTTATTTGGATAGGGGACTCTAAAAGTAGAGGACATAGATGTAAGATGAGAAGGAAAAGATTTAAAAGGGACCTGAGGAGAAACATTTTCACACACAGGGTGATGTATTTGGAATGAGCTGCCATAGGAAGTTGGTGTGGGGTACAATTATAATACTTAAAATACATCTAGACAAGAACATGAATAGGAAAGGTTTAGATTTTATGCCCAAATATCAGGCAAGTAGGACTAGATCAGGTAGGCAACATTGTCATCATGGATGAAGTGGGCTGAAGGGCCTGTTTCTATGCTATCATGCTATAACCCACCATCCTTCATGTCCTTGGTTTCTGAGGGGAAGCTTGGACTTTGTATCAGGCAACATCTCTGTATGCCTCTGATACAAGGTCTGCACCTGTCAGGATTCAGGATCTTAACCCGAAGCTTCAGCCGTTTGCCTCCACAGATGTCGCTCAACTCACCAGGTTTTTCCAGCAGCTTGTTTATTCGCTAAACATTCACCATGTTGATTTCTGGGACGCTGTGCTTTTCTGTGAGGAGAGACTATGCAAACTGTTTTCTCTTTAGAGGAAAGAGGGGTGATTTTATTGAAACATACAAAATTCCTCTAGGGTTGAAAGTGTAGATGTAGAGACATTTTCTCCTACTAGGGTGTCTAGAATTAGAAGTCAGAATTTGGAATCTTTATGAAATGAAACCCCTGATGAGAATTTTTTTTCAACTGAAGAGTAGCGTGTCAGGCATAAAAGGGAAATGGGAGAAGTGGGAAAGTGATGATGAGGTTAAACATCACCACAAATTTGTAGAATAGTGGAGGTGGGGGAGTGGGGAATCAAGCATGAGGACATTATTCCAGTATCAGTACTAGTCCTTCCTACAAATACTGGACCTTTCTATACTGGTCTTTCCCATAGTATTGGACCCCACACTGGTACTGTTTGGTAGTACTGGACCTTCCTACATTATTAGATTTCACAAGAGTACAGGACCTTACTTCAGCATCATATTAAAGGTTTATACAACCAATCTTTGAATCCAGAGATACAAGAGATTGCAGATGCTGGAAGATGGCACTTTTTAACTCTATCTGCAGTCACTTGTGTCTCCTGTCTCCCCTTGGTGAGACCCTATCTTGATGCTGAAGATCTCATCTCTTAAAACCAATGTCACATGGATGAAGCAAAAGTAAATTTGTCTTCAAGGGGCTGAATGATTTGCTACTGCAATCATTACAATGCGTTTGAAATGCAAATAAACTTCAGATAGTGCAATAAAGTGTAAATTGTTGTTTTAACATGCCATCTCCATGGTGGATGCAGTTCCCAAAAGTGTTTCTTTTCAATTATATGCATCCCATGGATAGCTATCACCATCTATCAAAAGTTCTCAACTATAGATCTAAACTATCCGTCTACTTCCATTTCAATGTCTTCTGAATCCCTTTAAACAATGCAGTTACAGGAGCATTCGGTTAGTTTACGTTCACCATGGAGTGTGTTACAGAGTAGAGAAGTGTAGCAATGGCACAGTAAGATGACAACTTATAGTTTTTGACACTTTATTGGGTCTCCGGTTGACATGCAACATTCCTCGTGTTCCCATGAAACTCACATGGATGCCAGTTACCACACTCCCTTAAAACTCACCCAGTACCAACTCTCCTGAAACTTACCAGGATCCCAGTACTCACCCTCCTGAAACTCAGTGGCCCCAGTTCCCACACTCTCTTAAAATTCAATGGGACCCCCAGTTCCCACACTGCTTTAAAATCACTCACCACCACCAGACACTGCCCCCTACCAAGTTACCGCATACCCTAGAAACGTACTGAGTTCACTTGAAAAAGAATACATACAATTTAAAGTGTGTTGTGCAGTGGGACATGCAATCCAAAAGAGAAACCTGCCAGTTCAGCACCGCCAGACTGTAAGAAGTTAAGTAGTATCTGAGTTTTTTTTCCTGTATTTAGTAAGAGAGGGAGCAAAGTCCATCCATCAGACTATTCCGCTGAACCTCCATATTACATCCATGTCCTTGTACTTCATTGTGACCTAGCAAGAGGCTATTTGATCCATTGCTTCTTTACCAGGCCACATTCTCGTTCTCCACTAATTCTCTCTGCAACTTCTCCACATCCTTATCAACTCAGCCACCAGTCGCACGTTAGGGGTAACTTACAGTGGTGAATTAACCTACAAACCCACACAACTTGTGGATGTTAGGTGGAAACTGGACCACCCAGAGGAAACCAAAACAGTCACAGAGGGAAAGTGTAAACTCCACATAGACAATGTCCAAGATCAAGATCGAACCTGGATCTTTGATGTGTGAGGCAGCAGCTGTGCTGGCCTCTCACCGAGTCATACAGGTCCTTCAGCCCAACCACTCTATACCGATTATTGTGCCAATCCAACTGGGCCCAACTTCCTTCATTCACCAAAATTCCCTCCAAGTCCCACCCCTCTATATATAGTATCTATCCAAGTGCTTCCTAAGTAATTCAATCATACCTGTATCAGTCACTTCCTCTGGCAAATCATTCAATATATTCACCACTGTTTGAGTGAAAATTTGTCCATTGGATCTCCATTAATTTTTACTCTTCTCATCCTAATCCTATGCCACCTAGTTTTGGACCCTCTTACCCTGGGGCCTGTTACCATCCACTTTATGTATGCTTCTCATAGTATTGAATACGTCTATAAGGCCCTTTGTTCTGCAGCATTCCAAGGATTAAGGCCCAGGTTAACCAACCTCCCTCTGGAGATGCTTGAATGCAGTGGGTAGTGGTTCTTCACAGTGATATTGTTCAGGGGCCAATAATCTATGCAGGGCCAGAGCATGCCATCATTCTTGCCCATAAAAAAAGAAGCCCACTCCTGCTGGCAAGGTTGACAGACAGATAAGCCCCATAGCCAATGTCTCCTTGATGTATTCCTCTATGGCCACTGTTTCAGAACAAGAGAGGGAAAGGAGCTGGCCCCAGGGAGGAGGTCGATGGCACAGTCATATGGCTGGTGTGGAGGCAGGGTGGTGGCCTTTCTTTCACTGAAAACCTCTAGG
Source organism: Mobula birostris (assembly GCF_030028105.1). Classification (NCBI taxonomy): domain Eukaryota; kingdom Metazoa; phylum Chordata; class Chondrichthyes; order Myliobatiformes; family Myliobatidae; genus Mobula; species Mobula birostris. The sequence goes on from NC_092371.1 coordinate 124,277,840, forward strand.
AGATCCGCATATTCAGCCGGAATTCCAGACAGGTTCACATACTTAGCTGACACAGGAGGGGAGCTTGAGCTGGACCCAGACAGGTAGACAGACGTGCTAGTCCCCACTCTTGGAGTGCTTTAAGAGTCCAGTTGATCCTTGGTTATGTTGAGATAACCGGGGGGACCAAGCACCAGTGTCAGTACAAGAGAATCAACCAGGGTCAAGGCGAGTTCTTCACTATGGTTGCCTTCAAGCACAAGTTTGAGGGGTTCGGTGGAAAGGTGGATCTAGCCGATGCCCAGAGGTCGACTGTCCGGGGCCTTGACCTTGATCACTTCACTCAATTCCCAAGTGGGAACTCCCGATCTTTGAGCTTGAGAGATGTCCATGAGATTCCCAGCTGCACAAGAGTCGATAACGCTCTAAGTTTAGGGGTTCATGACCCCTACGACAAGAAAGTTGCGAGCATAACACAAATTAGGGGAAGCTGACTGAAGAGAGAACGGACCTCAGGACTCCCCTCCCTGTTGACGGGTATACTCTTTTACCGGACATTTGGGCCATGCTGCCCGGAAATATCCTGATCACCAAAATAGAGGCAGAAACCTGTTCTCCTGTGTCATTCTTGTTTCTCCTGAGACAGGCGCACGTTCCCCACTTGCATAGGCTTCTTCATGGACTAGGAGCTGGTGGTGAGGGAGACGGAGAGATAGAAGGGGAGGGTGAGGGAAGATGGTCATTAGATGGCACATAGGAAGCTTGAGACATTCTTTCCCTGTGCCACTCAGTCACCCGGTCATCAACATGAATAGCCAGATTAATCAGATCACCCAGACTTTCCTGCTCATCACAGACAGCAATCTTGTGCTGCCCCCTCTCCTCCTTCAGTCCGTGCTTGAAGGCAGTGGTGAGAACTCTCTCATTCTATCCTGTCTCTACTGCAAGTGCGCAGAGCTTGACTGCATAGGCCCACACCATCCCTCAGCCTTGGCACTAGTCCAGGAACTGGTGGACAGCCTACTGACCCTGTACTGGATGGTCAAAAACCTTCTTAACAAAATACCAGAACAGCTAGGCTGTGGGGTATCCCTGTTCCTGTAAAGCATTGAACAGGCTGAGTGGAGGTCCATCTAGAAGATTGACCATGTATGCCAGTTTTCAGGCATCATCACCAAATGACCAGGCTGGGTTTGGAATGTGAACTGGCATTGGGTAATAAAATTTTTGCAACCATAAAGATTACCAGAATATCTGTCTGGTGGTGGAATACTTAATTATTGTATGGACGCGGGAGTCTGTGATGGTCTGAAAGTGGGAGTCATTTCTGGACTGGGAGCAGTAGCGACAGAGGTTGTCGGGACAGCAGAAAAGGAGGATCTGCATGATGCTGGGAATGGAACTGAGGTGGCCAAAGGCTGCTGCATTGTTTTGGCAAGAACACTAATTTCCGTCAGCTGACACTGGTTGTCCGCAGTGAGTTCATGGATGGCGGCTGTGAAAGTGGAAATCGCAGACACCTGACTCGGATGGTCTGTGGTGGGCTGCTGAACAGTTGCTATAAGGGCTGATGCCTATTCTTGTAGATGAGACTGGGCTTGTTGGGGCAAAATTATCTGCCTCATTGCTTCAGCAACTTCACTCAGAACAGATTCAATTGCCTGTAGCTTGTCCCCAACCTGACCAATGAATCTCAGGACCAAGGTCAGCTGCGTTCTCTCTGCTGGGTCCATCTCTGTGTGTTCGAGACTTGCTGTCAGTACATCTGGATATGGGCCAATTGCAGAGAGAGAGACATTGAAATGGGTCGATAGTTCACAGACTTTAATGCAAACAGTTTTTTAAATGGAAAAAAAACAATAAACGCTAGGCCAAGCAGGGCTATTAACTAAGACTCTTAAACAGAAGCTAGATGCCTACACCGCAACTGAAAGGAATTATACATAATTCCTCAGCGATAATCCACTATCTCAGACAAGGCTGAATGCAAGCAGGCAATGTGATGTTGCTGTGCTTTGCTCAAGTCTTGACAAGCGCTACAATGAAAAGAAGGGAATTAAATACAGCAATAATGAAATAATTATCTGACACGTGCATATTCATGAGAGGAATTGCCGAATCTATTGCACAGCCGAGTCCGTGGTTGTGACAAACATAATGTCCTAACTCCTATCGTCTATGCCCGGACTCATAAGGTTTTGCACCTTGCTATCCCTACATCCAATGTTAGCCTCTTCTGTCTGCCCACATCCCTGCAAAATCATTATCCTTATTGTGTATTTCTATAGTGCATTCTCTTGAGAACATTCTAAAAGATTAACACCATGGAAGGACTGCTGAAGTGCAGGTACTGTTATAATGTAGGAATTCTTCTTTTCAGTCAATAAAGATAACTCTGAAAAGCCTCAATCCCAGAACAACCCAATTGGCCAGACATATTTAATTTAAAAGACCTTATTGAGAACAGAAGTGAATTAGACTGCAACTTTGAAATATCAATTTTGAACCCATGTTGCAGTAATGAAAACTGCAGGATGATAGTGGGATACCTATCTGTAGTTTGGAATTAATAGTTTAACTGCATTAACATTTGCATTAAGAAATGTTCATGAATTGAAATAACAAAAAAGTAACTTAAAATGAATTAAGCTGTGTTATATAAATCTGAATCTCAGCAGGTAAAGGATGTATGAGTCATTATTGTAGACATAAGATCCGATCATCACTTGAGAGCCCTTAGGGAAATGTTGCATCATTCGGATTGAATTTGTGCAGACACAACAGCAGGAGGTATGTTTCAGACAGCCAAAGAACAGGCAAGTCCGATCAGAATATTCCCATTAGTGTGCAGATATTTTCTATTCATCTCAATAGCCTTTGAGTCCACTTGAAGTCAAAATAGTTTTGAATATAAAGAGGAGTGTATAAAAATGGTTGCAATTCATAAACTGAAATTAGATTGCTTGCTGTCATGTGTGTTTGATTCATGAGTCTATAGAGCAAAGTGTGTGTATTTGTATTAGAATGAGGTTGGATTCATGTGTGTGTGCGCGTACATCTCTATTACATGCTTGTGTGTGTTATGTGCATATTTCCATAAAGGCATGTTATCTGTGTACTTGAGTGTGTATATGTATGTATATGTGCATTTCATTTCTAGTATGTGTTTGTGTTATTTGCATATTTACATATGTGCATGTTATCTATGTGTTTGCATGAATATGTTTGTTAATATGTGTGATATATGCATATTTCTGTAAGTGCATGTTACCCATGTAGTGTATGTATGTGTGCATCATTGCCCTAACACTTCTCCCAATCTTGTTGTGCCTCCAACAAACATCCTGTATGAATACAGTTAACTGTCAGAGCTAACTGGAAACTGTAAAACTTATGACAGCTGTACCCCACAGCCAAGTTCACCCAAGCCTCAACTGATGAGCTACAGCATGCAGAAGATTAAATATTGCCTTTATTTGACACATGTACATCAAAACATACATGAGAAGGGGGTCATTTGTGCCAACGATCAACACAGTCCAGAATGTGCTGGGGCAGCTGGCAAGTGACGCCACACTTGTGATGCTAACATAGCATGCCCACAACTTACTAACCCTTAGTAACCAATTTGCCTTTGGGACATGGAGGAAAGAGGAGCACATTGGAGGAAGTCCATGTGGTCACGGGGAGAAAGTACAAACTCCTTACTGATAGTAGCAGGACATGAACCCTACTCGCTGGTGCTGCAAAGTATTACAGTTAGAATCAGAAGTTTACATGCACCTTAGCCAAATACAGTTAAACTCAGTTTTTCACAATTCCTGACACTTAATCCTGGAAAACATTCCTTGTCTTAGGTCAGTTAGGATCACTGCTTTATTTTAAGAATGTGAAATGTCAGAATATTAGTAGAGAGAATGATTTATTTCAGCTTTTATTTCTTTCATCACTTTCCCAGTGGGTCAGAAGTTTACATACACTTTGTTAGTATTTGGTAGCATTGCCTTTAATTGTTTAACTTGGGTCAAATGTTTTGGGTAGCCTTCCACAAGCTACTCACAGTAAATTGTTGGAATTTTGTTCCATTCCTCCAGACAGAACTTGTGTAACTATGTCAGGTTTGTAGGCCTCCTTGCTCCCACATGCTTTTTCAGTTCTGCCCATACCTCACTTAGGGGTGTTATATGTGGAAATTTCAGCCGGGGGTCAGAAGGCTGAAGCCGGGCTAGTGATAGCTAAGGGCAGGAGGCCCAGTCTTTTGGGTCGCTTTTGGCTTTGCAAAATCTGGCTAAACTAGCATGAAATTAAGTATGCACACACGACGGAGGACGTTCTGCAGCAGTACAGTGACGTTTTCAGGGACGAGCTGGGCACACTGAAGGGTGTGACAGTGAAACTCCAAGTCGACCCTAAGGCTACACCATGTTTTTTTAAACCCAGGTCGCTGCCCTATGCCATGAAAGGCAAAGTCAAGGAGGAGCTGGAACGTTTACAGGGGCTGGGCATTATTGAGCCAGTCCAGTTTTCAAGGTGGGTGGCTCCCATTGTTCCAGTTTTGAAGGCAGACAACACTGTGAGGATATATGGGGATTATAAACTTACGGTGAATCACCACGGGTGGATGACCTGTTTGCAACCCTTTCAGGGGGTAAGCTGTTCACAAAGCTGAACATGAGCCACGCCTACCAACAGCTGCTGCTCAACGAGGATTCAAAGGAGTACGTCACAATTAATACGCACAAGGGATTATTCAAGTACAATCGCCTGGTGTTTGGAGCGGCATCCAGCCCTGCCATTTTCCAAAGGACAATGGACACTTTGCTGCAGGGGATTCCGCACATAGCAGTGTACCTTGATGATATTTTGATCACGGGGGCTACAGAGGTGGAGCATCTGGCTAATTTAGAATGGGTGCTGAAGAAGCTCTCAGACGCAAGGCTGTGGTTGAAACACGGAAAATGTGTGTTCCTGGCATCGAGTGTGACTTACCTGGGACACAAGATGACAGCTGAGACGCTTTGCCCTGTGGAGGACAAAATGAGAGCTATTAAGGAGGCCCCAAGCCCTAAGACCGTTACAGACCTCAGATCATTTTTTGGCGTGGTGAATTATTATGGCAAATTTCTTCCTGACCTCTCAAGGGTTTTGACCCCACTGTATAAGCTGCTTCACAATGACACTAAGTGGCAATGGGGTGAAGAGCAGGAGAAAGCTTTCAAGGAAGTGAAGGAACTCCTCCACTCAGCGAAGCTGCTTGTTCACTATGACCCAGACAAAGAGATTACCCTTGCATGCGATGCCTCGCCCTATGGAGTCGGGGCAGTTCTCTCACATGTAATGGAGGACCGTTCAGAGAAGCCTATTGGTTTTGCTTCACGTACTCTGACAGCTGCTGAGAAGGGATATTCACAGCTAGACAAAAAAGGTCTGGCCATTGTTTTGCAGTCAAACACTTCCATCAGTACCTTTATGGACGTGTATTTACAATTTATCGGACCATAAACCACTGATGAGCCTGTTCAGTGAGACTAGATGCATTCCACCACTAGCCTCAGCCAGGATACAGCATTGGGCTCTTACGTTGTCAGCCTACCAGTATGCTATAGTGTACAGAGCAGGTGGGGATAATGCAAACTGAGTCGACTACCTTAACCTGAGTCACCTGTTACTACATATGTGTCTCCAGAGACTGTGTTTTCACTGGAGAGGCTGTCAGAGACACCTGTAAAGGCGACCCACATCAAGTAGTGGACAGAGAGGGACCCGGTCCTGTCCCAAGTCAACATTTTTCTTTTACAAGGTTGGCCCAGAGTCATGGAAGGAGAGGAACTAAGGCCTTATGCCAAACGCAAGACAGAACTCGGTCTGCAGGATGGCTGCATTTTCTGGGAGGGTGAGGGTCATCATGCCTCCCCCTGGCCATTCACAGATTGTGGAGGAAATTCATGAGGCTCACCCAGGAGTGTCTCGAATGAAAAGCCTTGCAAGGTCCTACATCTGATGGCCAAGAATGGATCAGGATCTGGAGAACAAGGTAAAATCATGCACGCAATGTCAGACTAATTAGAATATGCCATCACCAGCTCCTTTGCACCCATGGGAGTGGCCAGACCACCCCTGGTCTAGGCTACATTTGGACTTTGCTGGCCCTTTTATGAGGCAGATGTTTCTTGTAATGGTAGACGCGCATTCTAAATGCACCGAAGCTCACATCATGAGCAACATCACAGCCCCCTCAACCATAGACAAACTCAGGCAAGTGTTTGCAGTCCACGGGTTACCTGACACTCTGGTCACTGATAATGGCCTGACGTTCACCAGTGAGCTGTTCAGTGAGTTCATGCAACAGAATGGCATTCATCACATTCGGATGGCCCCTTTCCACCCAGCCTCCAATGGTTTGGCTGAGCAGGCTGTTCAGACAGTGAAGGAAGGCCTGAAGCTGATGACAGGAAGCTCTCTCAGCATTCGGCTTTCACGTTCCCTGTTTAAATACTGCCTCACGCCACAGACTACAACTGCCCGCACTCCAGCAGAGATGCTGATGGGGCATAGGCCCACTTCAAGATTGGACGTGCTGCGCCTGGACGTGAAGGCAAAGGTGAAGAGAAAGCAGGAAGAACAGAAGGAGGGACATGATCAACATGCGCAAGAGAGGCAGTTAAAACTGGATGACAATGTCTATGTGAGAAACAATCAGCAATGGCTGCCTGGGGTTATTCTTAAGCAGAGTGGTCCCGTCTCCTATGTTGTTAAGCTGATTGATGGATGTGTTTTCCGCAGACATCAGGACCATGTGCGCCTGCCTCATGATACCGGCTCAGAGGCAGACAGTTCCATGGAGTTTCCATTTGTGAGACAGACTACAATGGAAGCATGTCCATCAGTGACTTTCCCAGAGGGCGAAAGGCAGGTAGTGAGGTCGAGGTCCCCTGAGGAGGAAGGCCATTCTCACACAGACACACAGACCCCTCTCATGCCCCCAAAACCAGATCCACCCAAAACACTCTTACCAGCAGTACCTGCTGGGTCACTGTGGGTAGTGCACAGATCACAGCGCACTTGTAAACCTCCTGACAGACTGAATCTTTGGCGGGATAGTTTTTTTTTGCTGTTGTTGGATTGAATGTTGAATCTGTCATGTTTTCCAGATGTTTTGTATTGATATTAGTAGAAGTTTTCAGGGGTACACAAGTTAATAACACCACTGTTTTTATTTCCTAGTTTTTTACTGTAGCCCCCCTGCCCCCCACCCCCCCGGGTCGCTCGGCTCGCTGTCGTCTAGGGAAACAGCCCTCGGCCCTGCCAAACTGGGTACTTAGCTTGTGTGGATGCTGTGTGATGTACCCCACCCCGCCCTAATAACAGACAATACACCAGATATGAGTAAATGATTTACAGTTTATAGATATTACTGGAAATATATAATTAATAGAGAATAAAATATAAAAGGAAAATAAAAGGCGCCACACTTATCAAAGTTCAATCTCTTCGTGCACAAACAGTTGGAGCTCAGGACCCTTCTTCTTCACCCTGCGTCCCCTCGGACCACCTCGACCAGCCGCCTGGGACCAACAACGGTGGTCAACCAGACGCTTCACATGAGTCTGTCTCCATCTCCTCTCCTCCCCGAACGCCCTCCTCGGGGTCCGACCCCATTAGCAGACTCACAGCATCTGGTCCATCCTCTGTCTCTCCCTCCCACCTTCTGCCCCAAAACCCCGTACATACAATCTCTTACAGACACCCCACAGGCATAACAACTAACCCGATTGGTTCAGTTTTCCTCTTATCAGTAGATAATCCAAAACAAACTACCAGCGCAAGAACTTTCTCAGCGTTTAACATAACGAAGAAGCATTCCCAAGTATAACATAACAAAGAAGCCATTTTAATTAGCCTACGCAGAAACATAAAAAACGAAACCCCCTTACATTACTTTTGGGGAATGTTGGATTTTAAAGGGGGAGAAGTGTTGTAATGTGAGCATTATTAAAAGTAAGTTAATGCTAGTTAGGATAATGGGGGGGGGGATTCACTTCCGTTCTTTGGGGGGGGGCAGGGGTTCACTTCCATTCTTTTTACTTCCGGTGTGCTTTTTGTATATTGTGTCCCTGCCATGCTGTACGGGCTGTGAAAGCCTCTGTATATACAGATTGGTTTTGATGTTCGAGATGAAGTTGTTTCTTTGGGCATGAAGTTGTCGAGTGTGCCTTTTTTAAAGTAGAAGTTACCACAGTGGTAGCGTCCCTCAGCAGTTCCACGGCTATGAGAGTGGTGAGTCTGCTTTAACACCCACCTGAATGTGATAAATACCGATTGCTTCAAACTCACTTTTTACAGAAAATTAGACTATTGGAGGACATTCCCAAAATGGCTATGATAACCCAATTTGGCCTTTTTGAGTTTCTGTGCATGACATTTGGACTGAAAGATGTAGCACAGACTTTCCACTGGCTGATGGACTCTGTATTAAAAGACTTAGGTTTTCTTTTTTTTTACCTGGATAACATACTTGTCACCAGTGCATCCAAACTCGAATATCTATCTCATATCCACACACTTTGAGCACTTAAGCCAATACAGATTGATTATTAACCCTGCTAAATACCATTTTGGGTTCTCAACCATTGACTTTTTCGGCCATCACATCTCTGCAGAAAGTGCGAGATCCCTCCCATCAAACGTAACTGCAGTTATGGATTTCCCACCATCCTGCACTACAAGATAATTTCAGGAGTTTCTAGGCATGGTAAATTTCTATCACTACTTCATTCCACGAGCTTCTAAACTTGTGCTCCCCCCGTAGAGTGCGCTTAAAGACAATACCCCTAATCAAGTGCTGACTGTTCAGCAGATATGACCAAGGCATTTGATAATACCAAACAAGCTCTTTCTAATGCGACCTTACTGGCACACCCACTCCTCAGTGCACCCATAGCCATTTCTACAGATGCCTCAGACTATGCTGTGGATGCTGTGCACGAACAGTTGGTCAGAGGGAGGAGTCAGTGTACCGTGCATGCACGGAATGAGAGAGGTTGCAGCCACTTTTTGAGTTTCTCAGAGAGCTGCTGAGGTTCTGGCTGAACTTTCATCCCGTGCTCCTCATCTATGGGCACCTAGTTTGGAGGGGGAACAGGGCAAGAGGAAGATCTCCTGGTGGGCTTGGTCCTGGGCCTAGCCAAGATGACCATTCATGGGTCTAGGTGGTGGATGGTGGAGGGCATTGCCCAGGCCGAATGCCTACCCCTTTTCCAAGGATACATCCATGTCCAGATGTCCTTGGAAAGGGAGTATGAAGCCACAGCGAGCACAATGGGGGTTTTCCGTGAGCGGAGATCCCCCTGCAGTACAGACTGCTTTATAGATGGTAGTAACCATATTGTAATTTGAGTATAGCTACTGTATTGTAAATATTGATTGTCTTGTGTCTATGTGTTGCAAATAAACTTTTATAGTTTTGATTTTAAAAATTCAGTTGGTCAGAGGAGTGTGGTCAATCTCTATCTGGCTGTCCACCATTTTCATTTTCTTCTAGAGGGTCACCATTTCACAGCACTCATTGACCACAAACCTCTTGTGCATACGATGGCCAAAATAGCAGACCCTTGGTCTGCGCAGCGGCAACGCCACCTGGCTTACATATCAGAGTTAACAATGGACATACAACATATCATGAGGAGAAATAATGCCGTGACTGGTTGCCTTGCATGGCCAGCCATTGAGGCCATACACATTGTGGTTGATTATGCCGGCATGGGAGCGCACCAAACTACTGATCTAGAGGTCCAGGCTTACTGAACAGCAGTCATGGGCCTGTGGTTGGCTGACATTAAGTTCAGGAAAGCTGGGGTTTCTCCCCTGTGCAATGTCTCAATCCGTCGCTCTTGTCCCATCATGCTCGCAAACTGGGTATGGGTTGTTTTTGACTTCATGCATGGCCTCTTGCATCCAGGCCCGAAAGCCTCACAGCTACTGAGTGCACTAAAATTTGTTTGGCACGGTCTCAGAAAGGACAGACGTGAATGGACCTCAGCTTGTGTGGAGTGCTGGCAGGCAAAAATTAACCACCATGTTCAGACGCCATTGGCTCCTTGTGAGGTCCATGAGCAACTGTCTGAATGTGTCAATGTGAACTTGGTGATCCTCTTCCCCTCCTCCCATGGTTTCATACACCTTCGTACCAAGGTGGACCGTACCATCAGATGGCCAGTGGTTGTCCCTCTAGTATCAATATGGCTAGGGTTGCCAACTTTCTCACTCCCAAATAAGGGACAAAAGTAGCAGTCAAATACGGGACACTTGTGTTTACCCCGAGAAAGACTACCATGACCATGAAGCCTTGCACGGGCACCTGTGTGCGCATGCGTGACGTGCGCATACGCGACACAAGCATGCGTGTGCGTACCGATTTATTTCTTACAAATTAGTTTTGGCTTAATCTTCCCGATTCTGGTAAGTGAAACTACACTGTACCTACATTATTTCTACTTTATATAGGCTGTGTGTTTATCATATCATTCCTGCTTTTACTATATGTTAGTGTTATTTTAGGTTTTATGTGTTATTTGGTCTGATTTGGTAGATTATTTTTTGGGTCTGGGAACGCTCAAAAAATTTTCGCATATAAATTAATGGTAATTGCTTCTTCACTTTACGGCATTTCGGCTTACGAACGGTTTCATAGGAACGCTCTACCTTAGCCGGGGAAATATGGGACAAGGGCAGTCCCATATAGGACAAACCAATTTAGCCCAATATACGGGATGTCCCGGCTAATACGGGACGGTTGGCAACCCTAATGATGGCGGCAGACGTGGCTTGGACATTCATCGGCACCTGGCTTGCTCAGTTTGGCACCCCATCTGATATTTACTCTGACCACAGTCCCCAATTCATTTCAGACCTCTGAGCTGCAATAGCCCAGGACCTCAGCATTAGGCTACATCACATCACCCGCAGTCCAATGGCCTATGTGAGCATCTTCATCACTCCTTAAAGGCTGCTCTGAGGGCTTCCTGACTGATGAGTGGTGGCATGATTGTCTCCCATGTGTCCTGCTGGGGCTCCGAACAGCTCCAAAAGAGTTGTGCATGGCTGAGTTGGTATTCGGGCAGTCGTTACAAGCACCAGAAGATTTTACTCCTGAAGCTACGACAGCCTGGTTGTCCTCTCAACAGCGTTCCACCCTCCACAGTAAGTCCAATTCCTTTTCACCTGTCCCTACCTCCCAGCATGGCGTACAGCACGCTTGTTTTCCTGTTGACCTACATTCAGCCTCATTTGTTTTCATCTGTCATCATGCACACAAACATCCCCTTAGGCCCCCTTGTGTATTGGAAAGGTGAGAAAAGGCTTTTATCTTAGTGAAGAGGGATAAAACTAAACATATTTTAGTAGATCAACTTGAACCGGCCTATCAAGATTTGGAGTATTCTACTGCCTGCTGTCACCATATGACCATGAGCGTGTCAATGCACCTCTGGACGAGCCAGACGCACCCGCGGTTCCTCTTCCACGGAACACAGGACCCGAGCCAGTCGGCTCATCTGAGCTCCAGATGGCTCACAGTGCCAGTTTTAGTTAATTCTGGTCGGGCCTGTGTAGGGTAACATAATTGGGAGAAATGTACATAATTCACAACCGCCAATATTGAGTTGAGGTTTCGCTTTAAGAGGCTGGCCTGACTTGATGACCCCTTAATGCGTAAAGAGTTTTTACAGACTTTTGTGTTCAGATTTTGGAGTTCAATAAAATGTGCTACCGGTTTCAGCACACATAAAATGTATCACTTTGTTTTCTTTGTGAAAACCTACATTATCATAGATGTTCATACTAATGGAAACGTCTTATACACATCCACTCTATCCAGAAGTTTCAGTGTCTGGTGCGTTTCAATGAGATTCCTCTCAATCTATTGAATTCCATTGAGTACAGACCCAAAGGTATCAAACGTTCTTCATATTTCATGTCTTTCATTGCTGGAATCATTCAGTGTGCCTCTTCTTCCTTGGGATGACATTGTGCTGTTTCTCCAGACTCAACCCAGAAACTCCTTTTGTTGCTGCTCCATTTCAATCAACTCTAGCCTGCCACAGACGATGGAATGCACAGCAAAGGTATTGGCCTTTCAGCCCAAATAGTCCACACCAATCACAGTGGCTACCTAGTTATTCTCAATTTCCTCATTCAACCCATAGTCCTCCAAGATCCCACCCCCTCCTCCATGTTTCTTAAATGATACCATTGTACCTGCCTCCAACACATTTATAGCAGCGCATCCTATATATTTACCACACTTTGGATGAAAAAGTTGCCCCTCAGGTCCCTCGTAAATCGTTTTCCATTCACACTAATCCTTTGCCCCCTAGCTTTGAATTCCTATCAAGACCGTTCCACCGTTTCATCATGCTGATCCATTTTGCTCTCATTCTAATCTCCTGCCTTCTTTCCATAACCTTTTACTCTCTGACTAATCAAGAGCCTATCAATCTCCATCTTAAATACACCCAGTGACGTGGCCTTCACAGCCGCCTGCGGCAACGAATTATAACCATATAACAGCTTCTACAGCTTCACCACTTATACAACTGCAGTATGGTGGCAGGATGGTGACACTTCTCTACCAAAGGAAGTGTAAGGCCCACCTTCCTTCCATTAGCCTGCAGGGAAGGAGTGGCAAGGTGTAGCGCCTGCTTAGCCCCTGATCAGGGTCACGTGAAGCCATGGGAACAGATGGTAGATGGTTGTGTAACAACGTCCTGTTGAAGCGTTTCAGTCCAAAATGTCGACTATACTTTTTTCCATAGATACTGCCTGGCTTGCCGAGTTGAAAAAATCTGCAATATAACTTCCTGTGTCTTGAACTCAAAGCCTTGAATAATAAAGCCATTGCCCTTCTTTACCTCCTTATTACACTGAATAGCCACTTTCAGTGCCAACTCCTCAATGGTTTATTCCGATATATTACATTATATTATGAGATATATCTAATTTGTGTTTAAATGAGTGTGGTCACTGATGATGCATCATGATATGTAGCAGACCTTTGATACACATTAAGGTTTCACAAAAGCAGAAGAACTGATAGTCCCCTTAATGTGGCTTGAAGTTGGTGAGCAGTAACCTACATAATGTACATTACTTCTGTACTACAGAGTGTGTACCCCTTTAAAAACTGCAGCATGCCACCATTAGCTCTGTGTAATATGCTGTATTTCAGTGAGAAGCAACTGATCTGCCAGTGTGAAAGTGAAATCATGTTGTCTCTCACTGAAAGCTTTCCAATTGCTTCATAAAGTACCTTTGTGGTAACATGAATCATGCGTGATTTTCAGGTATCCTACAGAGTGGAACCAAGACATACTGTCAGAAGTACTTGTTAATTCATTTTCAAAATTTGACCACTGGGTCAACATCAGAATAATGGGCATTAAAGTTGAAGTGTTAACCATTTCTACCTTCACAGATGCTGCCTGACCTGCTGTGGGTTTCTAGTGTTTTAGATTTCCAACAGGAGCACTTTTGATAACATTTATAGAGTAGAGGAAGTAAAGCACTGTGGCTAAAATCTCAGATGGCGACAAGGAGGCATACAAGAGTATAACAGGCCCACGATCAGTGATCTAGGAACAGCTTCTTCCCCTCCACTATCAGATTTCTGAACAGTCCATGAACATCAATATTCTTCTTTATTTTCCACCATTTAATTTGTAATTTATAGAAAGTTATAGCTTTGCACTGTGCTGCTGCTGCAAAATAACAGATTTCATGTCATGTAAGAGGGTAATAAAAAACCCAGTTCTGCTTGTGTTTTTCAGTGAATGAGGTGGAGATTAGAAGAGGGTGTTTCATTGGGTGAGATGGAATTAGTGGATTGTTTCATTGACTGAGGAGGGTTGAAGAAGTGCACTTCATCTGGTGTGAGAGATGAGGACAACATGTGTTGCTGGGTGAAGAAGAACTAGAGGAATATGTTTTGTCAGGTGAGCAGGGGTTAGAGGAATATAGTTCATTGTGTGAGGTAGAATTACAGATTAATTTCACTGACTGATGTGTGATTATAGGGTGAGGAGAGTTAGAGGTCTGCTTCATTGAAGGAGGAGGAATGAGAGGGATGTGATTCATTGGGTGGGAATGGATTAAGTTGATGTATTTCTTTGGGTGAGGAGGGATTAAGGAATTCTTCATTGCGTGAGTTGAATTAGAATATTGAGGTAAAATGCAGATCAGTGAAGCTATTAATATTGTGATGCTTTGCACATTCACCTGCTGGTGAAGATTAAGATAGTATTCACAGCATCTAGCTTCACTTTATGTACATACAATCAGTCTATGTAGAAAGCAGTTACTTGTTCATTGTGTTTTATAGGATTGTTTTTATATTTATATTTATTATGTTTTCTTTAGTTTTGAATGTGTCCTTTATGCTTATTGTGTTTTTATGCAGCATTGTTACTCAGAGTGACAATCATTTCATTCTCCTTTACACTCATAACAATAAAAAACTTGAATCAGTCCAGCTATAGACTTCTGAGACAGATTGCACATCAGCCCAGCTGTGGACTTCCAATAAATTGTCTTAAGAAGCCGCAGTTGTTAAGCCATGCCTTGAATAAAGTTAATGTTTCCTCTCCTCCCATTCATCTTAGCTTAGTACAATATTGTGGACACAAGGACCTGTTCTTATGCTGTACTGTTCTATGTCCTAATCTGAATCAATCATTTATGTCAGTTTGCATCCAAGTATGATTAGTAAGCTTCATGGATGTCCAGCAAGTTGGAAGTATTTGCCTTTATACCTCTCAAGCTTCTCAAGACCCAAACATTGTAAGTTGCATCGTGGTCTGCTACAGCAAATTGAATGTGCAGGGACACAAGAAATTGCCGAGATTAGTGGACTCTATCCAATACATCAGAGGCACATTGCTTCCCACAATCAGTCACATCTACTGGAGGCACTGCCTCTGGAAGGCAATATGCATATTCAAAGATCCCCACCATCCAGCATCCAGTACAGAGACCTGCAATCCACACCACCAGGTTCAAGAACAGTTATTTCCCTTCAACCATTGAATAAATCAGCACAACCGCAGTCACTACAGTTGATCAATATTATAACCATTCTGATCACTATGCACTAAAATGGCCTCTTAAAGTCCAACTCTACATTCCCATTGTGAGAGGTGGAAACAAATAAGGCCAGCCCACAGGGCTCCGGTGAAGCTGTGAAGGCCAATCCCCTGTACGGTGGATACAATAGATTACAGAAACATTGATGAACTCCAACCAGACCATCAACTTTAGACGATGGAGATGAGAGGTTATCAATGACCTATGCTCTACTGGAGGCGAAGGGCCCAAGGACAAGAAGAAGAAGCATTAAATTGGTCTTCTTTCTCTAAATATGTTCTTTCTTGTAAACAGTTCATAATTTATGTATGTTTTTCTTGTGAATGTGGCTTATGTTATGCTTGTGATGCTGCTGCAAGTGAGTTTTTCCATTGCACCTGTCTATACGTGTAGCTGTGTCTGTGATAATAAACTTGACTTTGACATTTTTATGTGTTTTACAGTCAATGACCTACTTACTGGAAGTGGACCAGTGAAAAACAGAAAGCTGTAGCAATCAACAAGCACCTTCAAAACTATCACTGACAGCTCGCTTCCGAGATGTATGTTTTGAAGACAAGCATCAGCAGCAAGTCAGTGTACAGTTTTCTCAGGCCAATAGATTCAGACTATTTGAGAGATGCTTGGAGTTTAGAATAAGGGATGATCTGATCAGGGGATTGAGCCTGTCTGCACTTCCCACAGCCATGAGAAAGAAGCCGACATAATCCCTGGACATTCTCTCTTCTTCCCTTCTTCCACTGGACAGAAGATATAAAACCTTGAAAATATGAACCACGCCTTAAAGACCAAGCTGTTATAAGACTCTTGAAGGGACCCATTACATAGCAAAGAAAAATTCTTGATATCGCAGCCTACCTTGTCGTGGCCCTTGCAATTTATCGGTCTACCTGCACCGCATCTTGTCTGTAACTGTGACACCACACTCTCCATTCTGTTATTGTTTTCCCCTTTGTGCTACATTCATTTAGAATGATCTGCATGGATGGCATTCAAAATAATGTTCTTAATTTAATCTGTTTCATTTATTTTATGTGACAATAATAAATCAGTTGCCAATTACCAGATGTGGGAGAACCACAAGCAGGGGATCATTCATTCATTATGTGCCCTGTCGTATGACATGGGCGATCATGGTCTTGACCATGATTGTTCTTGGCAAATTTATCTATGGAAGTGGTTTTCGATTGCCTTCTTCTGGGCAGTGTCTTTACAAGATGGGTGACGCCCAGCCATTATCAATACTCTTCAGAGATTGTCTGCCTGGCATCGCATAACCAAGTCTTGTGATATGTACCAGCTGCTCATATGACCATCCACCAGCTGCTCCCAGGGCTTCACGTAACCCTGATTGGTGGGGCTAAGCAGGTGCTACACCTTGCTCAATGGTAATCTGCAGGCTGGCGGAGGGAAGGAGCAACTTACACCTCCTTTGGTAGAGACACATTTCCACTCCATCTCTCACAATGGATCATAGTTATTAAAAAAAATCAGGTGCGCAGGAATTTCTACTCCCAGAGTGTAATCAATCTCTGCAATACTCTGGCTCTGCTCAATGATTGTGAAGGCCTAATCATCTGATACAAGGCAAGATAAGTATTTAAAAGATTGAGGAATTGCGGGCTCTGTGGAACTGGCACAGAGGGGGAGGAGAAGGCAGCTTAGATCAGCCACAGTTTAATTGAATGGTGAATAGTTTTGAAGGACCCAGTGGCCTACTCCTGCTGCTATTTCATTGTGTTCTTGAGATAGATTAGTAGGCAAGAGGTGGAAGCATCACAAGGGGTGTATTCCTGCTGCCTAACACAGAGTGGTCAATAAACTTCAACATTATTGCCATGGCATTGCTTTCCAAGCGATGCAGGGGCAGGTAAATTGCTCAGGCAGTGATACATGTCAGCTGGCTACCAGCATGCTTTCTACACCTGATCCACAATTCACGACCGGCAATGTGATAATTAAGTGTAGCACGTTACCCAGCAACCTGTGAAAGTGGGGGAGGCTGTCAGCTTCGAGCTGCAAGGCAGAGCGAGGCAGTCAACTGAGATCAGAACTTGAATAGAACTAACACTTTCCAGCATCCAATCCAGTGTCTAGCAACAGCCAAGGTGCAGGTGCTCTGTTGGAAGCACATGGCCGTGCTGGCAAAAGTGGAACTACATAAAATGCACGCGAGGGTTTTCAATTCTCTTTTTTCCTTTTGCACTTACTCGATGGACTCATAAATTATATAATTTATTGAAGATCAATCAATCAATTGAAGACATTAGGACATCAATGCCAAGGTTGATGCAAGTGTGAGGTGAAGCATTTGGGGAGCTCTAATAGGGATAGACCATATACCAGGAATGTTAGAGTGCTTAGGGAGTATGGAGAAACAAAAAAGACCTGGGCTTTGGTAATTGGTGTAATATGTACTGAGATAAAATCTTATTTTTTATGCCATCCATACAGGACGTTCCAAACACTAGTACATTGGGATTGTACAAAGGGAAAAGCAAAAACAGAATGAAGCATATATTGTTGCACGTACAGAGAAAGTGCATAGCAAATGAAGTGCAAAGACTACAACAAGGTGGATCAAAGAACTTCATAAATTCAGAGCTAAATGACCACCGCCCAATGGCATTAACACCTATCATCAAGAAGTGCTTTGAACTGCTGGTAATGGTACATCTCAAAAACTCCCTTCCTGCCCCATTGGACACTCACCAATATGCCTACCAACAGAATTGCTCTATGACAGATACCATAGCATCTGTCACGCACCTCTCCCTGACACACCGAGAGAACAAAGGCGCTTATGTCAATGCACCGATTCTGGATTTCAGTTCGGCATTCAACAATATTGTCCCATAGACCTAGGTGAGGAAATTCTTACTCCTCAGTCTACGTACACCACTGTGTGTTGGACTTCCTAACCAACAGACCGCAGATTGTCAGAATGTACAATCGCTCCTCCCTCCCCACCATCCTCAACACGGACGCCCCCAGGGCTGTGTGCTGAGCCCATTGCTGTACATGCTGCTCGCATGTGGCTTTAGAGACAAACACCTAAGTAATCACATTTGCAAGTTTGCAATGATACGACAGTGGTGGGGCTCATCACCAACAATGATGAGAAGGCCTACATAGAGGAAGTGGAAGAACTCGAGCACTGGTGTCAGGCAAATAACCTTTTCATCAATGGTTATCGACTTTAGGAGAACTCGAACTCACACTGCTATTTATATTGGCAGCACAGCAGAAGAAATTGCGAGCAGTTGCAAATTCCTGGGACAGCACATCTTGCACAACCTCTCATGGTCTGAGAACATGCCCGACACAGTAGGAAAGCTCAGCAATGCCTCTACTCTCTGAGGAAGCTGATGAGAGCTGGGCTATGCACATCTATACTCATGTCATTCTACAGATGCACAGTAGATGTGCTTCATCACTGCGTGGTTTGGAAACCGAGCTGTGGCAGGCAGGAAGGCTCTACAACGCATAGTCAAAACCGTCCAATGCATCACCGGCATCAGCCTACCAACCATATACACAGAAAGGTGCCAGAATAGGACCAGTAATTTCATGAAGGATCCCACCCACCCTGCTCATGTACTCTTTGTCCATCAGGGAGGAAGCTATGTAGCATCGAAGCCAGGACTACCAGACACAAAATCAGCTACTTCCTCCAAGCAGTAAGAGTGATCAACACCTCTACCCACTAACCCACTCTTCTACACCCCCAACCACCACTACTTTATCATTTCCTGTCAGTCACCTTACATCCAGACACTCCTATGCCTAGAGTCACTTTATGGGCATAAAATCAATCTACTGTATGTATATAAGCTTATCTTATATATTTAGATTAATTGTGTTTTTTTGTTATTATTATTATTGACTTCTTTACCTTATTGTGTTTTTTTTCTGCATCAGTTCCGGAGTAATAGTTACTTCATTCTCCTTTACAATTGTGTACTGTAACTGACATCAAACGATGTGGAATCTTGATTAAGATATCGAGAGTTCACTTTTATAAGAGGTCTGTTCAAGATTTTTGTAACAATGGAATAAAAGCTGTCCTTGAGCCTGATGGCGTATGTTTTCAAAATTTAGTATCTTTTTTCTGATGGATGGGGAAGAGAGAATGTTCTGAAGGGGAGGGGTCTTTGATTATGTTGTCTGCTTTCTTGAGGCCGTTGGAAGGGAGATAGGATCAATGGATGGAAGGCTTCTTCTTGTGATAGACTGGAATGCATCCACAACTCTCTGCAAGGTAGATAAAGTAGTGAAGAAGGCAAAGGGAATGCTTACCTTCATTGGCCAAGGCAGATCATATAAGAGTCGAGAAGTCTTGGTAAAAATTTATAAAATGTTCGTTAGCTGGAAGACAGGGTGCAGCCCTATCACCATGCTATAGCAAGGACATGAGTACACTGGAGGCTGCAGAAGAGACTCACCAGGACGTTGCCTGGGACGGAAGGTCTCTATTATGAGGAGAGATTGGATGGCCTTGGGACAAAGGAGGCTATGTCGGGGATGTGACACTGGCATACTAAGTTATGAGAGAAGTGACTAGGGTAGGAATCCTCCTTCCCCTCGGGAATGTAGAGTCGGATACGTTGGGCACGTGGCCAAGTGGTTAAGGCGTTCGTCTAGTTATCTCAAGGTCGCTAGTTCGAGCCTCATCTGTGGCAGAGTGTTTGTGCCCTTGAGCAAGGCACTTAATCACACATTGCTATAGTCTGTGCGAGAAGTGGCGCCCCACACAGACTTCCAATCTGCGCCTTGTAAGGCATGAAAATGCCCGACGCAGGCCTATCATGGTCGGGGTCGGAGTCGACGTTCCCCTTTCCCTTGCCAATCTTTTATTCTGGTGTCCTCCCCCTTCCTTTCCAGTCCTGAAGAAGAGTCTCGGCCAGTGTCTTAGATCCTGCCTGACCTGTTGAGTTCAACCAGCATCTTGTGTGTTGCTTGAGGTAGATAGTATTAAAGCTTTTCTCCACGCAACGTGTCCAAGATTAGATGACATTGGCTTGAGGTAAAGAATAAAAGGTTTCGAGGAGAGCAGTGGAAGAATCTTTACATCCAGAGGGTGAATGCAATCTAAAACACTGTCATTTAAGATTCATCTCAACATGCACGTGAATCACCAAGGCATGGTGGGCTACGGACCAAGTGCTGATAAATAGCATTAGTACAGACGGATTCTCAATGTTGAGCATGGCATGGTGGGCCGAATGGCTTCTTCCTGCGCTGAATAATTCTAACTGGGTTTCTCTGCCCAGCCATCTTCATTTGCTCCATTGAAGACCTCCCTTCCATTATAAGTCATGATGTTTGATCCTCAATACCTTAGGAAAAGAAGGCAAATTGTGCCAGCAGGCCTGGATATCATGAAGGTGAGGGCTGATAAATGCCAAGTAACATTCACAAGAAGATGCAGGAGCCTCCATGACGAGAGATGTACAGTATTGATATAATTTCTGTTTTGATAGAGGAAATGGTGAAAAAGGAGATGTACTCAAAGTGGATGAGTCACCTGGTCTAGGTGGAATGGATCTTAGCATGCTGAGGGGAGAGAGAGAGAACATTACAGAGGCCCTGGAAGTTCTTTAAAACAGCTGTAAATTCAGGGGTTGTGCCTGAGCTTTGGTTAATTACCATTGTTTTATACCCTTGCTCAAAATAAAATGGTGTGTCGATGAGTCCAGTACCTGCAGATTATGGTGGTGGTGTGGTTCAAGAAACAGTAATCAGACAGAAGATTTGCTGTCATAGTTTCATATTGTTTTTTGACTGAGGAGACTATTCAGCCCATTGATATTTGCTGTCACAGAGCAATCCCATCAATCCACTCCCCTCCCCCCAATATTTTTCTCCATGACCTATTCTTTCACACATTACTACTAAAATACCTTTTATTCTCCCACCTCCCATATACACCAGGGATAATTAACAAATGCAAATGATTGTAGCAACCTGCACATCATTGGGATGTGGGAGGAAACAAGTCTAATAGAAGAGGCAATCTAAACTAAAGGCCATAAATCTGAAACAGAAAACAGAACCAGCAATCACCTGCACAAGTGTAGATTAATTCATGAAAACAAACTAACTGATGACATGAAATTTGTTGTTTTGCAGCAGCAGTAGTACAGAGCAAAGATATAAAGTTATTATAAATAGTGGCAAAAATGTGTTCATGGCTTTATGGACTGTTCAGAAACCTGATGGTGGCAAAGAAGCTGTTTATGAATTGTCAAGTGTGGGTCTTCAGAATTCCATACCTCCTCCCCAATGGTAGTAATCAATGGCGATGGATGCCTCCTACTTTATTCACCACTTCTTGACGATGTCCTCAGTGGTGGGAAGGAATGTCCTAATGATAGATCTGGCTGAGCCTTACGACCCTCTGCAGCCACAATGCAATCCTATGCTTCCATATCAGGCCGTGATACAACCAGACAGAATGTTTTCCAAGGTACAGCCGTAGGAATTCATAAGAGTCTTTGGTGGCATGCCAAATCCCCTCAAATTCCCAATGAAGTAGAGCCACTGTCACGCCATCTTCATGAGTGAATAAGTGTTGGGTCCAGGATGGATCTTTGAGATGTTGATGTCCAGGAACTTGAAATTGCTCACCACTCTACTACTAACCCCAATGAGAACTGATGTGCATTCCCTGACTTTCCTTCCTGATGTCTACAGTCAACTCCTTGGTCTTACTGCCATTGAGTGCAAAAGTTGATTTGGGCATTGTTAATGGACAATGGAGGACTGCATTGTTGGTGGACAAGGTCAAGATCATCCCTTGACATTTAGAGTACGGATATCAATAGCAGTAATGTTATAAAATAAGCAAGATTTAAATTACAAACACAAGAAAATCTGCAGATGCTGAAAACCCAAAGCAACACACACAAAAATCCAGAGAAACTCAGCAGGCCAGGCAGCAGCTATGGAAAAGAGTCAACGTTTTAGGCCAAGACCTTTCATCAGGACTCCTTCATTAAAATTTAAATTAGATTGCCCTATAGTGAAACATTGTCTTTCAAATATGAGGGAAATAGATAGGGGAGTTCTCAAGAAATCAGCTGCCAGTCATTTGGACTTGGGTATGCAGTGCATAATTTGCAACCTGCAGATGAGGTACCACTTGGATGCTTTAGTAAATTGTGACAAGGCTAATATTGGACAGATGGTGGAATGGATGAGCAGCTAACATGAAATTCAATGGTGAGAAATATTGTATTTTGATTTGAAGAAGCTATATAAATGATAGAGGGGCAATCTAAATGGAGTACAAGAACGGGAAAGATTTGAGGATATGTGTTCTTAGTTTGTGGAAAGTGGTAAGTAACAAGTGGAAGAAATTGAATATAAGCAAACACAGGTTCCTGGGCTATTAAAATGGAAGCAGAGTATAAGATCTGCAAGATTTAATAGGAAATTAAATGACAGTCTTTTTACACAGAGGGAGATATGTGCATGGAATGAGATGCCAAAGGAAATGGTTCAAGCAGATATAATAACTTCTTGGACAGGTATATGTTTAGGAAATGTTTGGAAGGATATGGGCCAAACACAATCAAATGGCCTAGCTGAGCTGCGCATCTTGGTCAGCATAGACTGGCTGGGTCAAAGGGCCTGCTTTGGTACTGAATGACTCCATGATTCTGTGAATCAAAAAGCATGGACTTGCTGATGAGGCTCTGATGACGGATCATCAACCTAAGTCATCATTAACTCCGTCTCCCTTTCCACAGCTGCAGCCTGACCTGCTTAGTATTTTTGGCATTTTCTATTTTTTTAATTTGAGGAATCTTTATCAAACATTATTTTGGCTACAATCAGAATACTGTGTGCAGTTCTGGTCTCAATGCTTCAGGAAGAACATAAAATTTCCACAGAGAGAGTGGAAGAAATTTATCATAGTGTTTCCATCAATAGGAGGCTATGGTTATATAGATAGATGAGGTAACGAGGTTGATCTTATTGGTACTGACCAGAATACAAGGGGGACACGAAGTATATACTAGACAGGTTAACCCTGGCCCACTACAGTTTGTCTGCCGCTGAAATGGGTCTGCAGCAAACGTCATCCAGTTGGCCCTACACTCACCTCTAGAGTACCTGGATAACAAAGGTATGTGCATCAGACTCCTATTTATTGACTATAGCTCCTCCTTCGATATAATAATTCCAAACAAACACAAATCCAAACTCCCATTTCTGGGGACTCAAAGCCTCCCTTTACAGCTGGATCCTTGACACTTTAACCAATAAACAACAATCAGTAAAGATGTGCAGCAATGGCACTGATATGACTATTGTCAAAAATAGTGCCCTTCAAGCTGCGTCCTCAGCCCTGTATTTACTCCTTATACACTCACAACCATGTCTGCCAAATTCTTCCCTAATTCTCTTGACAAGCTTTCAGATGACACTCCCATAGCATGCTGAATCTCATGCAATGACAAGACAGAGTACAGGGAGAAAATAGAGAGCCTAGTGGCATGGTGTCATAAAACAACCTCTCCGTCAATGTCAACAACGCAAAAGAACTGATTATTGACTTCAAGAAGCAGGGATGGACACATGTTCCTGTCTTTATCAATGATGCTGAGCAGGAGCCAACTGATAGCTTTGAGTTTCCATGTGGAAATATCACAAACAATTTGTCTTGCTCCAGCCGTATTGACACCATTGCCAAGAAAGCATAGTGACAACTTTACTTCCTCAGAAGGCAAAGGAAATTTCTGAGGTCTCTGATGATCTTTAGCAATTTTTACAGATGCACTATAGAAGGCATCCTTATGGATAGCTTTGTACTGGCAACTGCTCTATCCAAGACCAAGATATTTTGGAGAGTTGTGAAAGCAGCCCAGTCTAGCATGAAAAATAGCCTTCCCTGCATTGACTACAGTATATCTAGAATTCCCTCTGTGTTGGGAAAGCGGACAAGATAGTCAAGGACCACTCCCATCCCAGTCATTCTCTGTTCTTTCCCCTTCAATCAGGCAGAAGATACAAACATTGAAGAACACATGCCACCAGGCTCAAGGTAGCGAATTTCCCCTTTAAATGATAAACTTTACATCTATCTTTTCATGGCTCTTTCACTTTGTTGCCTACCTGCACTTTCTCTGCAATTCTAACTCAAAATTCTGCATTCTGTTATTGTTTTCCTTTTAATACCTTAATGTACTTATGTACAGGATTACCTGTGTGTGTGTGTGTGTGTGTGTGTGTGTGTGTGTGTGTGTATGTGTGTGTGTGTGTGTGTGTGTGTGTGTGTGTGTATGTGTGTGGCATGCAAATAAAAGTTCTTTTACTGTTTCTCAGTACAGGTGAAAAGAACATTTCTTTGATGATGTAAGGTATTGACTCAAATGTCCACAGCTCCTTCTTCTCCCCCACAGATACGGCTCAGTCTGCTGAGTCTACCCCTGCAGATTTGACAACCCATCCTGACAGATTGACTGCCTATTTCTTCCATTGACTGTCCGTCTCCTTCCAAGGATGCTGTCCAGTCGACTGACTTCCTCCAGAACCTTGCATGTGCTGCTCCAGGCTCCAACATCTGCAGGCCCTCTTGTGTCTCTAGTTGGTTGCAACACTCACGGAGGTCCCACAGGGCAGTTCCAGGGCTGGAAGATCTGTGGTGGGTCATGCATTCAGCCTAAAGGCAGCAAGGATGCAATAAACTGCAACCCTGCAATGGCCACAGTCAATTAAAGTAGAAGCCAAGTGGAAGCAGGCTCTACGAGTCACTGTGAATACTGAATACATTGTTAAAGTTTAAATTATGCAAAGATATGCTCTTCTGTTTCAAGTGTGTTATGCAATATCAGGCTGCCAGGGAAATTAATTACCATGATATACAGATATTGCTGCCATCATTTATTATTATTAATAGTCTATGGATATTCCATCATCAAGAAGTAACCTTGATCTATTCATCATTTTGCCTTGAGGCATGTGAATTGGATGTTCTTGATGTCTTTTCTTCCCCCAAGCCCACTACAACTGCCAGCCCAGTTCACTGAATGGGGCTTTCAAGTCAGGGTCCAAACAGGATTCTAGTTGGCATATGGTCCTCAGGAAGACCAAAAGGACAACTGTCAGTACCTCCAGTTGAACTCTGTCTTTTTGTGTGTTCTCCCCCTAGCCGTCAGTGTGTGGTTTTGTATTGCCAAGTGCTCTTGTTTGTTTTCTTGCCCCATGTGCTTCTGTCCCCAATCCTGCTCTACTCCAGCCCCTGTATTACTGAGTACTCCACCTCTCACCTGTTTCTCATTACTACCTGTTTTGCTACCACTTGCGTCTCATTGTGCTCCACCTATCATCTGCCTCTCTGTCTATTGCTCAGTGTATTTTAGTCCTGTGTTTTCACCTATTTGTTGCTAGATTGTGCCAATGAGTTTTCCTGAGCCTTTCCAGCATTCGTATCTGAACTCTGTCCGCCCGAATATCGACTCTGCCTGTTTCCTGATTCTGGTTTTCGGATTTCTCTGGAATTTTTGATCTCCGCCTGAACCTTGACACTGACTTTGTTGCCCCTCTTGATTTGCTCCTCAGTAAATATCACAGTGTGCACAGTACTTGGTCTACAATTGGGTCCCTGCTTCAGCGTCCTGACAACAAGGCAACAATAAGAGCAGAATTAGGACATTCGGTTTAGTGTGTCTGCTCTTCCATTCAATCATGGACGAATTTTTTCTCAATCCAATTCTGTTCACTCCTCCCCATAACCCTTAACCCTCTTACCAACTGAGAACCTATCAATCTATGCCTTAAAGATGTCAAGTGACTTGCAAGGAATTCAAGAGATTCACTGCTCTCGGCTAAAGAAATTCCTTTCCTTCTCAGTATAAAGGGAAGCCTTTTATTCTGACACTGTGCCTTCTATTCCTAGAATCTTCCCATGGAAGTTCTGTACTTCCACTCTATTCAGGCATCTCAATATTCAATAGATTTCAATCAGCCTCAGCCTTCCAAACTCCATCGAATACATATTCAGGTCCCCAAAAACTCAATGAATGACAATGCCTAGGAGCCTTTGACAATCAGCAGGAATTGAAGACTTTTGCTGGGATTTTCCAGCAGTATTTCTATGAGATGGAATGGGTCATGGAAGGGAAGTTGCCTCAGTCCTCCTCAACACCCACAGTAGTTGGGAAAGTGTATTCACCGTCAGACCCAGCAAATAGGAGTCCCTCTCAACTGCAGCAGGGAGACAGAAAGCCAACATGTTAATTGTATCAACAATGGGTGGAGGCTACAGCAATAATAAATAACCTGCTGGATATTTAAGTTCAAGCTTATTGTCATACAATTTATGTATACCGCCAAATGAAACAACATTCCTCTGGACCAAGGCACACAATACAGTACATATGCTGTAAGACACACACACACACACACACACATACATACTACATAAAGCAACACAAAAACATTAACAATTAATAAGGTTTATTTACAACACAAGTTAAAATGTAAACAGTATAATGCTACTGGCGCTTCATACCTAATGAGACCTGAGTGGTGGGAAGGAGTTCAGTCATCTCATAGCCTGGAGGAAGAAGCTGTTTCCTATCCCAACTGTTCCTCCATCACAATGTGTTCTGCTCCAGATTCCATCATCTGCACCTCTTGTAACTATTATAATCGCTATATGATGATTGGCCACTGGAATTGGAAAGCCGAACCTGTACTCGTTATTGCTGCATGTGTGGAGTTTGCACATTCTCTCTGTGATTGTTCCAGTTGCCTCTTACATGCCAAAATACTTGCTGGTTGGTAAGTGAATTCGCCAGTGCAAATTGCCACATAAGGGGGTGGGGGGGGGGGTGGAGAGAAGTTGATGGGTTTATGTGGACAATAAAATAGGGATCAGTGTTGGATTAGTGTAAATGGGTGTTTAATGGTCAGTATGAACTTGATGAACTGAAGCACCTCTTTCCATGCTGCATGACTCTGATACTATTCATTCATGGGAATGTGAACATTGTGGTTACAACAGACAGCAATTATTCCAATCACTAATTACTCCTGAGATATGTGGTTTGATGGGACATTTCAAATGGTAATTAAGAGGCAACCACCGTGGGCCTTCATGAAATTTATTCATCCTCAGCTAACTGACATCATTGGCACCACAAGCAGTAGTTATCCATCCTTAATTGCCCTTCTATTTGAGGAGGCATTTGAGGATTGGGAATCTTATGCTTGGTTAAGACTGCTTGGTTTCTTCCCCTAAAGGATGTGGTTCAACCAGATATTGTTGAGGTTTTCTGGTTACTGTTACCATATATTCCTCAGGAAAGCAGTGTTTATCATTAGGAACCCCCACCATGTTTTTTTTCTTGATATTACCACCAAGCAGGAGGTATAGGAGCCATAGGAATCACAATAGCCTCAAGACCCACACCTCAAGTTTCAACAATAATGTCATTCCTATTGCCATCAGGTTCCTGAACCAACCTGGAAATACTTAGCACTACCTTTTTCTGTATTTCTTTCTCTCTTTCAATCTTGAACTACTGCTGTTAAGTTTGTTTTGCACATATATAGGTTTGGTATCACTATGTTAATTTAAGTTTATGTGAACTTAAATTTATCTTTGTAATGCACCGTGCTGCTGCTGCAAAGAGCTAACTTCCATGGCATTTATACCCTGAATGTTGAAAACTTAAACTATATTAAAAGGACTTTAATAATTAAATAAATATTTAATTATTTGAATGTAAATCCATAATTCCATAAGACTATAAAGCATAGGAGCAGAACTAGGCCATTCAGCCCATTGAGTCTGCTCCACCATTCCATCACGGCTGATCTATTATCCCTCTCAACCTCATTCTTCTGCCTTCGCCCCAAAACCCTTGACACCTTTACTAATCAAGAATCTGTCAACCTCTGCTTTAAATACACCCAATGACTTGGCTTCCACAGTATCTGTGGCAATGAATTCTGCAGATTTCCCACCCTCTGGTCAAAAGTTCCTCCTCCTCTCTGTTCTAAATGGAAGTCCTTCTATTCTGAGGCTGTGCCTTCTGGTCCTCGATCGTGCCACTATAAGGAACACCCTCTCCATGTTCTTTCTACCTGCTGGGATTGAGTTATTTGTTTTTCCAGATCAGTCATATCCAACTGTGACTGTAATGTCTAGGAACTTACCAGCAAACTTCTAGTTGTAGTATCATGACTGGTTTCATTGTGGTCAGGTATGGCAATATGAATGCTCAGGAACATAAGCAGCCACAGAGAATAGTGGACACAGCTCAATACATCATGAGCACACCCCTTCACACCATCGGTATTACTATAGGAGCTACTACCTCAGGAAGGCAATGTCTATCGTCAAAGATACCCACCATCTGGCTGGTGCCATTTTCTTGCAGCTACCATTGGGCAGGAGGTCTGAAGTCTCACACCACCAGATTCAAGAACAGCTACTTCCCTTCGGCACAACCCTAATCACTATGATTTAGCAACACCATTACCACTTTGAACACTTTGCACATAAAGTGGACTTCGTTCTAGTTGTGTTCTTGAAAAAAATTGTGTGTCATTTTATGTTTAATTTATATTTTTTTCTTGTGAAGGCTGCTTGTCCAATGCCTGCGATGCAGCTGCAAGTAAATTTTCACAGCAAGCATGTCCTTCTGGGAAGAGTGAACTAACTTAAACATTAATTGTAATGTTACCATAACCCATTTGGAGTCAAGTATAAGGTGGACTGAGTGTTACCAAACCTGAGCAGCATGGTACCGTAGAGGGTGACACAGTAGTATAGCAGTTAATGCAATGCTTCACAGTGCCAGTAGCTGGAAGGTGGGGTTTCAATCCCCACTGCTGTCTGTGAAGAGTTTATGTGTTCTACCTGAGACTGTGTGGGTTTCCTCTGGGAGCCCTGGCACCCTCCCACATGCCAAAAAGATGTATGGGCTAGGGTTAGTTAGTTGTGGGCATGCTATGTTGGCACCGGAAACATGCCAACACTTGTGGGCTGCTCCCCCCATCATATCCTTGGATTGTGTCGGCTGTTGCCACAGACAACACATTTCACTGTACTTTTTGATATGTACGTGACAAATGCTAAAGCTAATCTCTTAATGTCAAATTCTTTATTTCAGTGTCACTGTTACTGGCAATGTTTCCATTCCAGATTATTTAATTAACTGAATTTAAACTCTCCCGTTGCCCTGCTGGGATTGGAGCTCACACCTCCAGGTTATTGGTCCAGAACTCAGGATGATTAGTTCGGTTGTTTAAGTGTGTTGCTGCCAAGAAGGCCAAAGGACATTAGTTAGCTAAGAGGGAACAGAATATCAGAACAAGTGTAGAGGGAAAAGAAATGGAACTTTGTAAGCTGGTCAGGCACTAAGGTGGAAGGATTTTAAATAAATTAGTCATTTACAAATTTGAAAACAACTTGGGTTAGAGCTGAGCTATGAGACATCTGCAAATGAACCTAAATGAATTTCTTTAATCTGGTATATTAATATTCCATTCATCATGGGAGTCAAAGGAATTTCATGCAAACACATTAACATATCCATTACTGAGAGTGCAAAGTATCATTCTGACACTAGTAATTTTAAGATTTGCTAATAACACATGATTTTACTAATTCCTTGGTGACTAAATCAAAGTCACAGTTAATGAACCGAAGTAATTCAATCAATCAACTTATTTTGGTGTACTATTAACAGCAGAAAGCAGTGCTTGAAATTAAAGCACAAACTACTTTTCATAACCTCGGGACTTCCTTCCCACCAAAGGAACGTAGTCACAGTTATAGAGTCATAGAGCTACACAGCATGGAAACAGGCCCTTCAGGCCAACTCAGCTACGACGACCAAACTTCCCAAAATTAACTAGTGCCATTTGCCTGAATATGGCCTATATCCCTCAAAACCTTTCCTATCCTTGTACCTGTCCAAATATCTTGTAAACGTAGTTACTCTAGCTGCCTCCAGCACTTCCTCTGGCAGCTCGTTCTATATACCCACCACATTCTGTCTGAATAAGATGAGCAAAGCATCAACTAATTTCCTGAAACATTCCTGAAAATGCAGTGAGAGGGTATATCTAAGGAGCCCTACGATCGGGGCATGCCCCCTTCTTGTCATAGGCTGCAGAGAGTTGTAAACTCAATCAGCTCCATCATGAGCACCAGCCTCCCCAGCATCGAGGGCAACTTCAAAAGGCGATGCCCCCAAAAGGTGGCATCCATCATTAGGGATCCCCGTCACTGAGGACAAGCCCTCTTCTCATTGCAACCATCAAAGAGGAGGTTCAGGAGCCTGAAGATACACACACAACATTTCAGGAACTGCTTCTTCCCCTGCTGTCGGAGTTCTGATTGGACAATGAATCCATAAACACTTCCCTATTCTTTTTGCAGTACTTATTTAATTTATTTATATATACTTATGGTAATTTATAGTTTTTATTCTATGTATTGCAATGTACCGCTGCCGCAAAACAACCGGATGCTGAATCTGATTCATCACTCTCACACCCACCACAGTCCGCGTGTCTAAGATGGGAACAGCAGCAACTGATTTCCTAAAATATTCCTGAAAATGCAATGAGGAAAAGGCTTGCCTCAGGACCCCTATGATCCGGACATGCCCTCCTGTCATCACTACCATTGGGAAGGATGTACAGGAGCCTGAAGACTAACATTCAATGATTCAGAAATAACTCTTCCCTTCCATCATCAGGTTTTAGAATGGTCCAAGAACTCTTAGAAATATTATCCCATTATTCCTTTTTATCGTTGCAGGTACGAAAACAACTTTAAAAGACAGCAGGACAGGTTACGTGGATTGGAAGATAATAGCCCAAATGCTGGCAAATGGCACTAGCTTGGATGGCACGTGTTCGTCGGTAGGCACCACGGGGCTGAATCCCCGCTGTATAACACAATGAGTCAATAACTGTATGAATGAAGTTAGGAAGATGAACAAAACCAGCATGATCCGGTAGGGGTGAATTTCCTATCTGTACATGATTTATATTATGCGGTCTTTCCAATTGCCCTTACAAATGGCTGAGAATTTTTTGTGCTCATGCATCTGGAGCAGGACTTGAACTCACAACCCAGTGGTTCAATGACAAGAGTGGTAAAAGCTGACACTTAAAATATGAGCTTTTATTCACTGTGCCCTATTGAGTTCTCAGAAGTTGATGTAAAATCATTAAAGGTTTTAATAGTCTATTTTGCCCTTTAACTATGACTAAGAAGTGATTTTCTATTTGGAAGATAATATCTAATATATGTGATTAAATCAAAGTGGAAAATTAGGCCTGGTGACAGATCTCAAAGTTTAGTTTAATCCCATTTAAATGAATTTGCTTTGTCATTGACCTTTCTCTTGCTTCTACTCAGTTTGTGAAACCCGGTGTTAGTGTGCAGTTGAAGGTCATAGCTATGGTGTCGGAGCAGACATACGAGGTGAATGATAGGCTGACAGAACAAAAGGCCATTCAACCCAAAGCATCTGGAAAAGAGCCACTCAAACTATCCCGCCATCCAGCACTAGGTCACAGGCCTTCAACCAAGTATTGGTTACGTACAGAGACATTTGTTGGCTCCTCACCCTCTGTGGTGTGAGTTCCAAGCCCTCAGTCACTCTCAGAGAGAAAAATGGTTCCTCATCTCCCTTCCAAACATCTACCAGCTATTTTAGATCTGCATCTCCTGATAATAGAACATGGAATATGGCCCATGACGGCTGTGCCAAACATAATGCCAAATTAAAATAAATTTCTTCTGCCTGTAAATGGTCCCTATCCCTCCAATTTGTTGAACTGCATTCCCAACTCCCTGGAGTTTCTTATGGCCACACAAAGCCATGATGCTTCAAACAGGATGGTTTCTTTGATGTATTAGTAAAAATTGGTGAGGATCCTTGGGATCAGGATGAATTCATTTAGCCTTCCTGATGAAGTTGAGGTGCCTTCTTGGACCAGGACAGGCTACTGGTCATGTTCACTTCTTGGAACCTGAAACTCTCCACACTCTCAAACTCAGCACTTTTGATGTCAATGGGAACATGTACACTGCCCCCTTCCTGGAGCCAATGGCCACTCTTTAGTTCTGTTGACGTTGAGAGAAAGATTGTTATAGAGGAATAGAGAACTGCAACACAAAAACAAGCCTTTCGGCCCAGCTAGTCCATGTCAAACCGTTATTCTGCCTATTCCCATCGACCCATACCTGCAGCATAGCCCTCCATACCCTTCCTGTCCATACGCTTATCCAAACTTCTCTTAAATACTCCAACTAACCCGTATCCACCACTTCCGCTAGCAGCTCATTCCACACTTCCACCACCCTGTGAGTGAAGAAGTTCCTCATTATGTTCCCCTTTCGCTCTTAATGTATGACCTCTACTTCTAGTCCCACCCAACCTCAATGGAAAACGCCTGCTTGTATTTACCCTATCTATAACCCTCATAATTTTGAATGCATCTATCAAATCTCCCCTCATTCTCCTATGCTCCAGGGGAAAAGTTACTGACCTATTCAATCTTTCTCTATAACCCAGGTCCTTAAATCCCAGCAATATCCTTGTAAATTATCTCCGTACTCATTCGATCTTATTGATATCTTTCCTGTAGGTGGGTGACTAGAACTGTCACAATACAACTTTGCCTCACCAACATCTTATCCAACTACAACATACTGTGGCAACTACTGCATTCAGTACTCAGATTTACAAAAGCAAATGAGTCAAAAGCTGTCTTTTTAACCCTATCCATCTGTGATGCTACTTCCAATGATTTATGGATATGTATTCCCAGATCCCTTTGTTCTACCTCATTTCTCCGACCCTACCATTCACTGTGTCAGTCCTACCCAGCTTGTCCTCCCAATTTGCAACACCTCACACTTGTCCGGATTAAATTCCATCTGCCATTTTTCAGCCCATGTTTCCCAGCTTATTCTTAGAGCCTTTTTTGACCAATGGAACAGCCTTAGCTATCCTCCAGTCTCCGGTACCTTATCTGTGGTTAAGGACATTTTAATGATTTCTGCCATGGCCTATGCAATTTCTGCAGTAGCCTCCCATAAGGTCCAAGGGGCATCTTGTCAGGCCCTAGAAACTTAACCAACCTAATTTGCCTCAAGAGAGCAGGCACCTCCTCTTCTGTAATCCGTATACAGTCCAAGACATTGATATTTTGCCTCATGATATCATATCGCTAAGGTCTATTTATCCTTCCTGTGCTCTAATTCACTGTTATTTGAGATTGGTCCTACTGCAGTGGTGCCACCTGCACACTTGTAGATTGTTTCAGAACAGAACTTGGCCATGAAATCATGTGTCTACATGGACTAGAGTAGGGGGCGAAGGACAAAGGCTTGTGGGGCACTACTATTGAGGTGTTGCTGCCTGTCCTTAATGTTGGTCAGGAGGTCAAGGATCCAGTGCAAAGGGAGGTGTTGAGTCACTTGTCTATGAGATTGGAGATCAGTTTGCTTGGAGATATTGGGTTGAATTTGAAGTTGTCAATTAATAGTAGCCTGATGGTATCCAAAATCTACAGAGATGACTCGGGCCTGGGCAATGGCATCCCCTTTGGACCTGTTTCAGCGGCAGGTGAATTACAGTGCACTGAGGCTACCTGGTGGCAGACACTAAGGCTCATTTCCTTACTTATTTGGTACTGGGATGATAGTGATCTTCAGAAAGCAGGTGGGACCTCAGATTGAAGTAGGAAGAGGTTAAAAAATATCTGCAAGATTGGCTGTTCTGCTGAACAACCACAGGAAAACTTCATTGTCTGTGAAGTGCCTCAGTACACCCAAGGTCAGGAGAGCTGACATATAAGTATATGGTTTTCCTTGACTACAATTGTGTGGTTGCAATTAATCATGTTTGACCATTGAGCAGATGTGACTATCTGCCTCATAAATGGGAAATAATGACTGTCTTGTTATACAAGTGGTGAAATAAAGTCATATCATCAAGCATTATATGCACACACAGGACTTTTCATGGTTCAATATCAGGCAGTTATTGATGCCATTGAACCCACTATTGAATAATAACATTCATTTTAAATGCCATAATTTAAAAACTGGCAGGTAATCAAAGCAGCATGGTTTATGCCAATAAAGACTTAAATAAACTGCAGATACTAGAAATCTGAAATAAAGATGGACCTGAATTTGGACCTGGTCTTGATTACTGCAAAGAATTTGCTTCAGTTTCCTTCTACATGCTAAAGATTCATTTATTTCCACGTTACTTCTTTGTGTAGATAAGTAACAAAAGAATCAAAGAGGAATTAATGGGTATATGAGAGACAATAGGCTGCAAGCCTACTGTGGGAAAGGGGAATGATGGGATTGCTCTGCTAGGAGATGACATGGACCAAATGGAATGAATAGCCTCTCTCTATGTTATTATAGTTACAGTGACTGTAAACTTATGTTGTTTAAAGACCATCTAGCTCACCAGGATGTTACCAGGACTGGAAAGCTTGAGATATAAGGAGAGACAGGATAAGCTTTCTTTTTTGGACAAAGCAGTAACATTTTAGAAATAGACAGAATCATGAAGGGCATACACAGGATAGATAATCACTTTCTTTTTTCCGTGGTAGGTGAGTCTAAAACTAGAGGGCATGGGTTTAAGGTGAGTAGGGAGATATTTGAAGGGACTTGACGGGCAATTTTCACATGCAAATACTGGTGGGTATGTGGAACGAACTGCCAGAAGAAGCGGTGGAGGTGGGTACAATTACGACTTTTAAAAGGCATTTAGACATGTACATGAATAGGAAAGAAATAGAGGGATATGGGCCAAACACAGGTAAATGGGATTAGCTCAGGTAAGCAAAGCTTGGCATAGACAAGTTGGGCTAAAAGGCCTGTGACTGTACTACGTGGCTCTAGGACTGTTTGACTCTGTCACTACGATACTTGCACTTCAGAGCAGGAGCTTACCCTTCTCTCTTGGCCTGCAAATGACTCCTCACTCAACAGTGGGATTGACCCTGAGCCGCCCCACCCCCTGCCTAGTTTAGGAATGATAGACGCTGACACTACCAAGGATGGCCACATGCCCTCATTGAACGGATAAATCTTGGATGCAAGCTTAGAATGGAATCACTTGAAGAACTGGGGACTGTCGTGGAGGTGGGGGAGGGTGGTGATGGAGAGTGCAAAGGACTGGGATTGACTAAACTGTTCTAGAAATTCATATAGAAACATAAGAAAATAAAAAGTTATATTTATTATCATGTGTACAAGTATATGCATGCACAGGTGCAACGAAGAACTTACTTGCGGTGCATTACAACCACAGAGCATCATATAAACAGCATCCACAAGAAAAAGATAAATTAAACATAATATAAAGAGGAACAGGAGTAAACCATCAGAAGCTAGATTAACGTCCAGGCTGATATTCACCTTCAGCATGACTTTCCTGTACTTATCGAATATTATTTGCTTTCCTCATAGCTAGAACTATTTTGATCTTTGTTTTGAATGAACTCATATTCTTCCAGAGTAGTGAGTTACAAAGACGCGCTACCCCGAGAGAAGAAACTCCTCTTTCTCTCAGTCCGAGAAAGACTACCACTTATACTAAGGCTGCATCCCCTGGTCCTATACTCATCAGTCAAGTGGACCATACACCCGGCACCTAGACTATAAAGTCATTGAGCATGCAGCATGGAAAGAGGCTCTCTGGCCCAAATTATTCATACTGTCCAACATACTTATCTAAACTAGTCCTATCTGCAAGCTGGTCACATAAGAAAGTATGGTAAAAATCTTTGATGTTCAAGGAGACTGCCTCTTCTTCTCCGGAACTCTAAAACTATTCTCAAATCTACTCAGTCTCTTCTATTGCTAACATACGAGGAACAAATCCGATGAATCTTCATTCACTTCCTCTACTATATGTATTTTTAGGCAAGAGACTAAAACTATGCACATTATTCCACATGTAGTCTCATCAAGGCCTTGGGTAATTATAGCCAGAAACTGTGGTACACGTTGATACCAATGACAAAGGTGGAAAAAGAGAGGAGGTCCTGAAGAGAGAATATAGGGAGTTAGGTAACAAGCTGTGAAGGTAAGATTTGGCAGGTGAATGTGTGGCTGAGGAATTGATACCGGGGGCAGGGTTTCAGATTTCTGTATCATTGGGATCTCTTCTGGGGAAGTTATGACCTGTACGATAAGGACGGATTATGTGAACCCGGGGGGGGGGGGGGGGGAACAAGGACCAATAAACTTGTGGGCAGCTTTACTAGAGCTGATGAGACAAATTTAAATGAATTTGGCAGTGGGTAGGATCTGGAGTGATGGGGCCATTGGTATACAAGTTTATGCAGTGTGTGGTGAGACTCTGAGGGTAAAACTGCAGTCAGTTATATTGTTTGAAGTGTAACATGGGGACAAAATCGAAAATGGTGATTAAGGGTCTTGGCCCAAAATGTCGACTGTTTACTCTTTTCTATAGATTCTGGCTAGCCTGCTGAGTTTCTCTAACATTTTGTGTGTGGTTCTTTAGATTTCCAGTATCTGCAGACTTTCTTGTGTTAGTGATCATAATATGATAGAATTCACTCTGCAGTTTTAGGGGGAGAGGATAAAGTCAGATATATCAGTGGAGCAAAGGGAATTGCAGAGGCATGAGAGAGGAGCTGGCCCAAGCTGATTGGAAGGGGACACTATCAGGGATGTGGAACAACAATTGCTGGGCTTCTGGTGGCAATTTGGAAGGTGCAAAGTAGATACATTGCAAAGGTAGAGGGAGGCTGAGGCAACCAAAGCTGACAAGGGAAGTCAAAGACGGCACAAAAGAAAAATGAAGCGCATATGTTGGAGCAAAATTAGTGGGAAGTTAGAGGATTCAGAGCTTTTAAAAACCAACAGAAGGCAACTAAAAATATAATAATGAGAGAAAATATGAACTACGAAGGTAAGCTAGCCAATAATGTCAAAAGGATACCAAAAGTTTCTTCAGGTACATAAAGTGTAAAAGAACTGAGGCTTTCTAAGGCATTGGCCAGCCGGCACATGGATTATTGTGAGTAGTTTTGGGCCTTTAGGCTAAGAAAAGAGAGACCAGAGGAGGTTCATGAGAATTATTCCAGAAATGAAAGGGTTAACATTTGAAGTGTGTTTGATGGCTCTGAGCCTGTACTCCCTGGAGTTTAGGAGAATGAGGGGGGATTACTTTGAAACCTTCCAAATATCCAAATATTGAAGGTCCTAGACAGAATGGATGTGAAGAGGATGTTTCCTATGGTGAGTGAGTCTCGGGCCAAAGGGCACATCCTCAGAATGGAGGTTCATCCACTTAGAAAAGAATGAGGAGGAATTTCTTTAGCCAGAGAGTAGTGAATCTGTGGAATTCACTGCCACAGACAGTTTTAGAGGCCAGATGAGTGGGTAAATTTGAAGCAGAGGTTCTCAGGTTCTTGCTTCGTCAGGGCATGAAAGGTTGTGGGGAGAAGGCAGGAGAAGGGGGTTCAGAGGGATAATAATCAGCCATGATGGAATGGCGGAGCAGACTCAATGGACCGAATTGCCTAATTCTGCTTCTATGTCTTATGGCCTAATTGTCTTATATCTCAGCTCCAATCCTCTCATAATGATGGTCAATACATTAGAATCAAGAATAGGGCATAGTGGTTTACAGTGGCATGCAAAAGTTTGGGCACTCCTGGTCAAAATTTCTGTTACTGTGAATAGCTAAGCGAGTAAAAGATGAACTGATTTCCAAAAGACATGCAGTTAAAGATGACACATTTCTTTAATACTTTAAGCAAGGAAACTTTTTTATTTCCATCTTTTTCAGTTTCAAAATAACAAAAAAGGAAAAGGGCCCAAAGCAAAAGTTTGGGCTCCCTGCATGGTCAGTACTTAGTAACACACCCTTTGGCAAGTATCACAGTTTGTAAACGCCATTTGTAGCCAGCTAAGAGTCTTTCAATTCTTGTTTGGGGGATTTTCAACCATTTTTCCTTGCAAAAGGCTTCTAGTTCTGTGAGATTCTTGGTGCGTCTTGCATGCACTGCTCTTTTGAGGTCTATCCACAGATTCTCAATGATGTTTCGGTCAGGGGACTGTGAGGGCCATGGCAAAACCTTCCGCTTGTGCCTCTTGAGGTAGTCCATTGTGGATTTTGACGTGTGTCATTATCCTGTTGTAGAAGCCATCCTCTTTTCATCTTCAGCTTTTTTACAGATGGTGTGATGTTTGCTTCCAGAATTTGCTGGTATTTTATTGAATCCATTCTTCCCTCCACCAGTGAAATGTTCCCCGTGCCACTGGCTACAACACAAGCCCAAAGCATGATCAATCCACCCCTGTGCTTAGCAGTTGGAGAGGGGTTCTTTTCATGAAATTTTTCACCCTTTCTTCTCCACACCTATCTTTGCTCATTGTAGCCAAAAAGTTCTATTCAAAAGGTTCAAAGGAACATCTAAACAAGTCTGATGCATTTTGGAAACAAATCCTATGGATAGATGAAGTTAAAATAGATAGGGTGCAGAATTTCATGAAAAGAGAATGGCTTCTACAACAGGACCCGTAACCTAAACATCATCGAGAATCTGTGGATAGACCTCAAAAGAGCAGTGCATGCAAAACAGCCCAAGAATCTCACAGAACTAGAAGCCTTTTACAAGGAAAAATGGGCAAAAATCCCCCAAACAAGAATTGAAAGACTCTTAGCTGGTTACAATAAGCAATTACAAACTGTGATACCTGCCAAAGGGGGTGTTACTAAGTACTGCCATACAGGGTGCCCAAACTTTTGCTTCGGGCCCTTTTCCTTTTTTGTTTTAAAAAGTAAAAGATGGAAATAAAAAAGTTTTCTTGCTTAAAATTTTAAAGAAATGTGTAACTTTATGTCTTTTGGAAATCAGTTCATCTTTTACTCGCTTAGCTATTTACAATAACAGAAATTTTCACCAGGGGTGCCCAAACTTTTACATGACACTGTATCTAGCGGAGCTGCAGCCCCACAGGTCTAATTATCCAGGTTCAATCCGACTTCTGGTGTGCCATGTATAGTTCATACGTTCTACCTGTGAATGCATGGATTTCCTCTGGGTGCTCAAGTTGCCACCCACATCCCAAAAACTCATAAGTTAAGCGGCCATTGTAAGTTGTCCCAGCTATGCAAGTGAGTGGTAGAAAGTGGGTGGGGGGAGGGGAGTTGAAAAAAATGTGTGAAAACTAAAATGAGACTGGTGGAAAATGGGTGGTTGATGGTGGGCACAATGATGATGGGTTGAAAAGCCTATTTCAGTGTTGTTGGTCTTTCTAATAAAGAGTCACTGAGGCACAATGGTCCTTGCTGCACTGCCATGATACTGTGAACTTAGCTCCTGCATCTCCTTTGTCACAGCAGTGGAGTTTTCCTTACTGAATGCAGCAAAAACTCACTCACATTAGCCAAAGCAAAAGCTTCTGGACCATGCTATTTTGTTCCGAAGAGTGATAAGAGAAGCAGATTGAGTTGTAAAGAAGCTGTACAGTCGTCTTGCCCTCACTGAGCAGAGCATTAAGTATCATTGTCAGGAAGTCATGTTGCAGCGGTATAAAACTCTGCTTAGGCTGCACTTGGACCATTATGTGCAGTTCTGGTCATTGCGTTACTGGAAGGATGAGGAGGCTTTGGAGAGGGTGCAGAAAAGGTTCACCAGGCTGCTGCCTGGATTAGAGGGTAGTAACTGAAAAGAAAAGTTGGACATACTTGCTCAGTTTTCTCTTGGCCATCAGAGGCTGAGGGGAGACTTGATGGAAGTTGTAAAATTATGAGAGGCATAAAGAGTGCAGACAGTCAGTATCCTTTTCCCAGAGTAGAAATATCAAATACTAGAGGGGTTGTGTATTTAATATTCAAGTAATACTTGTGTAATCTTGCATATATATTGTTTGATTAAGCATTCTTATACATTTAAATAATTAATCACAGGTTATATGTATAAATACATGAATTGTATACGTCATCACGTTACCACGTGATACTTGCGTACCTTGCTTAAAGTAAACTCGAAGTTAGATCCACATTCCCGGACCCCTGTGTCTTCCTTTGAATTAGTTCAGTGTTTTGAAGTTACAAAACAAAATAAGAAGGCGTAGATTTTAATATGAGAAGGGAAAATTCAAAGGAGATGTTCGGAGCTAGTTTTTTTTACACTGAGAGGTATATGCTTGGAACACACTGCCAAGGGTGGTGGTAGAATCAGATATGATAGTGATGTTTAAAAACCTTCAGTGATATGTGAGGAATGGACGGTTATGGATCTTGTGCAGGTATGGAGGTTAGTTTGATTTGGCATCGTGCTTGGCACAGATATCGTGAGCTGAAAGGACTGCAAGTGTTATCCTGTTCTATGTTTTATTTCGCATCTTCATCTGAGTCCAAGGCGTCAACTCCATCCGTTTTCTCAAGACACCACTAATGTTATAAGAGGCTCGAAGCTGGTGAGCAGCTTCCCCACTGCAACCCCAGTGAGAATCAGTCCCACTGGCTACTTAGCAAATGGGGGAAGAGAGCAATTTGATCCGCTTAATTACTTACTGTTCAATCTTCATAGACCCAATTGAGTAAAATTTGAATCCTGCACAATCCTGACTTACTTAATTGCTTGACTGTAACAATAGTGGTTGCTTCTAATTAACCAGAATGTTCTGCAGCAAGTAAACAGCAGAACCCTTTTTAACAGAACAGCTATGAACACTACCTGATGCAAAGTAAACAGATTGACACAACACATACAAAATAAGTATTACATGTATCTTGAGCCAGGCTATAATAGAACATTATTACTAAAGCAATGTCTTTACTTTGAATAGAACCTGCCTTTTGATAATGGCTGCTAGTTACAATGCAAGGGGTCTATGACAATAAAACTCTTACATTATTATGAAACAATTCATCATTGTGACTTACAGGTCATGTACTTATATATGATTTGTAGCCACTGTCGAGGATCAGGACCTCGAGCATGTCTCAATCTCTTGCAGCAGTTACCTCTACCCTTTTGTGTCCTTCAGAGACTTGTATTACCTGGAGCAGTCACCTTAAGCCCAGGAAACATTTCAATCATTATTGTGTCTGCAAATCCAGTGGCAGAATCAGTCTCTCCCAGCTTACCATTCCTATTAATAAGATCATAATTATACCTAATTAGTTATAAAGTCATAGCATTATGCAGTATGGAAGCAGGCCATTCAGCCCAACTTATCCATGCTAACCAATCTGCACACCTGAGCTAGTGCAATTTGTCCAAAATTGGCCACATTCCTCTAAACCAAGGGTTCCCAACTTTTTTTTATGCTATGCACCAATACCATTAAGCAAGGGGACCGTGGATTACAGGTTGGAAACCCCTGCTCTAGGCCTTTCCTACCCATATAGCTGTTCAACTATCTGTTAAACATTGTTATTGGAGCCACATCAGTCACTTCTTCTGGTGATTTGTTCCAGATATCCACCGCTGTCTCTGCAAAGAAGTTACCTTTCAGCTCCCTTTTAAATCTTTCCCTTCTCATCTTCAGTCACTGCAGTCCAGATTTAGACTCCCTTTACCTTTACCACTTTACCTTTGCCCCTCTCTTATACAAGGTCACCTCTCGGCCCTCTATTGCTTGAAAAAAACCGAAGATTATCCAATCTTTCCTTATCACACAAGTCCTCCAGTCCCAGTAACAGTTCCATTGAAACCTCATGTCATTCACAAACCTGACATCAGACTACCAAAGCAGACATTCTATTTTGAGCACTGTCACAATGATAATTAGCAGGATATCAGAGGAAATGATTCAAAGCTCTTCTCAACTCTTTCGTGAGAAAGTGTGACATCCCCATGTGGCGGTTTCTCTGGCCACTGGTGGGTCAGTGTGAAGAACTAACACTGGTACTGCCCAGTGTGAACAGCAGATCAGAGTGCACCACCATCATGCACCTTCTACCCCATCTGTCCTGAACTTACGGTTCCCTCACTGGCCTCCAGCCACCCCCGAGCCCCACACAGCTGGAGAGAAAGCAAAGTATCCTCTACACAGGGGGTGGAGGGAGCGAACTATCAGAGAAGGAGAGGGAAAAGAATGTGAGGAACACAGAGGCATCACTGTACGTGGTGGGTCCCTCAATGTGCAATGTGACACTGACCTGGAATCTGTCCTTCCAAGGGATGCAGTGACACTGAGGAGTGTTGCTGTACAGGGTGATCTTGGTGTCCTTCTACAGCATCTTAACATGCCAGAACAGAAAATAACTGGGAAGGAAAATGACATGTAGATCGTTATGATAAGAGGGATGAACATGAAATAGAAGGCTTAATATTAATACCCCCTGTGTTCTCCTTATTTATTCTCTCTCAATTCCCCTTTGATTCACAAACAAACAATTCCAACATCTGCATTCTGTTGCGGATCTGTCTTACCCAAGAGGTAGCAGGCAGGCAGAATGGATCAAATAGGCCTCAGGCTGGAAGTCCTGGAAACTGTCCCCCGGGCATTGCTTTTGATGGCTTGTTGACAGCTTAGCTAGAACAAAAGGTCTCTGGACTATTTTTAACATATCTAATTGTCAGAGGTACTAGTTAAAATGATTTTAAGTCTCAATAACCTTTTACTTGCAAATTAAAAGCATGGGCTATGTAGGAACAGTCAGTGTGGCTCCATGGGGGAAGGGCAAAGGTCACGTCTTTTAAAGTTGATTGTGTTTGAGGAGATGACAAAGGTGATTGATGAGGGTAGAGCAGTGGATGGAATGGTAAGTTATCATATTGGTTAGCCTAATGTTATTACAGCGCCAGTTGTAATATTGGGGTTCAATTCCCATCACTGTCTCTAAGGAGTTTGTATGTTGTCCCCCATGGATGCCCGAGTTTCCCCAGGTGCTCCGGTTTCTTCCTACATTCCAAGAATGTACGGTTAAGGTTAGTGAGTTGTGGGTTTGCTATGCTGGCGCTGGATTGCCTAGCACAATGCTCGCTGATTTGATTTGACACAAATTGCATTATGATTGCATTTCACTGTATATTTCCATGTGCATACGACAATAACACTAATCCTTAAGGATCTTTGTCCTTACATGGAATTTGACAAAGTCACTCACGGTAGGCTGATCCTGAGGATTAAATTGCATGGGATCCATGGCGACTTGGCAGTTTAGAATATAGTTTGGTACTCAGCCTCCTCTTGTGACAAGATGAGGCCAGCCTCAGGGTGGAGGAGCAACACCTTATATTCCATCTGCATAACCTCCAACCTGATGGCTTGAATATCAATTTCCCCTTCCAATAAACAAATTCATCCCCCTTCCTCTATTTCCCTCTCTGACCTTTTACATCTTCTCACCTGCCTATCATCTCCCCCTGGATCCCCTCCTCCTTCCCTTTCTCCTGTGGTCCACTCTCATCTCCTATCAGATTCTTTCTTCTCCAGCCCTTGACCTTTCCCACCCACTTGGCTTCCAGCTAGCCATCTTCCCCTCCCCCTCACCCCAACTTTTTATTCCGGCATCTTCTTCCTTGCCCCTCAGTCCTGAAGAAGGGTCTCAGCCTGAAACATTGACTGTTATTCATCTCCATAGATTCTGCCTGACCTGCTGAGTTACCTCAGCATTTTCTGTGTGTTGCTTTGGATTTCCAGCATCTGAAGAATTTCTTGTGTTTTGTTTAGAATTAGTTTGGACTTTTCCATAACAGGCAGAGGACATTGATGCAGCAGCACTTGAGGTTTATGAGCAGTGGTGTTCTGCATGGTTCGGTGCTGGGACTTCTGTGACATATTTACTAATTTTTACTATTTTTAATATTTTTAATATTTAGTATTTGTAATCCAAGGAGTGGGAAGCGCAGAATCAAATATCACTGTGATGATTGTACATTCTAGTATCAATTGTTTGGTGACAATAAATTATAAAGTATATATGAATAAACTGTAGAAAAGCTTAGATAGTTTGGTTAGCCAGATGTATGTGCAGGGAGTGAAAGGATATGGATCATATGGAGACACAAGGAATTAGTTTAATTTGACATCATGTTCAGCACAGATTTCACGAGCCGAAGGGCCTGTTCCTGTGCTGGACTGTTCTACATTCTATGATAATGATTAAAACAAATTGCACAAGAAGCAAATTTTATTTACAAAAGCATTATTCTAAGATATAAATCAAAACGATATTTAAGAAGCATTTGCATGACTATTTGAATCACCAAGGCATGGTTAGCATTGGATCATGTGCTTGTAAGTGGGAAACACACAGATGTGTAGCTATAGTCAGTATGTTGTGCCAAAGAGGATGTTTCTGCGCTGATGAGTCTATAACTGTAATAATAAAGTAACAGTTTCCTGTGTTCACCTCCTCCTCAGGGGCAATGATCCAGTCTCATTTATGGGACCCTCCAGCACTTAACATGTGCCCTCCCTTCAGGGGGTGGCTGCTCCACTGCTGAGCTCAATAGCAGCAAGAGCAGGAGGCCAGGTGTATGGCGGAGGTGAACTGAACGGAGGACCATTGTGTCCAGAGAGTGATCCACCTGGTTGGCCAAGCGGAAAGGTTTCCCTGAGCACCTGGCAGATTCTGTGATTGCTTTTCCATTTGTGACAGTCTC
The DNA here is from genome assembly GCF_030028105.1 of Mobula birostris. Lineage (NCBI taxonomy): Eukaryota > Metazoa > Chordata > Chondrichthyes > Myliobatiformes > Myliobatidae > Mobula > Mobula birostris. Next base: position 124,322,573 of record NC_092371.1, read on the forward strand.
AGCACGAGCGGACGGTCATGAGGTCTGACCTCCAGATCCTTGCACCGTGAACATCCTAACGGTGGAGCGCTGGAAAGCCCGGGAATGAGTGAACCGCTGCCACAGGGAGAGACTGAGCAAGATGGCGGTGCTTTGGGAGCGAACCCGGTCAGTGAAAGAGCCTGCTTCCATGCTGTATGACTCTTTGGAGTTCGAGGGAACCTGACACATACATGAGGGAGAAACAGCACAGAGGGACAGCACTACACGAGCTGCGCCAGATGGTCGCCTTCCAAGCTGCTGTTACCTTGAAGATAGATAGATGCCTCCGACATCCGTGGAGCAGAAGAATTGAAAAGAAATTCTGCAGCCGTGTACAATTAGCAGGACAACACTACCATCATGTTCCCGATTACTGCATTACACCATCACCAAGTGAATATACAACAAGACACAAGTGCCAAGGCTGCTGTCATGGCAACACCGCCCCCTTAAAGACCAGAGTACAGATGAAACATTAGCTTTTGCTCGACGCCCTCATGCACCCCACTGATTCCTCCTGTGCACCCATACATCTCCCCTTCATTCCAGATGCATTACAGCAGTTGCCTTGATGCTTCAGAAAGGCTTGGTAAATGAGAGGACTGACCAAATAATACTATTAATTCCTAGTTTGAGTTGAGAAACTCCATGCTCATTCATGGGTTTCCAGGGTGTGAGGCAGCATCCACAGTTAATTCTTCATATATGTCACTGTTGCTGGAGTGCACGTCCGTAATTTAACAGGGATCGGGCATTAGCAACGTGAATCTAAACTGCATTGGCGCTGAGGCACAAAGTGAAAATTGGCACTAAAAATAAGAAACTAGGATTAGGAAGGTACAGTATATTGATATAAATTTCAAAGTAAATTTTATTATCAAAGTACACATATGTCACCACATACCCTGAGATTCATTTTTTCTGTGGGCATACTGAGTAAATCTATAGAATAGTAAATATAACAAGATCAATGGAAGATCAGCCAGAGTGCAGAAGTCAACAAATTGTGCAAATGTAAATATAAGTAAATAACAATCATGGCCATCAGTCCCTTCATTGCTTCAGGAATCCGAGAATCCAAGCATTGTTATCGATTCTTGGATCATTTACTTCTGCTGTTGTGTGAAAATATTTCACATTTCCATATTTTCTCACCGCCTAAAAGGCCATTCAGCCCATCAATATGCTGGAGTACAGAGCAATCTGATTACTCCACTATATTTTCTTTCTATATTTACATCCACGCTCCCCTAGATTTTACTTCCTGAGAAAGCTAAAGAAATTTGGCCTGTCCCCTAAAACCCTCACTAATTTTTATAGATGCACCATAGAAAGCATTCTTCTAGGGGGCATCACAACCTGGTATGGAAGTTGTCCTGTCCAAGACCGGAAGAAGCTGCAGAAGATCATGAACACAGCCCAGCACATCACACAAACCAATCTTCTGTCCTTGGACTCACTTCACACCGCACGCTGTCGGAGCAGTGCTGCCAGGATAATCAAGGACACGACCCACCCAGCCAACACACTTTTCGTCCCTCTTCCCTCCAGGAGAAGGCTCAGGAGCTTGAAGACTCGTACGGCCATATTTGGGAACAGCTTCTTTCCAACTGTGATAAGACTGCTGAACGGATCCTGACCCGGATCTGGGCCGTACCCTCCAAATATCAGGACCTGCCTCTCAGTTTTTTTGCATTACCTTACTTTCCCTTTTCTATTTTCTAGTTATGATTTATAATTTAAATTTTTAATATTTATTATTGATTTGTACTCCAGGGAGCGCGAAGCGCAGTATCAAATATTGCTGTGATGTTTGTACACTCTAGTATTAATTGTTTGGTGACAACAAAGTAAAGTAAAGTAGATTCTACCACTCACCCACACACTGGTGGAAAATTAACCTACCAACCCACATCTTTGGGATGTGGGATGAAATTAGAACACTGGGAGAAATCCCATGTGGTCACAGGGAGAAGTTGCAATCTCTACACACAAATAGCACCAGAGATCAGGAACGTACCAACCAGGTCTGTGCTGCTGTGAAGCAACATTTTCTGACTTCTGGGCATCACTAATAAAGCCAGCATTAACCGACCCTTCTCGAAATTTGTATCATTCCTCTGGTGAAGTTGTTCTCACTGTGTGCTATATTTATCTATCTATCTTCATCAAAGTCCTTTCCTCTTCCATTAGGTCAGAAGTGGGGATGTTCACTAATAATTTCATGAAGTTCAATTCCATTCACAATTCTGAGAATGATCCACCTGCAACGCACAGATATCAAAAGTCCAAAATAAAGCAGGCAGAGCACCAAATACGGAGCAACTCAGCAGGTCAAGCAGCACCTCTTGGAGGAAAGAAACTGTTGATGTTTCGGGTCGAGCCCCTACATTAGGACTGGACTGAGATCCCCTTTCTCTCACAGAAGCTGCTTGACCCACTAAGTTGCTTCAATAGATTGTTGCTCCAGATTCCACCATCAGAGTCTCATACGTTTCACTAGTATTTTGGACAATGATGTTACATTAAAACCTGCTTTCTCTCTCTCTCTCTCTCTCTCTCTCTCTCTCTCTCTCTCTCTCTCTCTCCCCTCTCTCTCCCTCCCTCCCTCCATCCTCTCTCCTCTCTCCTCTCTCCAAAAATATCAAGAGGATACTAAAAGATCTTTTTTTCAGACATATAAGAAGTGAAAGAGACGCGAGAGTGGATCCCAGACTGCTGGAAAATGACGCTGGAAAGGTAGTAATGGGGAATTAAGAAATGGCGGACAAACATATTATGTATTTTGAGACAGTCTTCACTGTGGAAGACACTAGCAGTATGCCAGAAATTCGAGAGTGTCGGGGGCAGAAATGAGTGTAGTTGCTATTAATAAGGAGAAGGTGCTTGGGAAGCTAAAAGGATTGAAGGCACATAAGTCACCTGGACCAGATATACTACACCCCATGGTTCTGAAAGATGTAAATGAAGAGATTGTGGAAGCATTAGTAATGACCTTTCAATAATCACTAGATTCTATGGTTCCAGAGAACTGCAAAATTGCAAACATCAATACACTCTGTAAGAAGGGAGGAAAAAGCTAAGAAAATATTGGCCAGTTAGCCTGACTTCAGTGGTTGGGAAGATGATGGACTCCATTATTAAAGATGAGGTTTTGAGGTATTGGAGGTACATGATAAACTAGGCCAAAGTCAACATGGTTTCCTTAAGGGGAAACATCGTTTGACAAATCCATTGGAATAGTTTGAGGAATAGACAGAGGAAAGTCAGTGTATGTTATTTACTTGGACTTTAAGAGGGCCTTTAACAACATGGTATTACAAGAAAGACACTAGTATGGATACACCATTTGGTAAGAGCAAAGAGTGGGAATAAAGGGGGCCATTTCAGCTGGCTGCCCATGACAAATTGTGTATCACAGGAATCGGTGCTACAGCCATTATTTTCACATTATACGTCAGTGATGTGCATAACAGAATTGAAGGTTTATGACCATGTTTGCAAAAGATATGAATATAGGTGGAAGAGCAGGCAATGTTAAGGAATTAGGGAGTCTGCAAAGGACTTACTGTAGACAGAGTAGGAGAATACCGTAGGTTAAGAAGTAGATGGAATATAGTATGGGAAGTTTATGCTCATACACTTTGGCAGAAAGAATAAAAGTGTAGACTACTTTCTAAATGGAGAGAAAATCCAATGGTCTTGGGAGTCCTTGTGCAGGATTCCTTAAAGGTCTATTTAGAACAGAGATGAAGAGGAACTTCTTTAGTCAGAGGTTAACGAATAGCGGAATTCTTTGCCACAGATGCAGTGGAGGCCAAGACATTGAGAATATTTAAAGCAGAGATTGATAGGTTCTTAATTTGTCAAGGCGTCAAATGTTATGGGGAGAAGACAGCAGAATGGGACTGAGAAGAGTAATAAATCAGCTGTGATGGAATGGTGCAGCAGACTCAATGGGCCATGTCCTAATTCTGCTCTGATGTCTCATGATCTCATGGTCATATGCTGTTCTGCAGGCAATTGGGCAGCATGGGCTCATTTGACCAAAAGGACTATTACTGTGCTGTATCTCTAAATTAAGTTAAATCTCTACTATAAACTTGTGCGCCTGTAACCTGAATAACTGGCTCAAGTTTTAGAGTTCCAGCAATAAAAGCAACCCCTAAAAATATGGTGGATGCAGATCCTACAGTATCTTTTTGTAGTAAATCAGTTTGGGATTCAAAAATGGGACAGGAACAGAGGAGTGATGACAATTGGACAGCTCCTTCAAAAAGCTGGGTTGAGCAGACCACTTCCGCACTGTAGCACATCAGTCTGTTCACATATAAGAGTACAACATATTATATCTTTGAACAGTGGGGCAAGAAACGGTATAGTTACACAACTGTAGTGATCTAGGTTCAATCCCGACCTCAGGTGATGTCTGTGTGGAGTTCACACCTTCAAAGTCAAAGCCAAAGAAGATTTTATTGGCATATGGGCAAGAACAGGTGCAATGAAAATCTTGCATGCTGCAGCATCTCAGGCACATAGCAATATATAATTAGCATTCACAAGAAAAGCATGAATTAAACATACATTAAACAGTTTTTTTTTAAGAAAGAACACAATTAGAGCAAGAAAGTCTACTTTAGTGCAAATGATCAAAGTTGTCATACTGTTGCAAAACTGTAGCGCTGTGGGTTGTGCTTATTGGCTCTAGAACTGAATGGTTGAAATTCTTGGAACTTGTGCTGTGGGACTTCAGGCCTGTGTACCTATTACCCACTGGTAGCTGTGAGAAGATGCTAAAGGTAGGATGGTGGCAATCTAGGATGCAGTTTTCAGAATTGGACTACACCCAATGAGAGCAGGATTCATTAGAATGAGCAAATTAAAGATAAGGCAGGGCAAACTGATCAGCCATTGTTGGAGTGGCTGTTTTGTGAGTGGGCCTGTGTTGAATCAGCTTTGGATCATCAGACTTGGGTGAGATAAGTATCTGGGAAGTTTCTTCTTCTTTATTCTTCATTCCTCATCTGTTGGGGCACAGTTAATGCGATGAGAATTATGACTAACATGAGAGGTCACAGTTTTAAGGTGTTGGGAAGTAGGTACAGAGGAGATGTCCGGGGCAAGTTTTTTTACGCAGTGAGTGGTAAGTGCATGGAGTGGGCTGCCAGTGACAGTGGTAGAGTCGGCTATGATAGAGTCTTTGAAGAGGCTCCTGGATAGGTACATGGAGCTTAGAAAAATAGAGGGCTAAGGGTAACCCCAGGTAATTTCTAAATTAAGTACATGTTTGGTACAGCATTGTGGGCTGAAGGGCCTGTATTGTGTTGTAGGTTTTCTATATTTCTATGACTCCCAGAGCTGTGATTTGTTCTGAGTGTGAGATGTGGGAATTCTGAGAGGACTCCAGCCTCCCTGACAACCAGGTGCACCGAGCTGCAGCTCCTGAGAGAATGTGTTAAGGAACTGGAGCTGAAGCTTGATGACCTGTGGCTCATATGGGAGACGGAGAAAATGATAGACAGAAGCTACAAGAAGGTAGTTACCCCTAAGTTGCAGGAGGCAGGTAACTGGGTGACTGTCAGGAGAAGGAAGGTAAATGGAAGCCAGTGCAGAATATACCTGTGGCTGTTCCCATGGATAATAAGTATCCCACTTTTGAAACTGTTGAGGGGGATGACCTACCAGGGGAAGCCACAGTGATCAGGTCTCTGGTACTGAGTCTGGCTCTGCGGCTCCGAAGAGAAGAAGGATGAAGCGGACTGCAGTTGTGAGAGGAGATACCATACACAGAGGAACAGAGACAAGGTTCTATAGATGCAATAGAGACATCCGGATGGTATGTTGCCTCCCAGATGCCGGGGTCAGGGATGTCTCGGATCGGGTCCTCAGCATTCTAAAGGAGGATGGGAGCAACCAAAAGACTTGGTACATATTGGCACAAATGATATAGGTAGGAAAGGTGAGGAGGTTCCGAAGAGAGATTTTAGGGAGCTAGGGAGAAAGCTGAATAGCAAAACCTGCAGTGTAGTAATCTCTACATTGCTGCCTGTGGTATGTGCCAATGGGGATAAGAATAGGCTGATCTGGCAGATGAACGAGTGGCTGAGGAACTGGTGCAGGGATAGGTGTCCATATTTCTGGATCATTGGGATCTGTTCTGGGGAAGATACAACCTGTACAAAAGGGACAGGTTACTCCTGAACCTGAGCAAGACCAACATCCTTGTGAGCTGGTTTGCTGGAGCTGTATAGGAGGGTTTAAACTAATTTGACAGGGGATTAGGAACCAGGGTGCTAGGGCTGAGGATAGGTGATTTAGTTTACAAACAAAGGCAGTGTGTCGTGAGACTTCTAGCAAGCACAAGCTGATGATAGGGCAAAATTGCTGTCAATAGGATGAGTTTCAATGCAAAAGTTGGACAAAATCAAAAATATAGTCATAGTCATACTTCTTTGATCCTGAGGGAAATTGGGTTTCGTTACAGTTGCACCAACCAAGAATAGAGCATAAATATAGCAATATAAAACCATAAATAATTAAATAATAATATGTAAGTTATACCAGATGGAAATAAGTCCAGGACCAGCCTATCGGCTCAGGGTGTCTGACCCTCCAAGGGAGGAGTTGTAACGTTTGATGGCCACAGGCAGGAATGACTTCCTATGACGCTCTGTGCTGCATCTTGGAGGAATGAGTCTCTGGCTGAATGTACTCCTGTGCCCACCCAGTACATTATGTAGTGGATGGGAGACATTGACCGAGATGGCATGCAACTTGGACAGCATCCTCTTTTCAGACACCACCGTCAGAGAGTCCAGTTCCATCCCCACAACATCACTGGCCTTACGAATGAGTTTGTTGATTCTGTTGGTGTCTGCTACCCTCAGCCTGCTGCCCCAGCACACAACAGCAAACATGATAGCACTGGCCACCACAGACTCGTAGAACATCCTCAGCATCATCCAGCAGATGTTAAAGGACCTCAGTCTCCTCAGGAAATAGAGATGGCTCTGACCCTTCTTGTAGACAGTGTTCTTTGACCAGTCCAGTTTATTGTCAATTCATATCCCCGTGTATTTGTAATCCTCCACCATGTCCACACTGAGCCCCTGGATGGAAACAGGGGTCACCGGTGCCTTAGCCCTCCTCAGGTCCACCACCAGCCCCTTAGTCTTTTTCACAATAAACTGCAGATAATTCTGCTCACACTATGTGACAAAGTTTCCTACCATAGCCCTGTACTCAGCCTCTCTCCCTTGCCGATGCATCCAACTATGGCAGAGTCATCAGAAAACTTCTGAAGATGGCAAGACTCCACGATGTAGTTGAAGTCTGAGGTGTAAATTGTGAAGAGAAAGGAAGACAAGACAGTCCCCTGTGGAGCCCCAGTGCTGCTGATCACTCTGTCTGACACACAGTGCTGCAAACACACGTACTGTGGTCTGTCAGTCAGATAATCAGGTAATCAAAGCTGATGAATTCAGGACTGGAGGTCTTATACTTGAATGCACGCAGTATATGGAATATGGATGAACTTGTAGAGCAGTTACAGATAGGCATGTATGACTTGGTGGGTATCACTGAATCGTGGCGGAAAGAAAATTATAGCTGGGAGTGTAACATTCAAGGATACACATTGTATCGAAAGAACAGGCAGATAGGCAGAGGGGGTGTGGTGTCTCTGTCGGTAAAATTGAAATCAAATTATTAGAAAGAGGTAACATGGGATCAGAAGGTGTAGAATCATTGTGGATAGAGATAAGAAACTGCAAGGGTAAAAATATCCTGATAAGAGTTATATGCAGATCTCCAAACAGTAGCAAAGATGTGATCTGCAAATTACAAAGGGAGCTAGAAAATGCATGTCAAAAGGTTAATGTTATGATAGTCATAGGGGATTTCAATATGCAGATAGATTGGGAAGATCAGGTTGGTTCTGGCTCCCAAGAGGCACAATTCGTAGAATGATTCTGAGATGGTTTTTTTAGAGCACTTCATGGTTAAGCCCACTAGGGGATCAACTATTCTGGATTGGCTGTTGTGTAATGAACTGGAATAGATTAGAGAGCATAAGATAAAGGATCTTTTAGGAGACAGCGATCACAATATAATGGAATTCGCCCTGCAGTTTGAAAAGGAGAAGCTGAAATCAGATGAATCACTATCACAGTGGCATGAAGAGAATCACAGAAGCATGAGAGAGGGAGAAAAATGATTGTAAGAAAACACTAACAGGGATGACAGCACAGCAGCAATGCTAGAGTTTGTGGGAGCAATTCGGGAGCGCATGATAGATACATCCCATAGAAGAAGAAGTATTCTAAAGCAAGAATAATGCAACTGTGCCTAACAAGAGAAGTCAAGGCCAACATAAAAGCCAAAGAGAGGGAATATAATAAAGCAAAAATTATTGTGAGGTTAGAGGATTGGGAAACTTTCAAAAACTATCAGAAGGCAACTAAAACAGCCATAAAGAAGGAAAAGATGGAATACAAAGGTCAACTAGCTAATAATATTAAAGTGGGTACCAAAAGTTTCTTCAGCTATATTATGTAGAAGAGAAGCAAGAGTGAATATCGGACTGCTGGAGAGGTAGTCACAGAGGACATGAAAATGGCGGTCAAACTGAATAAGTATTTTGCTTCCGTCTTAACGATGGAAGACACTAGTATTATGCGAAAAGTTCTAGAGTATCATGGAGCAGAAAGGAGTGAATTTACTATTACTAAGGAGAAGGTGCTTGGGAAACTGAAAGGTCTGAAGGTAGATACGTCACCTGGACCAGATGGACTACACCCCAAGGTAGAGGAAGACATAAATGAAGAGATTGCGGAAGTATTAGTAATGATCGCTCAAGAATCACTAGATTCTCAAATGGTTCTGGAGGATTGGAAAATTGCAAATGTCACTCCACTCTTTAAGAAAGGGATGGAGACAGAAGAAAGCAAATTAGGCCAGTTAGCCTGACTTCAATTGTTGGGAAGATGTTGGAGTCTGTTATTAAGTTTGAAGTTTCGGGGTACTTGGAGACATGATAAAATAGCCAGAAGTCAGCATGGTTTCCTTAAGAGAAAATCTCGCCCTGACAAATCTGTTGGACTTCTTTGAGGAAATTACAGGCGGATGGAGAGAAGAGAATCAGTGGATTTTCAGAAGGCCTTTGACAAGATGCCACACATGAAACTGCTTAACAAGATTAGAGCCCATGGTATTACAGCAACAACACTAGTATAGGTAGAAGATTAGCTGTTTAGCAGGAGGCAAAGAATGCAAATAAAGGGGTGCTTTTCTTGTTGGCTGCCAGTGACAAGTTGTGTATCACAGGGTTTGGTGTTGGGACTGCTTTTTCTCATGTAATATGTCAACTTTGTGGCTGAGAGAATTGATGGGTTTGTGGACAACTCTGCAAATGAGATGAAGGTGGAGATGCAGGTAGTGTTGAGGAAGCAGACCATCTGCACACGGAATTTGACAGGTTGGGAGCATCGGATAAGAAGTGGCTGAAAGAATATAATATGGGAATTTATGGTCATGTACTGTGGTGGAAGGAACAAGAACATAGACTATTCTATACATGGGAAGAAGATTCAGTCAGTCAGAGATGCAAAGGGACTTGAGAATCCTCATGCAGGATTCCCTAAGGGTTAACTTGCAGATAAAATCAGTGGGAAGGAAGGCAAATGAAATGTTAGCATTAGTTTCATGAGTACTAGAATATGTGAGCAAGGATATAATGCTGAGACTTTATAGGGTATTGGTCAGAGCACAGTTGGAACATTGTGAGCTATTTTGGGCCCCTTGTCTAAGAAAAGATGTGCTGCCATTGGAAAGGGTCCAGAAGAAGTTACAAAAGTGGTTCCAGGAATGTGTTAACATATCAGGAGTGTTTGATCACCTCTAGGTCTGTACTTGTTGGTGTTTCAAAGAATGGGGGGTGGTGTTCTCATTAAAACCTATTGAAAGCCTGGATGTATGGAGAATGTTTCCTATAGTGGGCGATTCAAGAACCAGAGGGCAGAGCCTTGGGATAGAGGGATGTCCATTTAGAACAGAGATGAGGAGGTATTTCTTTCACCAGAGGATAGTGAATCATGGAATTCTTGCTGCAGGTGCTGTGGAGGCCAAGTCATTGAGAATACTTAAAACAGAGATTAATAGGTTCTTAATTTGTCAAGGTGTCAAATGTGAAGGGAAGAAGATAGCAGAATGGGACTGAGAAGGGGAATAAATCAGCTGTGATGGAATGGTGCAGCAGACTCAATGGGCCATGTCCTAATTCTGCTCCGACGTCTCATGATCTCATGGTCATATGCTGTTCTGCAGGCAATTGGGCAGCATGGGCTCATTTGACCGAAAGGGCTATTACTGTGCTGCATCTCTGAATTAAGTCAAATCTCTACTATAAACTTGTGCTCCTGTATCCTGAATAAGTGGTTCAAGTTTTAGAGTTCCAGCAATAAAAGCAACCCCTAAAAATATGGTGGATGCAGATTCTACAGTATCTTTCTGTAGTAAATCAGTTTGGGATTCAAAAATGGGGCAAGAACGGAGGAGTGGTGTCAATTAGAAAACTCCTTCAGAAAGCTGGGTTTGAGTAGACCACTTCTGTACTGTAGCACATCAGTCCGTTCACGTACGAGAGTACAACATATTATCTTGGAGCAGTGGGGCAAGAGGTGGTACTGTTACACAACTCAAGTGACCTAGGTTCAATCCTAACCTCAGGTGCTGTCTGTGTGGAGTTCACACCTTCAAAGTCAAGGTCAAGGATGATCTTATTGGCATGTGGGTAAGAACACGTACGCACAAGTGCAATGATAACCTTGTTTGCAGCGGCATCACAGGCACATAGCATTATATAATTAGCATTCACAAGAAAAGCATGAATTAAACATACATTAAACAGAGTTCTTTTTCAGGAAGAACACAATCCGAGCAAGAAGGTCTACTTCAGAAAGCTAATGGCATGCTGGCCTTCATAACAAGAGGAGTTGAGTATAGGAGCAAAGAGGTCCTTCTGCAGTTGTACAGGTCCCTGGTGAGACCACACCTGGAGTACTGTGTGCAGTTTTGGTCTGCAAATTTGAGCAAGGACATTCTAGCTATTGAGGGAGTGCAGCGTAGGTTCACAAGGTTAATTCCCGGGATGGCGGGTCTGTCAAATGTTGAAAGATTGGAGTGACTGGGCTTGTATACGCTGGAATTTAGAAGGCTGAGAGGGGATCTTATTGAAACATATAAGATTATTAAGGGATTGGACACGCTGGAAGCAGGAAGCATGTAACCGCTGATGGAGGAGTCCAGAACCAGAGGCCACAGTTTAAGAATAAGGGGTAGGCCATTTAGAACGGAGTTGAGGAAAAACTTTTTCACCCAGAGAGTGGTGGATATGCAGAATGCTGTGCCCCAGAAGGCTGTGGAGGCCAAGTCTCTGGATGTTTTCAAGAAAGAGATGGATAGAGCTCTTAAAGGTGGCAGAATCAAAGGTTATGGGGATGAGGCAGGAACTGGATACTGATAGTGAATGATCAACCATGATCACAGTGAATGGCGGTGCTGGCTTGAAGGGCCAAATGGCCTACTCCTGCACCTATTGTCTATTGTTTAGTGCAAATGATCAAAGTTGTCATAATGTTGCAAAACTGTAGCGCTGTGGGTTGTGCCTGTTGACTCTAGAACTGAATGGTTGAAATTCTTGAAACTTGTGCTGTGGGATTTCAGGCTTGTGTACCTACTACCCACTGGTAGCTGTGAGAAGATGCCACAGGTAGGATGGTGGCAATCTAGGATGATGGATGTCGCCGTTTTGAGGCAGTGCTTTCTGTAGATATTGCGGATGATAGGGAGGGATGTGTCCATGTTGTATTGGGATAAGTCTATTACTCTCTGCAACTTCTTATATTCCTGTGCATTTGAATTGCAAAACCAGACCACGATGCAACCAGTCAGGTCACTTTCAACAGTATTTTTCCCTGCTTGTCCTGTTTGACGTCTTCTGGTTGCTCCAGTTACCGCCCCACATCTCAAAAGGTAGATTAGTTGGTCCCTGAAAACTCAATGTTCAAAGTTCAAAGTAAATTTCTTGTCAAAATTCATGTATGTCACCATATACAACCTTGAGATTGGTTTCCTTGCAGGCATAAATACTTAATAGAATAATAACCATAACAGAATCATTGAAAGACCACACCGACTTGGGCATTCAGTTAGTGTGCAAAAGACAACACATTGTGCAAATACAAAAAGAAAGAAGTAGTAATAATAAATAAATAAGCGATGAATTTTGAGAGCAAAAGTCCTTGAAACTGAGTCCATAGTTTGTGGGAACATTTTAAAGATGAGGCAAGTGAAGTTTTGTGAAGTCATCTCTTTTGATTCAAAAGCCTGATGGCTGAGGGGTAATAATCGTTCTTGAACCTGGTGGTATGAGTTCTGAAGCTCCTGTACCATCTTTCTGATGGTAGTAGTGAGAAGAAAGTATGATGCCTGTTGGGAGTCCCTGATGATAGATCCTGCTTTCCTGCAGCAACACTTCATGTCAATGTGCTCAATGGTAGGGAGGGCTTTACCCGTAATGAACTGGACCACTACTTTTTGTAGGATTCTCTGTTCAAGGACATTGGTGTTTCCACACTAGGCTTTAATGCAGCAGTCAGTATACTTTCCACCACACATCTACAGAAGTTTGTCAAAGTTTTAGATGTCATGTCGAATCTTTGCATACTGTTAAGGAAGTAGAGGCACTGCCATGCTTTCTTCATAATTGTATGTACATGCAAGCTTGCATGAAAACTGCCCCCAGTAGCAGGAGAAGTTTTACATAGCTGAGGAATAACCCAAAATATAGAATTAAATAGCACAGAAGCAGGCACTTCAGCCTATGGTGCCTGTGCTGACCATGATAGCCAGTCCAAATTAATCTCATCTGCCTGCCCTTGGTCCACTCCTCGTTATCCCCTACCTGCTCATGTGACCACTTGAATATCATCTTTGAATCAGAATCAGAATCAGATTTACTATCACGGCATGTGTCATGAAATTTGTTAACTTAGCAGCAGCAGTTCAATGCAATACTGTAATATATAAGAAAAAAACATAAAAATAAATAAATGAGTAAATCAATTATGGTATATGTATATATGAATAGATTAAAAATTGTGTATCTTTTTCTACCTCTACTCTTGGCAGCACATTCCTGGCATCTATCACTCTCTGTGTAAAAGACTTAATTCATAAATCTTCTTTAAATTTACCCCCACCTAAGCTGTGACCTTTCGTAGATGACATTGCTGCTTGGATAGGGGTGGGGTGTATGGAACTTTGATTATCTACCCTTTACATGTTTTCCAATAAGACAAGGTAAATAAGGCAGGGGGATGGTAGTAATGGGATTTCTCTGGAAGATGGCATGGACTTGATGGAGAGAATGGCCTCCTCCTATGTGCTAAATGAATACGATATGAGCCATGGACAGATACTTGGATAGAAATAGTTTAGAATGATATGGGTCAAATGCAAGCAAATGTAACTAGCTTAGCTGGACATCTTGGTCATCATGCTTGAGTTGGGCTGAAGGGCCTTTTCTGTGCTCTGTGACTCCATGACTCTAATACTAAGAGAGCACAGATCTCAACCTTGATTAATCCTAAATGAGGTGATGTGAAAACACCAGCAATAACAGTAAATAGAGGGCAAGCACCCAATTCAAAGGGACAGGAAAACACATGGAAGGCATAGGGATGATGGACAAATGCAAATGCTTTGCCTGCCTCCTTCATCAAAAAATGTCTCATGACAGAGAGCAAGATCCAAGTGATGTGAAATGGAAAACAGCTTAAACATTTCTGTTTAGACATCAATTAAATTAAACTCAATAAACCACTTCCATCAAAGAGACACATTTTGACACATATTCCCACATTTGTATGTAGCTTGACTGATTGGGTGACAGCTGTTAGGGGTTCGACAGTGAAGAAGATAGACAGGTCAGCCCGATTATATATTATAGTTATTAAGAATAATACTCAGGAGTGTATGCAATGAATAACAATGGAACAATCTGAAAGCTGTCAGGCAGATAGAAAACAAGAGAAGGATATAGCTTCAGTCGGAAAAGAAATCTAGCTTAATTGAGGATCCAACTTCTGTGACACATTTCTTGTAGAGATCGCTGAAGAGAGATCTCTGGCCAGGTGAAGGGAAATTGGCTGTTTAGCAGGTGCAGTGAAAGAATGAAGGGCTTCCATTTATCGAGACCCTTATACCCTCAAAACATGCCATAGGGTTCTGTATTTAATGTGAAGTAGTTGCCACTAAATCGATACAAAAAGCAGTATCATCATGACAAGATGACTGTTTTGAGGCTGAGATTGAGGGGTATGGTAGTTAAATTAGTGGATTACTCCTGGATTTAAAAAAACTAACTTTTGCTTAATTGGGTAAAAAAAATAGTTGCTGCAAACATTGTTTAGGGAAGTGAACCCATTTTCTGAAGCATATGGCATTTAACCATTTCCAAACCAATGTGTGCTGGGGTTACACAAGAGAACACAAATGTTGGAATCTGGAGCAATAAGCAATTTGCTGTAGGGGCATTACCAGTCAGTCAGTATCTGTGTTGACATTTCAGGTCGAAACCCCAGATCTGGATTGAGGGTGGAAAAGCAAGGCCATCAGGTTTCTAAACACTACCTCACCAGTTTGCTCTCTTTTTGCACTACTTATCTGTATTATTTATATATTCTTACTGTAATTTCTCATAATTTTTAGGTATTGGACTGTACTACTGCTGCAAAACAACAAGCTTCATGTTGTACATTCTATAGCCACTTAATTATGTTATCTCATAAGTATCCTGCAGGCTTACAGCATGGAAAATCAGCTGGTCTCATAGCTATCGCCACCATAACACTGGCTCTTTCCCCACCTGATACTAAAGAGATGAAGCAGGAGGCTACATTTTCAGGGAGACGGTGGCTATAGAGGTTTTGAAGAACAGAGACCAGGATGCATAGGGACATTGTCAACGATGTAGCAGAAGGAACACGTCACTTCGTCCCTTCACAGCTGCTCCCCCATTCAATAACATCATGCTTGCAACTTCAGCTCCACAATACTACCTACCTCCAGTAACCTTCCATTCCTACTCCCCAGCCTGTCTACAGGTATCACTCAGGCCTTAAACCATTCTGCTTCCATCATCCTTTGAGAACAGGAGTTCAAATACTCACAACTTTCTCAGATGAAACCTTGTCTCTGCCTATAATGGGGAACAACTTATTACTAAAGAGTCAATGGGGCCTGTTATTATCATGTTTGTGAAATGTCAAGCATGAGGCTGAGGATTTTTGTTCCACTAATTACTTCTGTTTGTTGATGCACTGTGGAAATGGAAAGTAAATTTAAATTAACATGCTCAGTTCTTTAAAAGCCGTTTCCTTTCCCCCATTGGTATATTCAAAAGAAAAGGCAGTTGAAAATACTCCAGGCAAGATATTTTGTGAAATCTCAGCTTTATAAGTGGCCATTAAAGTTATCAACAATCCCCTGAGTTAATACTTTGAGATTTACTGATAAATTCACTTATAATTATGGAATAAACCAGTTGTATCTCGCAACAAATAAAAAGCTTGCCTCTAGACCGTGCCTGTGTTGCATTGTTACCATTTTCAACACTTAATAAGTGCCTAAGGCTTGTTAAATTGCTTTTGAGCTGCAGTTATTGATGTTATGTAAGGAGACAAAATAGCCATTTTACACAGAGGTGGATCCCATAGACAGCGATGAAATGGATGTTGTATTTACCTGACTGATCCATTAAGTGACGTTATTAATGGATGAAGAGAATCTGAGTCAATAAGGTTTACAGTCAGTGAATTGGACATCAGTGGACACACCCTGATTCATCACATGCTCAGCCCACCCATCACCAGAAACACCTACCGAGGTGCTGCTAATTTAAAATACAGGACCTCCAGGGTTGTGATCTCAGGTTTGCTCTACATGACATGTGCTAGTGAGGATAGAATTAGCAAGATTGTACAGTTTAATATGTGGCTAAGGAGCTGGTGTAGGAGGGAGAGCATAAGATTTTTGGATCATTAGGCTCTCCTCCAGGGAAGGTGAGACCTGTGCAGAAAGGACAGTTTACACCTGAACTGCAGGGGGCTAATATTCCAGCAGTAAGGTTTGTTTATGCTGCACAGTGGGGTTTAAATGAGAGTTGCAGGGGGATGGGAACCAGAGTTTCAGAACAGTTAGTAGAGAGGTTGGGGAGGCAGAAGTTGTTAAGACCTCAGACAATGTTAGGAATCAAAAGGTTGAGCATGGTGCAACAAAATCGAAAAGGGTGAATACAGGACTGAAGACATTGTATCTGAATGCAAGCAGTATACAGAATAAGGTCAATGAACTTGTAGCACCGGGGGTGGTGCTAAGGTGGTGCTAGCTGGTGCTATAGTCCCAGCAGAAATTACAATAGCACCAGCGAAGCACCACCAAGAAATTAACTGAAATTTCACATACAAATTGCAGATGCTTTGCTTTCTCTGTATAGTTTTGAATACAGCTTGTTTCTCCAGTTGATCTAGTGAAACAGCACCCCCAATTACCATAGCACTCACGCAGCAACAAAGTTATAAACTCTGTCAGATCCACTCTACACTTCGTTCATTGTCAATGTCTTGCCGTTGCTATCCTCAGATCAGATAAGCTGATCTAAGATCACGTAAGGTGGTGATGTCACTCACGCAAGAGATTGATAGTACACATCCAGGCACAGATCCATGTTCTCGCGAGACTAACGGATGCCCCACACACACATATTGTGTTTTTACAAGCTAGCGTGGGCCTGGCACCTACATTATTTTGGCGGCATTAAAAATGGATTGATTTTTACTGAGAAAATGAGCTCATCCAGAGGAATCAGCGGTGTCTCAACCTGAGCCTGTCTTAATTGAAAGTGACATGCAGAAAGAAGTAAGTGAGGATGAGGACGACAGTAGTTCATCCAAGGAGTGTGAGGGCGAAGTAGAGGAACAAAAAATGGAGCGGGATTCAGAAGAGAACATGGATGAAGCCGCTCTTAGTGCTACTGGGAATACTGTTAGCGATGTTAACCAGCAGCCTGAGGAAGGACCCCATCGGCCAGCATTGAGAAAGTACCTTTCGCTGCTCGCAACAGCTTGACAATCAGTAAAGGAGTTTTTCTCGTGGCGAGTTTGACTGACTGGAATATTCCAGCACGAAAGATACTACATTCTGCTTCACGTGCAGGCATTTCCTGTGTGGAGGACATGGGTTTCATTCTGAGTCTACCTTCACTGTCACCGGTTACCGCAACTGAAACCATAGAAAACCATAGAAAAACTACAGCACAGAAACAGGCCTTTTGGCCTTTCTTGGCTGTGCCGAACCATTTTCTGCCTAGTCCCACTGACCTGCACACGGACCATATCCCTCCATACACCTCCCATCCATGTATCTGTCCAATTTATTCTTAAATATTAAAAAAGAACCCGCATTTACCACCTCGTCTGGCAGCTCATTCCATACTCCCACCACTCTCTGTGTGAAGAAGCCCCCCCTAATGTTCCCTTTAAACTTTTCCCCCCTCACCTTTAACCCATGTCCTCTGGTTTTTTTCTCCCCTTGCCTCAATGGAAAAAGCCTGCTTTCATTCACTCTATCTATACCCATCATAATTTTATAAACCTCTATCAAATCTCCCCTCATTCTTCTACGCTCCAGGGAATAAGGTCCTAACCTATTCAACCTTTCTCTGTAACTGAGTTTCTCAAGTCCCGGCAACATCCTTGTAAACCTTCCCTGCACTCTTTCAACCTTACTTATATCCTTCCTGTAATTTGGTGACCAAAACTGAACACAATACTCCAGATTCGGCCTCACCAATGCCTTATACAACCTCACCATAACATTCCAGCTCTTATACTCAATACTTTGATTAGTAAAGGCCAAAGTACCAAAAGCTCTCTTTACGACCCTATCTACCTGTGACGCCACTTTTAGGGAATTTTGCATCTGTATCCCCAGATCCCTCTGTTCTACTGCACTCCTCAGTGCCTTACCATTAACCCTGTATGTCCTTCCAACGTGCAATACCTCACACTTGTCTGTATTAAACTCCATCTGCCATTTTTCAGCCCATTTTTCCAGCTGGTCCAAGTCCCTCTGCAGGCTCTGAAAACCTTCCTCACTGTCTACTACACCTTCAATCTTTGTATCATCAGCAAATTTGCTGATCCAATTTACCACATTATCATCCAGATCATTGATATAGATGACAAATAACAATCGACCCAGCACTGATCCCTGTGGCACACCACTAGTCACAGACCTCCACTCGGAGAAGCAATTCTCTACTACCACTCTTTGGCTTCTACCATTGAGCCAATGTCTAATCCAATTTACCACCTCTCCATGTATACCTAGCGACTGAATTTTCTTAACTAACCTCCCATGCGGGACCTTGTCAAAGGCCTTACTGAAGTCCATGTAGACAATATCCACTGCCTTCCCTTCATCTGCTTTCCTGGTAACCTCATCGAAAAACTCCAAGAGATTGGTCAAACATCACCTACCACGCACAAAGCCATGTTGACTCTCCCTGATAAGTCCCTGTCTATCCAAATGCTTGTAGATTCTGTTTCTTAGTACTCCCTCCAATAACTTGCCTATTACCAACGTTAAACTTACTGGCCTATAATTTCCCGGATTACTTTTCGATCCTTTTTTAAACAACGGAACAACATAAGCCACACTCCAATCCTCCGGCACCTCACCTGTAGACAGCGACATTTTAAATATTTCTGCCAGGGCCCCCGCAATTTCAACACGAGTCTCCTTCAAGGTCCGAGGGAACACCCTGTCAGGTCCCAGGGATTTATCCACTTTAATTTTCCTCAGGACAGCAAGCACCTCCTCCTTTTCAATCTGTACGGTTTCCATGATCTCACTACTTGTTTCCCTTAACTCCATAGACTTCGTGCCAGTTTCCTTAGTAAATACAGACGCAAAAAACCTATTTAAGATATCCCCCATTTCCTTTGGTTCCGCACATAGCTGACCATTCTGATCTTCAAGAGGACCAATTTTATCCCTTACAATCCTTTTGCTCTTAATATACCTGTAAAAGCTCTTTGGATTATCCTTCACTTTGACTGCCAAGGCAACCTCATGTCTTCTTTTAGCCCTCCTGATTTCTTTCTTAAGTATTTTCTTGCACTTCTTATACTCCTCAAGCACCTTATTTACTCCCTGTTTCCTATACAAGTCATACAACTCCCTCTTCTTCTTTATCAGAATTGCAATCCCTTGAGAACCAAGGTTCCTTATTCCTATTCACTTTGCCTTTAATCCTGACAGGAACATACAAACTCTGCACTCTCAAAATTTTTCCTTTGAAGGCTTCCCATCTACCTATCACACCTTTGCCAGAGAAAAACCTGTCCCAATCCACGCTTTTTAGATCCTTTCTCATTTCTTCAAATTTGGCTTTCTTCCAGTTCAGAACCTCGACCCTAGGACCAGATCTATCCTTGTCCACGATCAAGTTGAAACTAATGGTGTTATGATCACTGGAACCAAAGTGCTCCCCTACACAGACTTCTGTCACTTGTCCTAACTCGTTTCCTAACAGGAGATCCAATATTGCATCCCCTCTAGTTGGTCCCTCTATATATTGATTTAGAAAACTTTCCTGAACACATTTTACAAACTCTAAACCATCTGGACCCCTAACAGTATGGGAGTCCCAATCAATATATGGAAAATTAAAATCCCCTACCACCACAACTTTATGTTTCCTGCAGTTGCCTGCTATCTCTCTGCAGATTTGCTCTTCCAATTCTCGTTGACTATTGGGTGGTCTGTAATACAATCCCACTAATGTGGCCATACCTTTCCTGTTTCTCAGCTCCACCCATAAGGACTCAGTAGACAAGCCCTCTAATCTGTTCTGCCTGAGCACTGCTGTAATATTTTCCCTAACAAGCAATGCTACTCCCCCACCTTTCATTTCTCTGCCTCGATCACATCTGAAACATCGGAACCCTGGAATATTAAGCTGCCAGTCCTGCCCGTCCTGTAGCCAAGTTTCACTAATTGCTATAACGTCATAATTCCACGTGGTAATCCACGCCCTCAACTCATCCGCCTTCCCCGCAATACTCCAACAGCTTTCAAAACCCATCATGTAAGTGCAGCTCATAAGTTTGCTATGGAGACACGGGCGGAATTCAGATTGAGAAAACAAGACGGTTCAAGATTGGGAAATATGCTTGACAAAGGACATACAAAGATTATCCAAGAAAATCGTGAGTATATGAGAGCAGCGGTTGAGTATCTAGCAAGGACAGACAGTGAATGACACAGTGGAATTTCTAGCTCCAATGAGACCCTACCGCGATGCATTTATAGATTTATACAAACTAATCTGTGTATCACTGACCCTACCTGTGACATCTGTTTCATGCAAACTGAGTTTCTCTTGCCTCAGATGCCTCAAAAACTTTAAAAATTTGGACCAAAGCACTTGACATTCAGAAAATCATATATGCTTTCGCCACCAATCACAACAACAGACGGATTGTGCTTCTCACAATGGTGAGTGCAGTTGATTTTTTAAAAATTTGGGCCAAGACTAATGCTGATTATTATTATTATTTTGTGGTGGATACCCCATAGTCCTTATGCTTCCTGCAAATCCTAAACTATTACATTTACTGCTATTAGGCCTACTGGTTTTGCTTAGACTTCCAAGCGGTAATTCTGTTGATTTTTGTTTTAAATTCAGTAGCTGAATTAATTGAGGTATTGCATGGTCAGAGTACGATTTGTCCAACTCCTGGTAAAGCCTTGCATCTGTTGTTTGCCTTATTTGACTTTAATAATGGTGTATCTTTTGGCATTTTCTGTCTATGTAATGCAAATAACAGTGGACATTGTGGGTTAGTGCTGTGTTTTTCAGTTGAAAAGCATGTATTTGACGCTGATTGCGGGATTGGTGCGTGATTCATGTTGTGCGCTGTGGGTCGGATGCTCTGTTGGTTTGTTTTTTTATGCTCTGTGTGGCCCGGGTTGTCTCCGATGCTGTTGACACTGTCACAGTTCACTTCTATATTAGATCTATCAATTGCTGTTGCTTGTGAATCAACAGAGGCATTTATAGCAGGCACATAATGCTTGAAACTGACTTTTGAATGGCACGTGTCTGGCCTTGCGAATACATATTACCATAGGGTACATCCCTCAGCACCATCACTGAATAATTCAGCCCCACTGTAGCACCAGCAAGAAAAAATCTCTGGTACTGCCACTGTTTAGCACAGTGGCAGATTGGCATATATGATGTTGCAGGCGTCACTAAATCATGGCTGAAAGATTATAGCTGGGAGCTTAATGTCCAAGGACATTATCGGAAGAATAGGCAAGAAGGCAGAGGGGGTGCCATTGCTCTGTTGCTGAAAAAGTGAAATTAAATCATTAGAAAGAGGTGA
Source organism: Mobula birostris (assembly GCF_030028105.1). Taxonomy (NCBI): domain Eukaryota; kingdom Metazoa; phylum Chordata; class Chondrichthyes; order Myliobatiformes; family Myliobatidae; genus Mobula; species Mobula birostris. The sequence goes on from NC_092371.1 coordinate 124,344,109, forward strand.
CATAGGGTCAGAAACAGGGAGGTGGACCACAGGTTACAACAGGAAATAGAAAAGGCGAGTCAAAAGTGCAATATTATGGTAGTCATGGGAGATTTTAACATGCTGGTCGATTGGCAAAGGCAGGTTGGTAATGGAGCTGAAGAGAGTGAGTTTATCAAATGCTTAAGAGATAGCTTTTTAGATCAGTTTGTTGTTGAGCCTACTAGGAGATCAGCTATATTGGATTGGGTGCTTTGTAATGAACCGGAGGCGAATAGGGAGCTTAAGGTAAAAGAACCCCTAGGAATCAGCGATCACGATATGAATGTGTTCAACTTGAAATTTGATTAGGAGAAAGTAAAGTCTGATATAACAGTATTCCAGTGGAGGAAGGGAAATTGCAGTAATATGAGAGAGGAGTTGGGCAAAGTAAATTGGAAGGAGCTGCTAGCAGGGATGATAGCAGAGCAGCAATGGCTTGCATTTCTGGGAAAAATGAGGAAGGTGCAGGCCATGTGTATTCCAAAACTGAAGAAGTACTCAAATGGTAAAATAGTACAACCGTGGCTGACAAGGGCAGTCAAAGCTATTGTAAAAGCAAAAGAAAGGGTATACAACAAAGCAAAAATTAGTGGGAAGATAGAGGATTGGGAAGTTTTAAAAAACCTACAGAAAGCAAATCATTAGAAGGGAAAAGATGAAATATGAAAGCAAGCTAGCAAATAATATCAAAGTGGATAGTAAATGTTTTTTCAGGTACGTTAAAAATAAAAGAGAAATGAGGGTGGATATAGGACCACTAGAAAATGAGGCAGGAGAAATAATAACAGGGGACAAGGAGATGACTGATGAACTAAATGAGTATTTTGCATCAGTCATCACTGTGGAAGACACTAGCAGTGTGCCTGATGTTGTAGTGTGTGAAGGAAGAGAAGTGGGTGCAGTTACTGTCACGAGAGAAGATGCTCCAGAAGCTGAAAGACCTAAAGGTACATAAGTCACCCGGACCAGAGGAACTGCACCCTAGGGTTCTGAAAGAGGTAGCGTTAGAGATTGTGGTGGCATTAAAAATGACCTTGCAAAAATTATTGAACTCTGGCATGGTGCCAGAGGACTGGAAAATGTTATATTACTCTTTAAGAAAGGAGGAAGGCAACAGAAAGGAAATTACAGTCCAGTTAGCCTGACCTCAGTGGTTGGGAAAACGTCAGAGTCAATTGTTAAGGATGAGGTGATGGAGTAGTTGTTGAGAGAGGACAAGATAGTACAATGTCAGCATGGTTTCCTTCAGGGAAAATCCTGCCTGACGAACCTTTTGGAATTCTTTGAGGAGATTACAAGTAGGATAGATAAAGGGGATGCAGTAAATGTTGTATATTTGGACTTTCAGAAGGCCTTTGACAATGTGCCATGCATGAGGCTGTTTACCAAGTTAAGAGCCCATGGTATTACAAGAAAGTTGAGTTAGAGCATTGGTTAATTGGCAGGAGGCAGCGAATGAGAATAAAAGGATCCTTTTCTGGTTGGCTGTCAGTGACTAGTAGTGTTCCACAGGGGTGGGTGTTGGGACCACTTCTTTTTATGTTGTATATAAATGTTTTAGATGATGGAATAGATGGCTTTATTGTCAAGTTTGCAAAAGATACAAAGATTGGTGGAGGGGCACGTAGTGTTGAGGAAACAGGTAGGATGCAGAAGGACTTAAATAGATTAGGAGAATGGACAAGAAAGTGGCAAATGAAATACAATTTTGGAAAATGCATGGTCATGCACTTTGGTAGCAGAAATAAAAGTGCACACTATTTTCTAAATGGGGAGAAAATCCAGGAATCTAAGATGCAGAGGGACTTTGGAGTCCTTGTGCAGAACGCCCTGAAGGTTAACTTGCAGATAGAGTTGGTGGTGAGGAAGGAAAATGCCATGTTAGCATTCATTTCAAGAGGTCTAGAATACAAGAGCTGGGATGTGATGCTTTATAAGGCACTGGTGAGGCCTCACCTTGAGTATTGTGATCAGTTTTGGGCCCCTCTTCTTAGAAAAGATGTGCTGGCATTGGAGAGGGTCCAGAGGAGGTTCACAAGGATGATTCCAGGAATGAAAGGGTTATCATACGAAGAGTGTTAGATGGCTCTGGTCTGTACTTGCTGGAATTCAGAAGGATGGGGGGGGGCAGTGGAATCTCACTGAAACCTTTTGAATGTTGAATGGCCTAGACAGAGTAGATGTGGTGAATTTGTGGAATTTGTTGCCACGTGCTGATGTGGAGACCAGGTCACTGAATGTATTTAAGGCAGAGATTGATACGTTTTTGATTGGACATAGCATCTAAGGTTACAGGGAGAAGGCCGGGAACTGGGGTTGAGGAGCAGATAGAAGAAAAGTATCAGCCATGATCGAATGGCAGAGCAGACTCAATGGGCCAGCTAGCGTAATTCTACTCCCATGTCTTACTGTCTAAATTCACCGTGAAATTTGAGAAGGAGAGGCTAATGTCAGATATATCAGTATTACAGTGGAGTAAAGGGAATTACGGAGGCATGAGAGAGGAGTTGCCCAGAATTGATTAGAAAAGAACATGGGCAGGGACGACAGCAGAGAAGCAATGGCTGGAATTTCTGGGAGCAATTTGGAAGGCACAGGGTATATACATCCCAAATAGGAAGATGTATTCTAAAGGAAAGTTGACACAACCATGGCTAACAAGAGAAGTCAAAGCAAACATAAATGCCAAAGAAAGGGCATATGATAATGCAAAAATTAATGGGAAGCTTGAGAATTGGGAAGCTTTTAAAACCCAACAGAAGGCAACTAAAAAAGCCTTTAAGAAGGTAAAGATGGAATGCAAAATTAAGCTAGTTAGTGATATTAAAGAGGATACCAAAGTTTCTTCAGATACTTAAAGTGTAAAAGAGAGATGAGAGTGGATATTGGACCTCTGGTAAATGATGCTGGAGAAGTAGTAATGGGGGAACAACAAAATTGTGGATGAACTGAATAAGCATCTTGCATCAGTCTCCACTGTGGAAGATACCAGCAGTGTGGTGGAAGCTCCAGGTGTCAGGGGGCATGAAGTGTGTGAAGTTACCATGACTAGAGAGAAGGTTCTTGGGAAACTAAAAGATCTGAAATTAGATTGGTCACCAGGACTAGATGATATACACCATAGGGTTTTGTAAGAGTTGTCTGAAGTGATGGTGGAGGCAATAGTAATGATCTTTTAAGAATCAGTAGATTCTGGAATGGTTCCAGAAGACTGGAAAATTGGAAACGTCACTCCACTCTTCAAGAATGGAGAGAGACAGAAGAAAAGATGCTATAGGCCAGTTAGTCTGACCTCAGTGTTCGGGAAAAATATTGGAGTCAGTCATTAAGGATGTTGTTCCAGGGTACCTGAAGGCACCTGGTAAACTAAGCCATATTCAGCATGGATTCCTCAAAGGAAAATCTTGCCTGAGGATCTGTTGGAATTCTTTGAAGAAATAATGAGCAAGAATTGGTTGTTGTTGTGTACTTTGATTTTCTTAAGGCCTTTGACAAGGAGCCACACATGAGACTGCTCGACAAGCTATGAGTCTATGGTATTACAGGGAAGCTTCTAGCGTGGATAAAGCAGTGACTGACTGGCAAGAGGCGAAGAGTGAGAATAAAGGGAACCTTTTCTGGCTGGCTGCCTATGACTAATGGTGTTCCACAGGGATCTGTGTTGGGACTGGTTCGTTTTTTGTTATATGTCAATGATTTGGATAATGGAATTGATAGCTTTGTTGGAAAGTTTGCAAACAATATGAGGATAGGTGGAGGGGTAGGCAGTTTTGACAAAATAGAGATGCTACAGAAGGACAGGCAGATTAGGAGAATGGGCAAAGAAATGGCAAATGGAATAGTATCGGGAAGTGTATGGTTATGCACCTTGGTAGAAGAAATGAAAGGGTTGTCTATTTTATAAGTGGAGAGAAGATACAAAAAACTGAGGCGCAAAGGGACTTGGTAGTCTTTGCGTAGGATTCCCTAAAGGTTAATTTGCAGGTTCAGTCTGTGGTAAGGAAGGCAAGTGCAATGTTAGCATTCATTTCAAGAGGACTAAAATTTATAAAAGCAAGATGTAATGTTGAAACTTTATAAAGCACTGGTGAGGCATCACTTAGAGTATTATGAGCAGGTTTTGGCCCCTTATCTGAGAAAGGATGCACTGAAACTGGAGAGGGTTCAAAGGAGGTTCACGAAAATGATTCCTGGATTGAATGGTTTGTCATATGAAGAGCATTTAATGGCTCTGGGCCTGTATTTACTCAAATTAAGAAGAATGAGGGGAGACCTCATTGAAACCTATCAAGTGGTGAAAGGCCTTGATAGAGTGGATGTGAAGAAGATGTTTCCTATGGTGGGAGAGTTTAAGACCACAGGACACAGCCTCAGAATAGAGCAGCATCCTTTCAGATGAGGAGGAATTTCTTTAGACAAAGAGTGGTGAATTAGCACAATTCCAACAGATTCTTAAGCCAGTCTGCACAATCCCTAGCTCAGGAATGGAATACTACAGACCACCTTTTGCACTGGAGTAGATACTCCAATGTTGTCAAGCCGAGGAGTGGTAGTGGGGACAAGCTCCCTCTACCTAAAAGTGCTCCTCACGGCATGTGCCTCAAATAGCCTCTGACAACCAAGTCCAACTCCTGGCCTTCTCGTGTGGCTTAGCCTCTAAGCCCGGCGGAACTGTTCCTACTGACAGGAGAAGGGGTGAAAGCAGGTCCTGGTGCCTTAAAACCAGTGCTTCAGGTAGATGGAGTTCGTCAGCCTGGAAAGGCAGTCCATCTAAGAGAGGGAAAACTCTGATTTCAAACCTCCACTGCCTTGTGGCCATACCCACTCATGGGAAAGGCTTCGGGAGTAAACCCTGAGGACAAATCTGGAGCTGGAGTCCCTAAGGCAGTCCAACGTTGCCTTCAACCTCGTTCTGGCAACTCCTGCGACGACACTGGTGTCAAGCTATATTTGTCCTTGCCCTTCCCTTGGACAACATTGCTGTCATGGAAAGGGGAGACTTGCAGCATAGGCAACTGCCAATCTTCCATACAAACCTGCCCAGGCCTGCACCCTGGAAAGGACACTCCAGCGTCGCCTCACTGTGATGCAAGACCTTCCAGGCACAGCTCTATGGTCTCACGAGACTGATGGATGCCACCAATGAGAAGGAAGACATTCCAATTGTGTTTTTGCACAAATATCCTTTTCTTTGCTGTCCTGCATAATTTATGTATAAATAGTGAACAATTCATGTTTGGTGTGTTTATGTGTATCTACACGCCTGTTAGTTACAACAAGCAAATTTTACACTGTACCTGTACCTCACCATTCTTGGGCACATGACAGTAAACTTTAGTTTAGAAGAATGAGAAGGAATTTCGTAGAAACTCATAAAACTCTAACAGGACTGGACTGGACAGATTAGATGAAGTAAGTATATTTCAGCAGGTGGGACAATCCACCACCAAGAGCCACTGAGTATGATGAAGCTATGGAGAAATGAGGTGAGAGGTGAAACTATGGCAACCTCTACCATAAGAAGTAGTTAAAGCCAAATCATTGAATATGTTCAAGTAGGAATTGTGTAATTTTTAAGTGTTAGATGAATCAATGATCATAGGGAGAAAGATGAAACAGGGTACTGAATTTGAACAATTACCCATGATTATTTTGAAAGGCAGCAGAGATTTGAAGGGCCAAATGCTCTACTCTCTCTCCAACTCTCTCTCTTTCTATGTGATAGCAGTTCTTCTGTATCACCTACTGATCAAGATATCTGGGTTAGTATTGGGCCTGTGGTTGATTTAACTGGTTCATGTTCCTGATGACAGGAAGCTATTCAGTTCAATTGTGAAAGGTTATGCCCTCTAAAGCTCTGAATCATTTATTAGATGAACATCAATAGTAGAACTGTAAGCTGAGAAAGGGGAACATTAGGAGATATCAATCATTAGGCAATGAAAATCAAAATCTGCTAATGCTGAAAATCTGAAAAATAGACAGAAAATGTTAGAAAAACTCAGCAGGTCAGGCAACATCTGTGATGGGAGAACCACCTGATATATTAAATCCACTCCCCTTCACCGGAACTGGAAAAAGAGAAAACAAGTTGAGATTAAGTTACAGAAAAGGTGAGAGAACGATAGATAGGATAAACGGAATATTTCTGATAGAGTGAGGTGAGGGTTGTTGTGATGATAAGTTGTAAGGGCAGCCAATTGATGTCCGTGGTGAGTTTAAGGAATCATGCCTCATCTTCCATCTGGGTATGCTGCAGACTTTCTTACTCAATATCAAATTGAACAACTTCAGGTAACACACTTGCTCTGTTTGTATCAGAACTAGTTATGAGTTTTCTATCCATGTTATTTGTTCAGTGTTTGTCTCTCCATTCACAGATCCTAACCTCCACAACCAGTTCTGCCGCCCTCTGTTTCACAACTTTATATTCCTTTGACTGCTTGCACTCTTGAACTGCCCTCACCTCAATGCTTTCCTTGGTGACATCTCTCTCTAGCTGTCTCCATTAACCCATTGACCAGATAACCTCTACAAATCATTCTCATGGTAGCCCTGACCTCACCCTATGAGAGATGTTCCCCTTTGTCACATCCATTCCTCCACAAACCTGTCTGCAAGTGAAAACTAACTTGCTTTCTCTTTCTTCCAGTTATGAGGAATCTTTGATCTGAATCATTAATTCTGATATGCTGAGTATTTCTGGATGTTACAACTGGCCTGATAAAGTCACCAAGAATATCTCTTGGATTGCTATGGAGGGAGCAAAACACAGAGAATATGGCCATAAACAGCAGCAAGTATTAGTATAATGGCTGTATACAGGTTCATTAAGTTACAGAAAAGGTGAGAGAACGATAGATAGGATAAACGGAATATTTCTGATAGAGTGAGGTGAGGGTTGTTGTGATGACTAGCTGGCAGTCGTCATTCATCAGAAAGAAGAAACCTGAATCGTAAACTTCTTCCAACAAGCATTTGATTGATCAACAATACACCATGAGACTAACTGTGTTTATCACTGAATCCAAGTATCGGTGGTCAAACAGGGATAGTCTTTGAGAAGAATTTGTGCACAACAGCACAGCTCCAAATCAGATTGGGTGTATAAAGAATAATCATTTGCCACATATGGGGAGGCAACGAATCTTGTCAAAGTTATCACCTTCAGAGGATGTTGCTTCCAACCAGGGAACGGGTGTAACAAGGAAGAAGTTTGCTCCAACTCTGTTAGAGGAAACTCGTTTCTCCCATTCCCCGCTCTCTCCCCTCAGTCTTGCACATACAGTAGTTTCCATTCTGATACTTATCCAACCCCATTTTGACTGTCACAGTTAAATCTGCTGCTACTACTACCCCTAGTAGTACAATCCTGATCTCAGTCATTCTCTTGACAAAAAAAAATGTCCTGCCACTTTCAGTCCTATTGTAAATCATCTTCACTCTATGTCCATTTGTCCTTGACCCCTCCAACCATGGGAATAGTTTCTTTCACTATATGCTCTATCTATGTCCTTCATGGCGTTAAATATCTCTTTCAGAAGTTCTCACGACCTCTTCCATTCAAAAGAGGTCAACACTAGCTTCCCGGATCATCAACATCTCTAAAATCACGTTGGTAAAATTCCCCTGCACCTTGGCCAAAGCCTAATTCGTAATGCACATAAGTGGACACAGCTTCCCGTTTGTGGCTGAGCCAACATTTTATCAAGACACATCATGACTTCCTTCCTCTTGTACTCCAAGCCTATTTATTACGAAAGCCTAGGACACTGAACTACTTTATCAGCATGCTCCGTCACTTTCAAAGAACCATGCACATATTCTTACAGATCTCTCTGTTCTTGTGCATAGACTTTTTACCTTGCTATATTGTCTCTTCACATTCTTCTTACCAATATGTAATGCTTCACATTCTTCAGCATGACATTTCATCCATCTGTCCATTTCATGAGCCAATCTATATCTATTGACGTTTACCACTCTATTGCCTCAGTGGTAATTATGCCTCCAAGCTTTGTGCTGTCTGCAGCAATGGATATTTTGCCCTGTAGATCATTAAGCCTACATCATTAATGTACATCGAACAAAGTAGTGATCCTAGTACTATTCCCTGGAGAACCTCACTTCCTTCCAAACTGCAAAATTATCCATTGCTACAACTCTTCAAATAATATTGGTATTGACTTATCAATGGTACATGTACCAAGATACAGTGAAAAGCCTGTTTTGCTTATACAGGTCAAATTATTGAGACAGAACAAGATGAAACAATAACAGAATAAAGTGTAGCAGCTACCTAAAAGTGCCATGCAGGCAAATGATAAAGTGCAAGATCATAACAAGGTAGATTGTGAGGCCAAGACTCCATCTAATAGAACAAGAGATCTATTCAAGCTGTCGTTGAGCCTAGTGGCATGTGCTTTCAGGCTTTCATATCTACTGCCCAATGGGAGAGAGGGGAAAAGTGAATATCTGTATGGGGGGGTGTTGATTATGCTGGCTGCTTTACAGCAGCAACGAGAGGTATAGACAGAGTCCTTAGAGGAGAGGCTAGATCCTGTGATGTCCACAACTCTCTGCAGTTTCTTGCAGTCATGTGCAGAGCAGCTTCCGTACCAAGCTGTTTAGCATCCAGACAAAATGTCTTTGATGGTGCATCAATAACAATTGGGAAGAGTCGATGGGGACACGATGCATTTCTTGAGCCTCCTGGGTAAGTAGAAGGATTGGTAAGTGTCCTTGGCCCTGATGTCAACATGTTTGGACCAGGATTATTAGTGGTGTTCACACCCAGGAACTTTAATCTCTCAACCTCAGCAATGTTAACGTAGACAGGAGGATGTGCGCCATCACCATTTCAGAAGTCAATGACCAGCTCTTTTGTTTTGTTGACATTGAGGGAAAGGTTGTTTTCATGATGCCATGTCACCAAGCTCTCTATTCCCTTCCTTATTCCAAATCATCGTTATTTGAGACACTGGCACTACAATGGTATCATCAGCAAACTTGTAAATGGAGTTAGAGCAAGATTCAGCCACACAGTCATGAGTGCACCGGGAATAGGGGAGGAACTGAACATGTATCCTTTGTGGTGCACAGGAACTTTTAGATGACAGTGAACAAGTTTAAAGTGTAGAGTTTAAAGTTTGCTTATTCATGCAAGCGGAACAAGTGCCACACCTGCCCCTACACTTTCTCCCTCACTACCATTCAGAGCCCATTACAGTCCTTCTAGGTGAGGCAACATTTCACCTTTGAGTCTGTTCGGGTCATCTACTGTATCCTGTGCTCCTGATGTGGCCTCCTGTATACCACTGAGACCCAATATAGATTGGGAGACCACTTTGCTGAGCACCTACGCTCCATTCACCAGAAAAAGTAGTGTCTTCCAGTGGCCACCCATTTGAATTCCACTTCTCATTCCTATCCTGATATTTCAAACCACGGCGTCCTCTACTGCTATGATGAAGCCACACTGAGGATGGAGGAGTAACAGCTTACATTCTATCTGGGTTGCCTCCAACCTAATGGCATGAACATCAATTTCTTGAATTTCCAGTAATGCGTCCCCTTCACCATTCACATTCCCAATTCCATTTCTCGCCTTATGTCCTTACCTGCCCATTACCTCCTTCTGGTGCTCCTTCCGCTTCCCTTTCTTCCCTGATCTTCTGTCCTCTCCTATTAGATTACACCTTCTCCAGCCCTTTATCTCTTTTATCAATAGACCACCCAGCTCTTTACTTCAGCCCTCCCTCTCTCCTGGTTTCACTTATCTCCTAATACCTTTACTTCTTCCTCCCTTCTCTCCACCCCACGTTCTTACCCTGATTTCTCATCTCTTTATTCCAGTCCTGATGAAGAGTCTCAGCTGTTCAGTCTTTTCCATAGATGCTGCCTGGCCCACTGAGTTCCTCCAGCATTTTGTGTGTGTTGCTTGGTCTTGCAGCATCTGCAGATTTTCTCTTGTTTGTGGAGTTTAAAGGAGATGTTTTTTAATGGTGGTGGAGGAAGCAAGCATGACAGTGGAACTTAAGAGGCATTTTGACAGGTACATGAACATGCAGGGAATGGAGAGATAGAGATCTTTTGCAGGCAGGTGGGTTTAGTTTAGTTTGGCACATACATCATAGACCAAAGGACTTGTTCTTCTGTTGTACTGTTCTAAATTTTATACGTTGTATGTTTTCTATTTTGTGTTACTTTGCCAATTCTCTGCCTATCGTGCCACAGCTCTTTTTATTCCATTGTCTTCAATTTTAATGACAAACCCATTGTGTAACACTATCAAACGTTTCTACAGAATAATACACCAAATCATTTTTCACACCTCCCTCTCCACTAGTTCATCAAGGAACTTTGAAGAAGTAATTTAAACATTATTTAGCTCTAACAAGTCATGCTGGTTTTCTCTTAATCAATCTAAACTTATCCAAGAGATTTCCAGTTCTGTCTCTAGAACTGCTTCTCCATCTTTGAGGTTAAATGGACTAGACTGTAGTGACAGGATTTATCCCCACACCCTTTTTTGGACAAGGGTGTGACATTGCACTTTTCCTCTTCTCAGACATAACCTCAAATCTTCAGATGTTTTGAAGGTAATGATGAAGTGTCTATAATTCTCTTTCTTCTTCCCTCATCAACTCTGGATGTTCCCGGTGACTTATCCACATTAAGGGCAACTCACCTTTCTTTATTACCTCCTGTACATCTATCTTAACCCACTTGGAATCTCAGTTACATCTTCCTTTGCTCAGAGCCCAGCAGCATCTTCTTCATTGGTGAAAATGAATGCAAAGTACTCTTTTAGCATCAGTCATGCATTCTACCTCATGGTCTCACCTGTCTTTTCAGATGCCTGCAGAATACTTTTAGATTAAGTTTTAGTTTTGGATTCCTGTTCAACTAATTGAAGTCAACAATTCTAAGGCATCCTTTTAAAATTTTATACTTCCAACTTTTCAGCAAGTTGTCATTGTACATCAAAGAACTTCAATGTTCTCAGTACTTAATTTTGGGAGAAGTACAGTACAGCTCCCTCTATGCTGAGAGTAATTTTCACTGCAGCTCTCTGCAGTTTATGCTTTACTAAGTTAGCTTCAATGTTGGCATTATGCTTTTTGTTCCCTAGGTTGCAATCCTGTTATCAATCCAATTATGTAATTACAATATAAAAAGTTGATTAATGTGAACACAAGAGATTTGAAACAAAAACAAAAAAAAATGTTGTAAATACTCAGTAGGTGGGGGATTGTAGAGGGAGCAACAGCATCCAAGTTAGTGCTTCCATTGAGCAGAGACATTAACTCTGGTGCTGCCTGACCTGCTAAATCTTCCCAACGATTTTAGTATCTCTGGCTTTGACCTACACTGAGAAAGGGAGTGTGTATATCAGTACAGCCGCATTTTATCCTAGCACTAGATTAGCGTAGGTGAATTGTACATTTGCATTAATGATGAAGATCTCATCCTCAGAATGCCTGCTCCACATTTGAATAATTAATCTTCTGCATTGTAAACAACTGTCAATTAGCAGCACCGTCGGCAGACACTTTATATGGAAGTGCTTTGCTGGATCAGAGGACGCATGCCAGCTTTAATCACATGTTTTAATTACAATAATTGTCAGTCTATGTTTTTTCATTTCCTTTCATGTATAATTATGTAGTATTGGAGGGCCTCTGGGAGCCGACACTGAGGGTTTATGCCATTCAAGCAAATTGAAAAGACTTTATGGTAAAAGCATCAGAATTGCTGTTACTTAACCAGTCTGATAGCTCAATCCAGCTGATCATTCCACTTGTTCCTCAGTAGGCGAAGATGAAGTGAGACCCTTGCCTGAACCCTCAGCTAAAAAAAAAACACCACTGTAGATGAGTGGGCGAGTCCTCCAGGGTATCCAGAAGAAAAACAGATAATCGAGATCACACAGTGGCTCAGCTAGCTGAGCTGCTGCCTCGCTCGCAGCAGCAGAGACCCAGATTCAATCTTGGCATTCAGTGTTGCCTGCTTGGAGTGTGGACAGTCTCCCTGTGATCGTGTGTGTTTCTGTTCCAAATGGGTCTCTGACTTATTCCCTCAACCCAAAAAACGATGGGTAGATAGGGTCATTAACCACTGTAAATTGTCCCTAGTATGTTGGTGAGAGGTAGAACCTGAGGGACTTGATGAGAATTTGGACAGAATTAAATAGAGTTAACATGGGATAGCGGCAAATGGGTGCAGATAGTCAGAGCAGAATAAGTGGGCAGTTTCTGTGCTGAATGATTCTGGGGCTCAATTGTCATCAATGTACTGAAGATATGGCCCTTGTGGCTATAGAGATCAGGGGGTATGGGGGGAAGGCTGGTACAGGGTTCTGAGTTGGATGATCAGCCATGATCATACTGAATGGCGGTGCCGGCTCGAAGGGCCGAATGGCCTACTCCTGCACCTATTTTCTATATTTCTATATTTGCAGGAGTAAATTGGCCATTTGGAATTCACACACTAAAAGCACTAAAAGGTGGATCAAACAGAGCTGTGTTTGAACAGGACACCATTTTAGTGAGGTTTGAGAGCAAAGCAAACATGCTCATTAGGAGCAGTTAGAAGAGATTATTTTATAAAATGGATAAGGATTCCTCTGAAAGTTAGAGGAAGATTAGAAAGTGGAGGAAAACTCGAGTTCACAGAAGGCGACAAACCAAGTCATTGCATGCATTCAAGCAAAAGATTGATAGGTTCTTAAACTTCATGGAAGTCTAGGTGGTTGAGAAGGGAACAGGAAAGTGATGTTGAAGTCAAGACTGAGCCAGTAGTGATAAACAATCTGCTGAAGGATCGCACAGGTTGAGCAGCATCTGTGAGAGAAGAAAATTGTTGACGTTTTGGGTCAAAGCCATGCATCAGGATTGCCATGACTTTGTTGAATGGTAGAGCAGGTCCGAGGGATTAAATGCCTTACTCCTGCTACTTCTATTCTTCCAAGCAGGAGGAGATCATTCCATAAGCTTTGGCTACACAATAAGCTCCTTGCTGATCTGACTATAATTCTGCTTGTGCCATTCACCACTTGCTTATCAAGAATCCATTTAATTTAATTCATTATTTTTATTTAATTTATTTGTTATTTACAGCACAGTAACAAACTCTTCTGACCCAGTGAACCCACTCTGCTCAATTATCCTCTGCAACTTCCACCACCTCCAAAGGGATCATAACACTAAACATATCCTTATTTACCACCCCCTCCCCAATCCACTTTCCGCAGGGATCACTCCCTCCACGATTCCCTTGTCCATTCGCCCCTCCTCACTAATCTCCCTCCCGGTACTTATTCCTGCAATCAACCTCAGTGATACACTTGCACATAAACTTCCTCCCTCACCTCCATTCAGGGCCCCAAACAGTCCTTCCAGGTAAGGCACCTTCGAATCTGCTGGGGCTGATTCTCCCGATGTGGTCTCCTCTACATTGGTGAGCCCTGTCGTAAATTGGGGGGAGTTCTTCTCCAAGCACCTCCACACCATCTGCCACAAGCAAAACTTCCAGTGGCCAAACGTTTTAATTCCCATTCCCATTCCGAAGTGTCACTCCAAAAACTCTCTTGTACAGAGGTGCGGCCATCCTCAGGGTGGAGGAGCAACATCTTATATTCCACCTGAGTAGCCTCCAACCTGATGGCATGAATGTCGATTTCTCCTTCTGGTAGACAAATTTATCCCCTCCACCCTTCCCCTATTCCTCACTCTGACCAATTACCTCACCTGCCTATTACTTCCCCCTGGCCCCATCCTCCTTCCCTTTCTCCTGTGGTCCATTTTCCTCTCCTATCAGATTTCTTCTTCTCCAGCCCGCTACCTTTCCCACCCACCTAGCTTCACCTATTACCTTCTAACTAGCTTCTCTCCGCTCCCCCCAACCTTTATATTCTGGCACCCTCCCACTTCCTTCTCAGTCCTGACGAAGGGTCTCAGCCTAAAACATCGAGTATCTGGTCATTTCCATAGATGCTGCCTGCCCTACTGAGTTCCTCCAGCATTTTGCGTGTGTTGCTATTGAGAACAGGAGTGGGACACGGTGCACAAAGTATTGGTGAGACCACACTAGGAATGTCATGTGCAGTTCTGGTCACCTAGTTACAGAAAGGATGTTGTTAAGCTGGAAAGATTGTTGAAAAGATCAACAAGAATATTACCAGGACTGCAGGATTTGAGTGATAAGAAGTGACTGGTAAGCTGTTTTATTTTCCTTGGAATGCAAAAGACAGAGGTAATAGGAATGATTACAAACTTTTATAGGGTAGAAAAGTCTAAAATTGGAGAGGGGAAAAATTTAAAGTGAATGAGGGGCAACTTTTTCAAACAGAACGCGGTATGAGCTGCCAGAGAAACTGGTAGAGGCAATTAAAAGCACCACAATTAAAAGGTATTTGAACTGTAAAATGGATAGAAATAGTTTAGAGATGTAAGCCAAATGCAGAGAAATGGAACTAACCCAGTGAGGTAACTTAGACAGTGTGAACAAGCTGAGTCGAAGAGCCAGTTTCACATGCTGTTTGCATGACTACAGATCCGAGTAAAAGACTTGGCCTATTCAGTGATGAAAACATCTGATCACTAAATGAAATGCGTAATCCTTTGTCTTTAAGCACTGGTCCTTGGTTTTCAGACTCTCCACATCCACACTGTGAAAACCCCAGGGGATATGCTTCACTGCAAATTGTTCTCTCTTTATTGGCTTCATCTCTTCTTTATTATGCTTCACTGTGCCATAATTAGAAAAGTAGGTTACATTGACTTAACAATCACACTGCTTCAAAGCGCATTTGATGCTCTACTGTCCTTTCGGGAGGAATTATATCATACATACCTGACCTGTATGTGACTCCAGGTTCAGCAATGTGATTGCCTCTTAATTTGCACAAGGAAAGAAAAGTCTGGCAAAGTCAACGATCTCCACACCCTCAATCTGAAACAAAATTCAATTGTTGAGCACTTGAGGGTTAGTCATTTTCAGAGCTGCAGGGAGAAAGTTGGGCAATAGGATTTGTCAACTGGAACTGATACAAACCTTGTGGGCTAAATGGCCTCTTTCAGTGCTTCAAGCGACAGCAAAAATGGTGTGACATGATCCTGAATTTCCTAACCAGAAGACCACAATCTGTGCAGATCAGAAATATCATCGCCCACCTCGCTGACAATCAACAGCGGCAATCAACTCAGGGATGCGTGCTTAACCCACTGCTCTACTCTCTCAACACCCATGACTGTGTGGCTAGGCACAGCTCAAATGACATTGGTAAATTTGCTGTAAAAATGCCACTATTATTGGCAGGATTTCAGATGGTGATGAGAGGGCATACAGGAGCAAGATATATCAGCTAGTTAAGTGGTGTCACATCAACAACCTTGTATTCAACATCAGTAAGACCAAAGAACTGATTACGGACTTCAGAAAGAGCAAGATGAAGAAACACACACCAATCCTCATAAAGGGATCAGAAGTGGGAAGAGTAAGCAATTTCAAGTTCCTGGGTGTCAATATCACTGAGGATCTAACCTGGGACCAACATATTGATTAAGCTACAAAGAAGGCACAACAGTGGCTATATTTCATTAGGAGTTCGAGGAGATACAGAATATCACCAACGACATTCACAAATTACTATAGATGTTATGTGGAGAGCATTCTAACTGGCTGCATCACTGTCTGGTATGGGGAAGGTGGTGGGGGGGGATGGTGTGGAAAATCTACTGAACAGGCGAAATAAGCTGGTCAGCTCCATCATGGGCACTAGCCTCCGCAGTATCCAGGACACCTTCAAGGAGCAATACCTCAAAAATGTGGCATCCATCATTAAGGACCCCCATCACTCAGATCATGCCTTGTTCTTATTGCTTCTTCCCCTCTGCCGTCCGATTTTTCAATGGATATTGAACCCATGAACACTACCTCACTACTTTTGTATTTCTATTTTTTGCATGACTTATTTAATTTAACTATTTGATATACATATACTTACCATAAGTCACATTTTTTCCTATTATTATGTATTGCATTGTACTGCAGCCGCAAAGACAACAAATTTCATGACATATGCCAGTGATATTAAACCTGATTCTGGTGCTCCTGACATGCCTTGTAGGCAGTGGAAAGGCTCTAGGATATCACCAGTTTCTGGATGTAAAACCTCTGATCTTGTCCTGTAACTATAGTATTTATAATTGGATGTTCCAGCTGAGTTCCCAGTCAAAGATGACCTCAGGATATTTACAGTAGCAGACCCAGTGATCGTAATGCCATTGAACGTTGTTGGGAGAATGGGAGATGTTAATTACTCTCACCTTGAAGATGGCATTGCCCAGCACTTGTGTGGTGTAAATCTTTTCTGCATGTGCCAATGTGAGGCTATCGTGAGCACAGAAAGAAAACGGCAAGAAATTAGATAGTTTATTCTTGGTTGTTGAAAAGAGGCAAGTTGGTTAGAGTTCTTCTAAGTCTTGATGATTCCATTCCTACAGTAATAATTGAGCAAATGGACTGATAATCCTGAGGTACAAACGTAAAATTCAGGAGGACATTGTTTCCTTTATTCTACACGGGAGCGCGGCCACACAGTAACTGAAATGCTCCTGCGCACATAGTCTTTGTTGCCACGCAGCTGGAATATTCTTTTGTATCATGTTAACATAAAGTGTCACACAGTTTTCAGGCTGTGTAAAAATTTCCTGCACTGAGCAATGATTAGTCTGCACAACTGTAAAAAAAAACACTGGAAGGAACGTTGCTGGAGGAACTCAGCATGTCAGGCAGCATCTATGGAAATGAATAAACAGTTGATCTTTCAGATTCATCAGGACATGATAAAAACAAAGAGCTTGTCAATTGCACAGCTTTTTCCACAATATGGCTATAGTGTTTCTATACTGATTAGGTTAGTTCAAGAACTGAATGGTTGAAGGGAGGTAACTGTTCTTGAGCCTGGTGATGTAGGATTTTAGGGTTCTGTATCTGTTGCCCAATAGTAGCTGTAAGAAGATAGCATTGCCTAGGTGACGGAGATCATTGATAGTAGATGTTGTTCTCTTAACGCAGCGTCTCTTGTGGTTACTTCTGATGGTGAGGAGGAATGTGCTCCTGATATATTGGGCTGAATACTACACTCTGCAGCTTCACGCATGACTGCACACTGATTTAAATTAATGGGTTAAAGGTACTGAGGGAGAAATGTAAACAAAAAAAAAATCTTACATGCAAAGAATAGTTCTGAATTGGAACTTGCTGCCTGTAGTGAGCAGAACTATGGGAAAGGATCTAATAACTTGCATCGCTCAACTTGGAGCTAAGATAGACTCCATAGGCCAGCCATCATATCTGTTTCCTTATAAGTCTCCAAATCGAAGGGTGCAGTTTATTGCTGGTGTTGATTTAGAGATGAAAAGTGACAAACAGATCTGGGAATATTTAAATAAAAGTAAGCAGAACCTTTGCAATTGGTTTTGTAATGCTTCACGTGAAAGACTGTTTGCAGCCCTCCACCATTGCCATATACATGCTGAAAGCGTCATTACTCTTGATGTATCAAGGAAAGACAAACCTCAAAAAGAACACCAGAGACCTTTGCTGTATATTCAATAGTTGTTGACTGAGTCCAATTGCTCACATTTTCTAGCTATATCCTTCTGCTTTTATGCATTCCAGATCCAATTCCCATGTTGTCTCCATCTCATTAACCACTTGCTAGTGGGATGAAAGTTCTGTTCATAAAAAGCCAAATATTCTTTTATGCATGCCTTTTCTTCACTATTACATTTCAAGCCATGCTGTCATCATCAATTTACTGATATACCAGCAGAATTAAATATTCACTTTCCACAAAACTATGATAACTTTTTGATATCTTCCATAAAAACTTGCTAGATTTCTGACAAATAAAATTCAGTACAGATAATGAGGAGAGTTGACATTTGTCAAGGTGGAAAATTACTGATGCAATAAATGGGATTATAGATAATTGGATTGGAGTATGATATGGAGGCAGATAACTTTACTATCCATCACCACAATTATCTACCAGCCAGAAAACTGTGTTAGGAATAACTGGCTGACAGAGACCTGAAAGAATTCTATACATGAGACATAAATAAGGTAGGTTATCAGAATCTTTCACACAAGATAAAACCAGATACGAGAGGATGGGGGAAATGTTTTGAGGATATTTCTGTTTATGGAATTTACTGCCAGGTGTGGTGGCGGAAGTGGTTATTTGAGAAGCATTTGAGATACATAAACATGCAGGGAACAGAGACACATGAATCATGTGCAGAAAGATAGACTTCAGTTAATTTGGCATCCAGGTTGGCTTTAACATTGTGTCCTGAAGGATCTGGCACTGGGCTGTACTTTTCTATGTTCTATTGAAATTGGAATTTTTTTTTTGTCACATGTACCATGATACAGTGAATAGATTATCCTGCATACTGTTCAGAAAGATCAAATCATTACCAGGTACATAGAGGCAGAACAAGGTAAAATGGTAACCAAATGCAGAATGAAGTGTAACAGCTACAGAGGAAGTGGATGCAAGTAAACAGTAAGATGCAAAGCCATAACAAGGTGCAGTAGATTGTGAGGTCAAGAGTCTATCTTATCATACCAGGGAACCATTCAATAATCTTATAATAGAGGGGGTGAACCTGTCCTCGATCCTGACGGCACATGCTTTCAGGTTTTACTATCTTTTTGCCTGATAGAAGAAGGGAGAAGAAAAAATGTCTGGGGTGAGTGGGGCCTTTGATTATGCTGGTTGCTTTACTGAAGCAGCAGAAAGTATAGACAGAGTTCATAGAGGGGAGCCTGGTTTCCATGTTGTGCTATGTCCACAACTCTATGTAGTTTCTTGCGATCACATGCAGAGCAGTTGCTATGACAAGATGTTATGTATCCAGATAGGATCAATAAAAAGAATTGGTAGGGGTGAACAGGGAAATACCAATTTTTTTTTTAGCCTCCTGAGGAAATAGAGGCGCTGGTGAGCTTTCTTAGCCACGGTGTCTATGTAGTTGGACCAGGACAAGCGAGTTCAGTCCTGGGATCTTGCAAACTCAACACTATTGATGTAGACAGTAACACGTACACTACCCCCTTCCTGAAGTCAATGGCCAGCTCTTTTGTTGCCGTATTTAGCTACACAATCATAAGTAAAAAGTGAGTGGGCGGGGGTGCTAACACTACCTTGTGGTGCACTTGTGTTGATGGTGAGTGTAGAGAAAATGTTGGTGCCAATCTGTACTGACTGGAGTGTCAGTGAGGAAATTGAGGATCCAGTCAGACAGGGAGGTGTCAAGGCCCAGATCTTGGAGCTTAGTCATAAGTTTTGTGGGGATGATAGTGTTGAAAACTGAGCTGTAATCAATGAAGAGCATCATAATGTATGCACCTTCATTATCTGGGTGTTCTAGAGCGGAATGAAGAGATAGTGAACTGACATCTGTGCTGATCTCTTGTGATGGTAGGCAAATTTGAGCAGATCCTGGTCAGTCCTCAGACAGGAGTTGATATACTTCATGACCAACCTTTCAAACACATGTTAGTAGATAATAGTTCATTGAGGATGGTTTATGGAGCACTAGTCTTCAAAATAATCATGGTGGAGGTGTTGCTGCTTATCCTTACTGATTCTGCTCTGTTGTTCATGAAGTCAAAGATCCAGTTGCAGACTCCCAGCTCCAGAATTAGTTGATGAGTTTGCTTGGAATTATAGTACTGAAGGTGGAGATGTGGTCAATAAACTACAAACTAACATAGGTGTCTTCACCATCCAGATGCTCCAGAGATGATTGTAGGACCAGGAAGATGTAAATTACAGTTGGTCAAGGTTATTCAGAAGTCTGGAATTACTGTGTGCGATGATGAGCCTCTTAAAGCAATTCATGATGGCAAATGTCAGAGCCACTGAACAGTTGTCATTAAAACACCATACTGTGTTTTATTAGATACTGCGATAATAGTGGCCTTCTTTAAGCAGGTGAGAACCACAGGTTGAAGAGGGAGAGTTTAAAATATCCTCAAAACTCCCCTCCCCTAGTTGATCTGCACAGGATCTAAGGATATGGTCAAATGCCTTTCACAGGTTCACTCTGTGGAAGACTGATCTAACATCTACAATGATGAGTGGGGGTTCAGGTGCCATTGGAGGGTGTCAGGGTCCAAACAGCATCAGTATGAAACATGCATGGGTTGATAAAATATTATGTTCTATAACTGGTAGATATTAGGGTGATGGTTAATAGGATTATGGAAAATTTGGATTGTGGATAGCTGAGATATTTCTTTCTTAGGTTGTCATTTTACAGTGTTTTTAGCAAGATACAGTACAGAAATAGGCCATTCAGCCCATTGAGTCTGCACTGACATAACTGTCCATTTACTCTAATCCCACACATCACTTTATATTCTCCCCACATCCCCTTCAGGTTCATACACATACACTTATTTAGAGATGCCAAAGAACATACCAGTCTGCTCATCTGTAGGAAATGGGAGAAGACCAGAGAAACACCACATAGTCCCAGGGGAATGTGCAAATTCTATTCAGGCAGTGCCTGAGATCTGGACTGAACCAGGGTCATAGACACTGTGAGGCAGCTGCACTACTGGCTGTCCTGCTGTTGCCCCCAAATTTTAATGTTTCCATTATAATTTATCCAATCTTATCTATAAGTGCCCCGGATTCATTTATACAAAAGGTGAAATAGCTTCTTACTGCCATCACGTCGCAAAACTTAACTTCTGTTCTTGCAAACCGATGTTGACTGACAACTTAATTGCAGCCTGTCATGGGAAGACTTTAAAACCTGTACACTCAAAAATCACAGTGTTTCATGCAATCAAGTTTAACAGAGTGGGAAAATTTTTAGTTTGTTAATGTATGTCACCTGTTACTTCTGTGGGTGCTTCACAGCCTACAAAACTTTGGTTGCATTAACCCATTGTTGATCATTAACCAATTATAATATCACAAACTTTAGCACGGTTGTGGATGAAAAAAACAAAAATAGACCATTCTAAGGTAAACAATGTTACTTGGAGAAGGACCAGATTCAGAAGGATGTGAACAGATGTATTTCAGTAGGAGCTAATTGAAATCAAGGTTCGATCGGTGAAATGTGAAGTTTCAGCTATAGTGCAGGTATATTACCGCAAGGGAGCAATGTGGGGAAATTAAGCCCTTATTATTTTTCTCTTAAAAAGAGAAAAATAGAGTAAATTACCAAAGACAGGAAGGCAGGTTATTGGCACAAGTGAAAATTGGGCTGATTAGAGAAAATTCCAGTTTAATATATTTAATTATACCAACATTCATTGGTCCATTCTGTAGAGATGAGTAGCTTCTAATCTTACCTCATTCCATCTCCAACTCTACCACCCCAGTGCCAGTGGTGGTTGGTGTAGAATTTACACCATGTCTGCTTCAATCTCTACACAATTCCTTGCACTAAAACTACATAATCTCCTGTTCATTCTTTCTTATCTAGCTTACGTCTAAAAAGTATCCATTCCCTCGGCAACCAAAGAGCAAAAATCAACAGGAATCTTCTTGACAGGAAGGCAGTTTGCAGTGAGGTTCAACAGAGGTCAGTACCAAATCAATTGCATTTTCAAAATCAGAATCAGGTTTAATATCTCTGGCATATATCATGAAATGTGTTAATATTGTGGCTGCAGTACAAGGAAATACATGATCATTAAATATAGAGAAAAAACTGAGTTAGGTTAAGTATACATATATATGTCTATTAAATAGCTAAGTTAAAATTAGTGCAAGAAAAAAGTAGTGAGGTAGTGTTCATGGGTTCAATGACCATTTAGAAATCGGTTGGCAGAGGGGAAGAAGCTGTTCCTGAATCGCTGAGTGTGTGCCCTTAGGCTTCTGTGCCTCCTTTCTGATGGTAACAGTGTGAAGAGAGCATGTCCTGGGTGATGGGGATCCTTGATGATGGACGCTGCTTTCCTAAGCCACCGCTCCTTGAGGATAAATTGGATACTATGAAGGCTGGTACCCAAGGTGGAGCTGCTTACTTTAATCTTATACAGTAGCTTTCTGACCCACCCCACCCCCATACCAGATGGTGATGTAGGGGCCATTATAAAGGAGTTTGACAATTATACCTAAATTGACAGTTTGGTTACTCATGAAACTTTCTAAGCTGCAGAATGATCTTCTGAAATCAAAGGTGGCAAACGAAATTCAAACCAGCAAAGGGCAGGGCAAAAATGAGATATAATACACAATCAACATGATGGCACTATGAGCTGTAGAGGAACAGAGAGATCTTTGAGTGCATGTCCATTGAAGTTAGAAGGGTGGATAGATGGGATTATTAAGAAGACATGTAAGATTACTGCTTTATTGGGTGAGATTCAATACTAGGAAGGTGATTCAACATTACTCAAGTTAGTGGCTATCACTGTCCACACTTCCCACTGCATTTGAAAAGCAGTCAACATTAAAAGAAAGACTGGTTATATGTGTACATGTGTAGTGTCTGTGTGGAAAACCCAAGACTACACGGGCTTCTCCCGGGTGCTCTCTTTCCCTCCTACTTTTGAAATACAGATGGATGTAGAGGTTAATTGGTCACATGAGTGTAATTGTGACTTTTCCAAACCAATTCTATTTCTTTTTAATATATGTTGAGAGGAGCGGAGTCAACGACACTAATGGTTCTTTTTTTTTTGATGTTACACAACAGCCCATGTCTTTCTTTCTTTAGTTTAGTTGGTTAGCTTTGTTTAGGTTTGTTTTTCTTCTGCGGTATTTATTTTTCCTTTTTCATGTTTTTTTTGTATATTATATTTATATCCTGTACAATTGGGAGGTTTAATACCTGTGTGCTAACTGGGTTTATATTTAAATATGTTAATTACAACAATGTAATCCCAATAACTTTGTATCAATACTGTGTTATTTTTATCATTGTGAAAGTAATAAAAAGATTGAAAAAGAAAGAGTGTAATTGTGAGGCATGGGATCGTCAGGCCAGGAGGGCCTGTTACCGTGCTATATCTCTAAGTAAGATAAAATAATTTGCATATCCACCCTGCGACTGTGTTGGTTTTCTGCAAGCGCTCCACCCTCTACCCACTAACCAAGGATGTTTGAGGTGGTTGTTTTAATTGGGCACTGTAAATTGCCCCTAGTGTGAAGGTGAGTGTAGAACCTGGAGAGAATATGGGAAGAAATTAATATGATTAGTGCACTAATACTGTGGTGCTGGCAATTGAAGTAGATATTGTTGGCTGAATGACCAGTTTCTATGCTCCATGTCCATGACTATTTCTGCATGATTGTGACTGTATGACCCTGACTATCTCTGTATGACTGTGACTCTTACACCTTCTTTGTTCAGTACGTCAAAGGATTCAGCAGACGTTTGGTGGCACAGTGCCTCAGCGGTCACAGGGATCTGGGTTTGATTCAGACTTCTGGTGCTCTCTGAGTGCAGTTTGCACATTCTCCCTGCAAACACTTTCCCAAAGTGCTCCAGATTTCTCTCATACTCTAAAGATGTTGCTACAATAACTGGCACGTAAATGGGGGAAAATATCAAAGAGGATTTAAACAGCATGTGAGAAAGAACAAGTTGTTGGAGTCGAAGGAAATAAGGAAATGAAAAATGGATCTGGTGGGACTTTTCCACTGAGAGCTGTCATGGAGCTGATGGGCTGAATGACATCTTTTACTGATATTGTAAGTATGAAACAAGAGCTTATGAAGAAATACAAAGCTCTTTTGTCCATCCCCTATAAGACAATTTTGCCCTTCACAGAATCTTCACTGGAATTGGAAGTGTTGTATTTAGAGAGAGAAAACAATTTACAATTGACCCTAAGTTGAGAGCCGATGCTTGTAACTCCAGGGAGTTTAAGACCTATAAATTACTCAGATGTAAACTTTAATCTGGGTTGAATCGTCACTGAGCAAGAAAATTCCATTATCAAGTAACTTCTCGTCAAAGGTCATTTTTAATCAGAGCTAGTCCTACAGAACTGTGGAAGCAAAGAGTCAATAAGTAATATCATTGGCCAGCAAGGTCACTGGGCACCAGAGACAATAGAGTAAATTCAGCAGAAGGGCACTCAATTTTTTGATGAGTTTCTTAACTTTCCCTTTTACAATCTCCTTTTTGTTAATCACTCAGCTTACTTTTGCGTCGCTTTACTGTATGGTAATTTGATTGGATCTGGTGATGGCTTTATGTTGGTCATAGATTAGCATTGATGAAAAGCATCCAGCTCACACCAAGAAAACTAAGGATCTATTTGATCAATCAAGTTCAGTGGCTCATCAAAGAAGCGTGTTACCATGGTCACTTGGTAATATATCTGTTTGAGTGAAGATTTTGTCTTCAAACCTGTGGGCTTGAATCCACAAATTACCTTCCAAGCTCATGGAGTCACACAGCGTGGAAACAAACCGTTTAGCCTACTTAGTCCATCTAGGCTGTTTACTCTGATCCCACACTAATCAGAATCAGAGTTATTATCACTGCATAGTATGGCCTGAAATTTGTTGTTTTGCAGAAGCAGTACAGTGCAAGATAATATATATTCATCATCATCAGATGCCATGCCCAGTTTGAGCTTTGAC
This sequence comes from Mobula birostris, assembly GCF_030028105.1. Taxonomy (NCBI): domain Eukaryota; kingdom Metazoa; phylum Chordata; class Chondrichthyes; order Myliobatiformes; family Myliobatidae; genus Mobula; species Mobula birostris. The sequence goes on from NC_092371.1 coordinate 124,368,770, forward strand.
TGTCATGGCCCACACACTCCTGTTTCGGGTTAAGTGGATCAATTCATTGGTATTCATTTCCAGTTCTCTGGCTGCTGTCTCCATCATCATTTGACTTTGCCTTCCTCTTGCTTTCTTCCCTTCAATCTTTCCCATAATTACCATGCATTCTAACTTCTCTTTCCGAATCACATGTCAAATGACGTTACAATGTCTTTTCATGATCTCATACATTATTTCTCTTTTTGTGCTTGCTCTGTTCATGACATCCTCATTAGATATTTGTTTCATCCATGATATTCTTTGCATCCTCCTCAAAAACCACATCTCTGCTGCTTCAATTCGTTTCCTCATGTTACTAGGTATTGTCCAACATTCTGAGCTATATGACATAACTGGATAAACGTAACATTTCAGTGCTCTGAGGCGGGTTATCATGCCTAGTTTAGTATTGGTCAGTATACTCCTCATTCTCGTAAAGATGTTTTTTGCCATCCCTATTCTTCTTTTGATGTCCATGTGCCATCTGCCGTCTGATGTCACCCAGCTTCCTGTAGCAAAAGCTTTGTACTTGTCTTATGTCTTCCCCATTTATAATATATATTACAATAAGTAATATAAAATACATAATATATATAATATACATATACTATCATAGGAAAGTAGATTCCTTTATCAAAGATCCTCACTACCCAGGCCATGCTCTTTTCTTGCTGCTGCCATCAGGAAGAACATACAAGAGCCTCAGGATTTGCACGACCTGTTACTACCCCTCAACCATTAGGCTCTTAAACAAAAGAGGACAACTACACTCTATTGGACTCTATTGAGATGTTCCCACAACCAATGATGTCACTTCAAGGACTCTTTATCTTGCTATTTCATGCCTTCGTTATTAATTGCTATCTATTTATTTTTGCAGTTGCACACCTTGTTGTCTTCTATGTTCTACTTGCTCCTCCTTTGATGCTGTTACAATTACGGTTCTCTAGATTTGCTGAGTATGCCCACAGGAGCAAGAATCTCAGATTTGAATGTGTTGAAATGCATAATCTGATAATAAATTTTAGTTTGAACTTTGAAATTTTATACAGTATATATACTGCATATACTATATACAGTATATATATATACTTTGAATATATATACTGTATAACTTACAGCTGTATATGTCATGGTCCGGTCCGTGAAGTCCGCATTCCGGTTCACGGTCCGGTCCGTGGACCCAGGACTCTGAGTCTCCCAGCTGTCCCTTGTTTGAGTTAATCACAGGCACTTGATTCCCATCTTGGAGCTTGGAATATAAGTCGCCTTGGGGTTGAGTGTGGGCTGCTGATTTGTTTTGTCAAGATCCCCTGGGAGCAACCTGCCGGTGAAAGGCTAGAGCAGCCAATTGCCAACTTTAGGCTGCGTTGGGGAACCATTCCCTCATGGAGCCTTTCTGTCAGTAGTTGGAGCTGTCTTTGTGGTATGGATTCGGCTGTTTCCTGGGCCAGTTGAGTGGCTGCCAGCTACTCTGAGCTAGGTAGGGATCTGGCTGTTTCCATAGCCAGCTGAGGTTGCTGGCTGAACTGAGATTCAGAGCTACCTCAGAGCAGAGATGGAACTGTCTGTCATTCTTTGGTGTTTTTCTCTTCTTGTCCTCATCTCTGTGGGGTAAGTCAGGCCATTTTACTGTTGCTCTGCAGAGGGATCTGTCTTGTTCTGTCTTGTCTTTGCCTCTGTTGGGTAAGTCTGGCTGTCTGTTGTTACTCAACAGGTGGACCTGTCCCACCTTTGTGTGGAGAGGTTGAGTCCCGGCTCTAAGTATAAGTCCCGGCTCTATGTCTATGTGCTGTCCTGTCTCATGTTGGTGTCATGTTAACGATGAGTCCTGGCTTTTCGGAGGACAAGTCCTGGCTCTATGTTGATGTTCAGTTCCCAGTCAGTCTCTCAGCTCCAGCCCCCGCGTTATCAGCCTCCGCATTTCAAGACAAAGATCCCGCAGCCAAGCTCCAAGAACCCAAGCCTCGAGGATCCCACAGCCAAGCTCCAAGAACGCAAGCCTGCAGTCCTCAGCCTCCAAGCTTACGACCCTAGACCCCCAGCCTCCGGCCTGAAGACCAAGATCCCCAGCCTCCAGCCTCAAGACCAAGATCCCCAGCCTCCAGCCTCAAGACCAAGGTCCCAAGCCAAGCTCCAAGACCAAGACCCCAGCCTGCAGCCCCAAGCCTCTAGACCCCAGCCATGTCCTATCCCATAGTCATGTCATGTCCTTGCCTGGTTCTGAGGCCAGAGCCCAAGGCAAGACCCAGGTTCTGGGTCCTTGTCCAGTCTCTGGCTCAGAGCCCAAGCCCAGGCTCCTAGTGCATAATTCCTTGTCTGGGTTCCCTGTCTTGTCCATGCCCTAGCCCAAGTCTGCGTTCTTGGCCCTGCTCCTTGTCTGTATCTTGTCACATCCCTAGTCCAGTCAAGTCCTGTTCCTTGTACTTCAGTGTCTGTGTCTCGCATTTGAGTCTGTTCCCAGCACCCCATTGTGACAGTATACTTTATATATGATATATAAGTATATGGCAGAGTGGAAGAAACTGTTCCTAAAACATTGAGCGTGTGTCTTCAGGCTCCTGTACCTCCTCCTTGATGGTAGTAATGAGAAGAGGATATGCTCTGGGTTGTAAAGGTCCTGAATGATGAATGCTACCTTTTTGAGGCATTGCCTTTTGAAAATGTCCTTGGTGGTGGGACACCAGTGCCCACGATGGAGTTGGCTGAGTTTAAAACCTTCTGCAAATTTTTCTAATCCTGTGCAATGTCCCGTCCACACTGGATAGTGATGGAACCAGTCAGAATGCTCTCCAAAATACATCTTAAAAATTTTCCAGTGTCTTTGGTGACATACCAAATCTCTGCAAACTCCTAATGAAATATAACCGCTGGCCTGCCTTCTTCATAAATGCACCAATATGACGGACCCAGGATAGATCTTCAGAGATGTTGAAACTCAGGAACCTGATACTGCTCACCCTTTCCACTACTGATTCCGCAATGAGGACTGGTGTGGCTCCTCCTGACTTCCCCTTCCTGAAGTCCACAATAATTCCTTGGACTTATTAACAATGAGTGTAACGTTATTGTTCCGGCACCACTCAACCAATCAAACTATCTCACTCCTGAATGCCTTCTCACCTCCATCTGAGATTCTTCCAACAACAGTCATGTCATTGGCGAATTTATAAATGGTATTCGTGCTACCCACACGGTTATGACTGTAGGGAGAGTAGACCTCATGTGTGGACCTCATACAACAGCACCGGAAATCAAGAATGAACTGCATTCTGGAGCTATGGCACTCCCATTCCCTTAGTAACGCTACTCTTTTCAAAATAACTCAGCATATCCTCAGCTATGTTTTTTTTATTGCTGGTTTCTCTTATGAGACTCCTAAAGCTCTGCTTTGTTTACTAAGTAATTCCCTTATCATACTCTGTGCAGAATAATATTACGCTGCAGCAATAGCACAATAATTTCTTGATGACTTTAATCAAAGTAATCTCACTACTACCTTTAAGTGTGATTAACATTCTCCCCCCCTTTTATTGGAGCTATAATGCAGGTTATAAAAAACTGAAGGATGAAGAAGAGTAACTAACGAGGCCATAATTTAATTGGGATGTTGGGACATTGTTCTGGCTCCACTGTTATGGGTGGTGGTGGGATCCAACTTAATTAAATGAGGTTGGAATTAAATTATAATTTCTTGTTACTAAGGCTTCTCCCTGTACAATTCCATACATCAAACTGCTGGAGGAAATCTATTTAAATACTTTGAATTACACTCAGCGCAGGAATAGGCTGACACCACACAAGACAAAGCAGCCTACGTGACAGGCAATCCATCGACAACCACTCGCTCACCCCGCCAACGATGCAGAGCAGCTGCAGGGTGCACCATCTGCAGGATGCAGTACAGCAGCTCAGACAGTGCCTTCCAAGCAGACAAATTCTATCAGCTAGAAGGACAAGGGCAACAAAAGTAGGGGAACCTCACCACATGGCAATTGGCCCACCAAGCTGGAAATATATCTTCATTCCATCACCATCCGTGGAATTCCCTCCCTAATAGTATTGCTGGTGCACCCACGCCTTAAGGACTGCAATAGTCCGAAAGAGCAATTCAGTGTCACATTCTAAAGGACAGCTACAAATGGGCAATTAAAGTCTGGCTCAGTCTGTGAATTACACATCCCTAGAATCATAGAGTCATTGAGTCATAGAAAAGTACAGCACTGAAACAGGCCCATTGGCCCATCTAGTCCGTGACAACCCATTTAAACTGCTTACTCCCTTCGACCTGCACCGGGACCAGAGCGCTCCATATCCCTACTCTCCATGTACCTATCCAGACTTCTCATAAACATTGAAATCAGGCTTGCCTGCAGCACTCACACTGGCAGCTTGTTCCACACTCTCACCACCCTCTGATTGAAGTTTTCCCCTCATGTTCCTTTTAATCTATTTACCTTTCACCCTTAACCTATGACCTCTGGTTGAAGTCTCACCCAACCTCAGTGGAAAAAGCCTGCTTGCATTTACTCTATCTATAGTCCTCATAATTTTGTATACCCCTATATCTATCTCTCTCTCTCTCTCTCTCTCTCTCTCTCTCTCTCACTTTCCATCCCATAGGATGATGATGGTTCCTTTCAGTAGAAGAGAACAGCATGTGCGTGAGTGGATTTTAGGTGAGTAGGGGGTTGCACAGGTCCAGACCCCCGACATCCCCTCCCAGATCCAGCGGCATGGTGGGGTCCAAGACAGCTGAGGGAAGTTCAGTTGCAGTGAATGGCCAGACTAAGCTTCAATGCAAGGAATGCCCTTTCCACGCTTCACGGCATGTGTTTGCTAGATGGCCGTTGACCCTACGAGAGGGTTCATCTGCCCTTTGACAGGTCTTGTTTTTCATCCTGCAGGGTGACTAGCCACCCTCCTCACCAGGCAAGCCTGGTGGGGAGCCGGTTTAGTCGCCAACCACCCAACCATGTGACAGGTAGTGCTGAGTTACATGGTATCAGTAGCACTCAGATGAGTGACCTGGCAGCAGTTTGATATCCCTATCAAATCTGCTCTCAATCTTCTATGTTCCAAGGAATAAAGTCCTAACCTATTCAATCTATATACTACTAAAATTCTCATGCTCTGTTTGTTTGTGACCTCCAATTAGCCCAAACGGTGCATTAGAGTGGTACTTTTTCTGACTAAATCGACTTAAAATGCGCTAACGTACAGAATGCATGCAAAGTTCAGGATTATATATTCATATAAAATTGCTCACTCGTCAATGAACAGGCCCCGCTTTCCACAATCCGAGCCGATTCCAGCTTTAATGGAAACCGCGACGCAACACCACGCCGCATGCGCACGACTAGCCTCTGCAGCACCTCACGATGCTCACAGCAGCAACACCAACCACAGCAAAAGGGCGGGGCTATCGTGTCCATATAGGAGAGCGCCAACCACATCATCAAGAAAAATCAGCATCCTGGAGGCTTTGGTGTTATTGCTTCCTATCTTCTATCAAGCATTAGTGTAAAAAAAATGGACAGCCTAATTATGCCGTGTGGAAAGAGAAGGGGGACATTATGGTCAATACTGCACTACCCTTCTCTCAAAGGGTGCCCCAACGGGTCACTGGATTGTCTAGTCTTTCCTTATAAATCAGGTCCTCCAGTCCGGGAAAATCCTTGTAAATTTTTTCAGTACTTTTTTAACCTTATTCCTGTCTTTCCTGTAAAATGTAATGTAACTGAATGACCATTTGGCCCAACTGGCTCATGCTAGCATAGAAAATCAAAGTGATAATCAGCAAATGAACTGCTTTTGTGATATTGACTGTGGGTCAAAGATATTCTATGACAGCAGTGAAAACTCCACTTCCCTCCTTTGAAATAGTGTGATGCTGTGGAATCACTGAAAAATTTGCTATGCAGAAGGAGGCTATTCAGCCCATCATGTCTGTGCCAGCCAGTAAACACAATCCCACTTTCTAGCACTGCATCCATCGCTCCGCAGGTCACTGCTCTGTTTATAAAGTCGTTAGGGATGGATTTTGACCCAGTGATGAATAGCAATGTATTTTCAAGTCTGTATGGCGTGTAGCTTAAAGGGCAGCTTCCAGTTCTGTTTCAGTGCGACAAGCATTGGAGCAAGCATCATTTCAAGCATTGAGTACCTGCCTAAATGTTCTTTCAGTCAGCACGATTATTTAGTAAGATTGCAGTTAATTCTGTACCATCATAGCTAATCACATGACATTCCCACCACCCATCCCAGGGTGGTTCCACAATTATAGAGTTATACTGCCTGTGACACCACCTGTTTTAGTGTCAACTTTCAGTCTACTAACTATTCCTCATATTTTCTTAACCACATTGTTCATATAGAAGACAAACAATAATGGGCCAAGAGCATAACCTTGGTGCAACACTATATCCTACTTTGTATTCAGTTAGCTAACTCTTCTTGAATATCATATAATCTAACCTTCCAGAGCAGACCAGCATATGGAAACTCATCAAAAACCTTTCTGAAATCCATATATACTATATCTACTATCCTCCCTTCATTAACCTTCCTCATCACTTCACCAGAATCAAATTCACAAGATGAGATTGCCCACACACATAAGAACATAAGAACATAAGAAATAGGAACAGGAGTAGGCCATCTGGCCCGTTGAGCCTGCTTCGCCATTCAATAAGATCATGGCTGATCTGGCCATCGACTCATCTCAACCTTTTTACTTTTTCCCCATATTCCTTAATTCCCCTCCTATGCAAAAAAAGTCTATCCAACCTTGTCTTAAGTATATTTACTGAGGTAGCTTCCACTGGTTCATTGGGCAGAGAATTCCACAGATTCACCACTCTCTGGGAAAAGCAATTCCTCCTCATCTCCATCCTAACTCTACTCCCCCGAATCTTGAGGCTACTCCTATAGTTCTTGTCTCACCTACCAATGGAAACAACTTTCTTGCCTCTATCTTATCTATCCCTTTCATAATTTTATATGCTTCTATGAGATCTCCTCTTATTCTTCTGAACTTCAGTGAGAACAATCCCAGGCGAATCAATCTGTCTTCATAGTCTAAACCCCTCATCTCTGAAATCAACCCGGTGAACCTCCACTGCACTGCCTCCAAAGCTAGTATATCCTTCTTCATGAGACCAGAACTATATACAGTACCCCAGCTGCAGCTGCTTCACCAGTACCCTGTACAGATGCAGCATAACCTCCCTGATCTTAACTTCAATCCCTCTAGCAATTAAGGTCAATATTCCATTTGCCTTCTTGATAGCCTGCTGCTCCTGCAAACCAACCTTTTGTGATTCATGCACAAGCACTCCTAAGTCCCTCTGCACAGCAACATGCTACAATTTTTTCGCCATTTAAATAATAATCTGCTCTTTAATTTTTCCTTCCAAGGTGGATGATCTCACATTTACCAACATTGCCAGACCCTTGCCCACTCACTTAACTGATCTCTATCTCTCTGCAAACTCTCCATATCTTCTGCACAATTTGCTTTTCCACTCAATTTAGTATCATCAGCAAACTTAGATACACTACACTGGGTCCCCTCTTCCTGATCGTTAATGTATATCGTGAATAGTTGAAGGCCCAGCACCGATCCATGTGGCACACCGCTCACCGCTGATTGCTAACCAGAGTAATACCCATGTATCCCAACTCTCTGCTTTCCATTAGGTAACCAATCCTCTATCCATGCTAATACATCATCCCCAACTCTATGCATCCTTATCTTATGGTTAAATCGTTTATGTGGCACCTTATCGAGCACCCTCCAGAAATCCAAGTAAATAATGTCCATCTGTTCCCCTCTATCCACTGCGCTCATTATATCCTCAAAGGACTCCAGTAAGTTTGTCAAACAGGACCTGCCTTTGCTGAATCCATGCTGCATCTGCTTGACAGATCTATTTCTTTCCAGATGCCTCACTATTTCTTCTTTAATGATAGCTTCAAGCATTTTCCCAAGTACGGATGTTAAATTAACAGGCCGATAGTTACCTGCCTTTCGCCTTCATCCTTTTTTGAACAGTGGTCTGACATCTGCCGTCTTCCAATCCACTGAGACCTGCCCAGAGTCCAGAGAATGCTAGTAAATCATCAGAAAAGCCACTACTATAACTTCTTCCATTTCTTTTCAGTACCCTGGAATGCATTCCATCTATCTTTAGGTCCACACCATGCTACCAGTAATCAGCCCCTACCTTTCCAATGTAAGTACATCCTATCTCTCCAGAATGCTTTCCAGCAACTTATCTACCATGGATGTTAGCATAACTGCCCTATAATTACCATATCTATCCTTCCTACCCTTCTTAACTAAAAACTCACCATTTCCTATCCACTTCTGGCACCTCACCAGAAGACAGTGATGTTGCAAGTATCTCAACGAGGGTTCCTATGGTGTTATTCTCCAGCTGTCCATAGTGTTCCTGTATATACCTGTTCCTAACCTGGAGATTTGTTTATATTTATACATCTTCATACACACAACATCTCTCCTATTGTAATATAGACTGCTCCCAAATCATCTGCATTAACTTTGTAAGGTTCCAAAGCATTCGCATCTTTCTCCAAGATAAAATCCAAGGAGAAATAGTCATTGAGAATTCTGCCCATCTCCAATAGCTCGACACACAGATTTCCGTCTTGGTCTTTGAGGGGTTCTATTCCCTACCTAGTCACTCCTATTCTCTTAATATACTTTAAAAACCTACTTGGATTTTCCTTCATTTTCTCTGCCTAAGCCATCCTGACCCTTCTAATTTCCTTCTTCAAAATATTTCCATATCCTTGATAAATCTCCAGTGATTCTCTTGATCCCAGCTGCCTTGTGAACCTTTGCTACACTCCCTCTATGGTAAGTATATCCTTCCTTAGGTAAGGGAACTAAAACTGCACACAACACTCCAGGCACGATTTCATCAAAGCTCTCCATAACTTTAGAGTTCCATCCTTACTCCGAAACAGAAACCTTTTGCAATGAAAGCTAACATATCAGTTGCACCATTACTTATTTTTCCTGCCCGGTGTAAAATGATACATATATCCATTTTACATCAATATTTTCCAATCTGTCGTGATTGAAATAATACCCTACCTTTCCAGCTTTCCTTTCAAAGTAGATACATTCATATTCATTCACCTGATATTCCACATATTTGTTAACACTCTCAACTTGTCTAAGTGGCTTTCAGGCTGCTTTGTGTATTCTTCACAAGCCACAATTCCAGTCAGTTTCATATCATCAACAAACTTTGAAATACGACATTTAGTTTCCATATCCAAAAGTATAAGATATATAGGGAATAGTTGGGGCATAAACACCTTCATTAAACCAGTAGTCACTCCGCAATCTCCAAGAAAATATGTCTGTTTCTAGTCTATCAGAAACTGTCAGTTCATGCCAATTTATTATCTCAGTCCCACCAGTTTTGCACCGTGCCCTCTTATAGTGGCATCCTAACAATAGAAAGGCACCACACTCACTGGTCCTGTCTTTATCTAGTATATTAGTTTTATCCTCAGATTCAATTCAACTTTCATAACTCATGTGAACATTGTCTGACACCCAATGATATTTTCTAGATGCCATAGTGTCACGGTGTGCAGAGAAAAATGACTGAACCCAGGTGCGGAGGAATGACAGGCTCCCATGTTGAAACAGAAACAGGAGTTTATTCATAGGATTTCCAGGGGCTTGACTGAGCGACACCACGAGACAAATCATTCTCAAAACATACAAGGATCCCACGGTAAGCGCTAATTGGGAGTCTGTTTTAAATAATCACAGTATGCTGAAAACCCATGCCAGTCAAAGTAAACTTGACAACATTAAACAGAAACCAGAAAGGACTTAACGACTCTAGGTAAGACAATAATTATCGAATACAGGTGCACAGGCCTGCAGGGCTCATAACACATAGTGTTGTACAGCACGGAGGCAGATCCTTGGACTCACTTTATCCATGCCAACTATCAAGTACCCATCTGTTCTTATCCCATTTCCCCACACTTGGATTGTAGCCTTTCATACATTGGAGATTTACTGTTTATCTAGATATTCTTAACAGCTGTGAGAGAATGCACATTCGCCCCTCTCTCACTTCCAGATTCCAACCACCCTCTGGGTGAAAGTATTCTTCCTCAGAACCACAATCCCCACCCATGTCTCACCATCCCCCTTATGTCAAATATTGGATTAGATTCAATTAGATTAGATTCAACTTTATTGTCATTGTGCCGAGTACAGATACAAAGCCAATGAAATGCATTTAGCATCTGACCAGAAATGCAAAGAATAGTGTTATTTACAAAATAACTGTGAATAAAAAAGGTGCTACAGCACACAAATATAGAGGTACTGAGACAGTACAATACGGATGCAATGCTGCTTAGCGCTGTGATGAGAGGTTCAGCAGGGTCACAGCCTCAGGGAAGAAGCTCTTCCTGTGCCTGCTGGTGTGGGAGTGGAGGCTCCTGTAGTGCCTACTGGATGGGAGGAGAGTAAAAAGTCCATGGTTAGGGTGAGATGCATCCCTGATAATGCTTTTCACCCTGCCCAGGCAGTGTTTATGGTAGATGTTCTCAATGGTGGGCAATTGGGTGCCGATAATCCGCTGGACAGTTTTCACCACACGCTGGAGTGCTTTTTATGGTTTTAAGTACCTATGCTATGGAGAAAATTTTTCTAATATCTATCCCATGTTGTCTTAATTTTGTATATGTCGGTCAGGCAGATGCTCAACCTCCTCTGCCCCAAGTTTCTCCTCAAAACCAAAATGCCTCAAGCATTTCAATGCATTTTCATTGCAAACATATCTTCCAACAGCTTGGCAATCATAACTGCCATGGTACTCAGCGGCCTAAATAATGTTTTACAAAGTTGTACCATAACTTCCCTGATCTTATATTCTATGCCCTGACTACTGAAGGCAAGTGATCCTCAGTTTATATACTAAGGCCATTTTATTCCTTGGTGTCCTAAGCTTCATGTTATCAAATCCTTTATAATTGGCTCCAATATTTTCCCTAATGTTAGAAGAAGCTTGCCACTTCTCATTCTCCAGAAACAGTTCCTTGACAGTGGTTAGACCACTGAATATCTGTAAAAATATAGAATATGGCACCCATTATTTTCATGACCTCCTCACTCGGTACTCTAGGATGATCATCAGACCCTTCAGATTTATTAACGTTCAGTCCAATCACTCCTTATTAATTCTCATTTCTTTTCATTCATCTTTGCTATGTTTGAATTGGCCTCTTCTACAGTACACTGTACAACTGACTGCTTTTCAGTCCTTTTTACTGACTGTAAAATAGTTCCTAAGATCAGGGAATCATGCAACTGACTTGGAAATTCTTTCATTCCTTTGTTCTTGCCAGCTGTAAAAATTAATGTGCAATCATTATTGAACAAGAAAAGGTCAGTTGATTCATTGTGCTGGTTCTTCCAGTCCCATTCTTTAGCTTCACTCCAGCAATTAATTTTCCTTCAATGGGCTATCTACTTCCTTTTGACAGTCCTGGCTGTTTCTATTCACACAAAGCTTACAGGATGCGAGTTCCAAATCAGAACCATTTTCTGTATAATAACTAATACTCTTACACCCTTCTTGTATGTTTTTTTCTTTCAGAACTTTGAATCTGGTCCCCTGGGCCTGGAGCACGTGGAAAGAGCTTCCTTCCACTTTCCCCATCTACACCATCTCCATCATTGTGTACATCTCTATTCAGTCTCTTCTCATATTTCTCTGCTCCCAGGAAAGCAACCGCAGCTTCCCCAGCTGAAGCCTTCATCCTGCAAAATTCCCTATAGAACATCTGATTCCTTCACTGGCAGTTAAGTCACTGAATCAGTAGTTCCAGATCCTTTCTTTAGCAATCCAGGGATGAGTTCAAAGATGGCCACGGTAGCCATGGAGTTTAAATACAATTAGTTACTCTTTCCTCTCACTGCTGCAGGCAGGAGGTACAGAAGCCTGAAGTCCCACGCCACCAGGTAACTTTCCTACAGCCATTAGAGTCTGGAATCAACCTGCACAATCCTAATGCATACCACAGTGATGAACATTACAGACCACATCTTGCACTACCATCTGTTTGTATTTGATTGTGTGTGTTTTTGTTTGCACTAAGGTTTGATTTTGCCCATTCTTTCCACTTTATACTAACATTTTCTGTAAACTTTATGTACAATTTATCTTCTGTATGTTGTCTGTACCTATGTATGTGTCAGTGATGCTGTTGTAAGTTTTTCTGTATATTGTAACTCACTGTACTTGTGCACGTGACAATAAACTTGACTTGAAATGTAAACTAAAAACAGCTGTCATTAGTAATGATGGCCACAAAACTGCAGAAATATCACTAACTCCCATTGGTTCACCAATGCCCTTCAAGGGATGATAACGGCTATCCAGCACAATCTGGCTCATAAATGACTACAGACTCAGTTTCACAGCAACGCATTCAAGGTACCTACAGGAAAGACAATGAAGTATATTGTGGTTCCATGCAGAATAAAAGACAAACCACCTGATTACGATGGAAGTAAATGTAGTGGCAACGTGCAAATGGTGAAGTATCAAATTCCAGTTAGGTTGAACTTATTGTCATTTTCCAAGGTACAGTGTACATGCATTCAGGCAACACAGAGAGCATAAATTATGCTAAATGATGTCAAAAAGTTAAGACAAAGAAGACTGTGCAAAGTAAGATATCAATGCCAAAAATAAACAGGAACAAGTCCATCGTACTGCAAGAGATGGCCCATCATGTTTCATTGCTGAGGTAGGGTTATGGTTGTGCAGGTAGATTCAAGAGCCTACAGTAAAGTAGCTCTTCTTGAACCTGGTACTGTAGGACTTCAGGCTTTTGTACCTTCTGCCCAACAGAAGCAATGAGAAAAGTGTGTGACCTGGATGGCAAGGATGCTTGATGGTAGATGCCTCTTTCTTGAGGAGGTCCCTCCAGTACATGCTGTCCATGGTGGGGTGGGCTGTGCTTGTAATGGACTGGACTGCATCCATGACTGTTTATAGCCTCTTTATTCCCGTGCATGGGAGTTTCTATGCCAGGTCATTTTGCAACCAATCTGAACACTTTCAACAGTTCATCTGTAGGGATCTGCAGGAGTATTTGGTAACAATCCAGTTACCTATTAGCATATACACTATTAACCATTAATCTCAACCACTCCACTGAAAAGTCATTGAAATTATATTCTATCTGCTGCTGCATGACAAGGTATTGAGATGAACATTGTTCATAAGGGTTTGGGGAAAGAAACATAAAATATCAACTTCAGTTACTAAGTTTCAATTTACAAGCTTCTTTTTAATTCAGAAAATTGATTGAACGTCCAGTGGAAATACGTTTGGAAAGAAGTTGAAAGGATTTATTGTCATGCCACTAAGCAAACTGAATTAGATTAGGTTCGTTTTTACCAAGCTACTTAGTTGCTTCTACATTGATGACTTATTAATGACCGACAAAAGATTCCCATCTAATTTAAAATTCAGTGTGAACATTTTTAAAATGATCAATATGTGCTTTATAGAAATAGATCTATATAGAAGAAATCAATATTTTTAGTACAGTACTGCAAATTAGTTCCTAAAATTGGCTGATACACAATTATTTACTCCAATCATCCCAGGACAATAAGGAGTACGCATTAAATGCTATCCTCTGCTCACCAAAAACTAGTTGTGTGTGTGGGTAGCTGTAATGTAGGTAGTGTGAACATGTCTTGGCATTGGTGTGCCCTGTTATTTTGTGTGTTTTAGGCTCTGTGTATGCTTTGTGACTGTGCTTTGTGTCTTGCTATGCACTTGGCATGTCTCGAGCACAAATGTGCATAACTTGGAGGTGTGGTTTTTTTGTGGGTGACATTTATTGTAGGCAGGGCTTGATTTTCCTCACTATGAAGGAGTCTTCCTCTGCACTCACACTGGAAGCACCCGCTGAGAAGACCCATTCCAAGCATAAACTAATTTCAAAGGTTGGCAACATGCTGAAGTAACTTCTCACTGACCATAAAACATTGGGTCTTTGTTCCTGCCAGGTAGGCAAGACCTGGCCTGTATCATCCACAATTGAGCTTTAGTACACTTTGGGTGAAAAAAGGGTATTGTTTAATAGACTGAAATATTAAATATTATCCGCACATCTCTTGAGGTTAGTAAGAATTGTTTGTAGATAAATGAAATTACAGAAAGACAAGGCGATGAAGAAGACCTTTGGCATGCTGACTTTCATCAGTCAGGGCACTGAGTACAAGAGCTGGGAAGTTATTTTTCAGTACAGGAAATTGATAAGGTCGAACTCAATGTATTCTCTACTATTTTGATTAGCCTGTTATAGGAAAGATGTCATTAAGAATGGAAAGAATGCAAAGAAGATTTATAAGGATGTTGCCAGGACTCAGGGACCTGAGTTACATGAAGAGTTTAGGTGGGCTAGGACTTATTCCCTTGAAACTTGAGAGGTGATCTTTTAGAGATAGATAGGGACCTTATAGGGATAGATACCTTTTCTATGGGAAAAAGACTGTAATCATTTACTTTATCTATGGCCCTTAGTCTTTTTCCCATGGAAAATAAATCAAAAACTGGAAGGCACAGTACAGAAAAGATTTAAAAGGTAAAGGGCAATGTGTATCAGAGGAGGCTGATCAAATGCCAGAGGAAGTGGTTGAGGTAGGTGCAATCACAGTAGTGAAAAGACCCTTGAACAGGACCATGGAAAGGAAAGTTTTAGAGGGATATAACCCAACCTGGGCAAATAGTTTAGATGCGCATTTTGGTCAGCATGGACAAGTTGAGCCATAGGACCTTTCTCTGAGCAATGATTCTGTAACTTGGTTATGATGGGAAGTTCCAATCTGATACCTTAGAATATCTTAACATAAAGTTTCAAAAGAAGATGTTAAGGATCCGGCCTGAACACTGGGTCGAAGGGCCTCTGCTGGTAGCTCTGGATCACAACGGTCTTTAATTTCTGTTTTCTTTCACCTGGCCATGTGGGTTCTGGCCCAGCCCCTTTCCTTTTTGCACTTCCTCCAATTACCTGCTTGTCTCCTCATTTTCACGCACCTGTTTCTAATTTTCACTCATTACCCTGTCCACTTGAACCCCGCCTTGACTAGCATTCTCTGTCAGTTTGTCCCAGTTCTGACCCGTGTTGTTTCAGCCTGTCATTGTGACTTTTGCCAACTGATTTTGCCTGATTCTGTGTTTTGGATTTTGCGTGCTCCTGGACCTGATTTTTGCCCGTGCACTCTGGATTGTCTGCCCTTGCCTGACTGCCTTTCCTGGTAAGACCACTGCCTGCCATTTTGGATTCGTGCCTGCCTTCTGTTTTTGAAAGACTGTTGCCTTTGTACTCCCTAATAAATCCTGGTGAAAAAGTATTCATTGGTCTGCACTTGAGTTCCACTAAGACCTGACAGAAGATGGGAAAATTGGCTAGTTTGGAGGGTATAGGCAGATGTGTAACTCTATTAGAAAGTTGAGGACAATGAAAATGAATTGAATAGTTCACCTGGAGTCTTTAGGTAGATGAATGTGAACACAGTTAGCAAAGAATAATGTGAACTAAACTAGTTAGTCTAGCATGAACACAAGTAACAAAGATTAAGGAATATCTACAACTAAGCTAGTTAATCAAGTGCAAACACTGAGCTAGTTCTGCATGAACAGAGGTAACAAAGTATGAGGAATAACTGCACTAAGCTAGTTAACTGAGTATGTACAAATAACAAATACATAATATGTGTGTGATAAGTTAGTCAGTTGATCATAACACTGTAATGAACAGTGGTATGATCATAACAAAATGTAATGAAGACAAAAGAGACTGCAGATGCTGAAATCTAAAACAGTGCTGGAAGACATCAATGGGTCAAGCAGCATCTGTAGAGATGTTAATTGACACAGGAATTTGACCTGAAACATTGACCTGCATCTTCTGCCTTCACAGATGCTGCTTTGCCAGCAGAAATCTTCCAGCATTGTACTTTATAACAAAATGTAATTGTGACAAGAGACCCAGGTGAGGATGGTGAGGATCCAAGTACTGGAGTACCCAAGACTTGAATCGAGACATGATATAAGGACAGGGTTCTAAACTAGATGCTAGACAAGAATCCAAGTAGAGTTGATGATTGAACACCCAACATCAGTTCAGATGATCTTTAAATATTAAAAAGCTGTCACCAAAACATGGCCACCAATTAGCTGGGCAGGCCTGAATCTTCAAAGAGACCATGCCAGCTGTTCATATCCTGCAGAGTTAGAGAGGCTAAACCCCAAAAGCTGCCACGGTCAGGAGCATATCGTAGCTGTAATATTCTGTCTAGTTAGGTAAGCATAAACACAGTTAACAAAGTGCAAGGATTATCTGTGGCTCTAAACTGGTTAATCAAATATGAACAGATGTTTGTAGTAAAGATTAGGCAGATTTATGCACTCATCTAGTTAGTTGAGCACAAAACTGAATAAGAAATAATTTTGTGTATCTTTTCACTAAGATGCTTAAAAAAAGCTCAAACACTAAGGTCATGCAGATAACAAAAATAGAATGTATCTTGGTACTGAGTCCGGATCCCAACAATAAAGAAAAGGGAATAGAGATTACATGCTTAGAGCAAGTTGCTCAAATATAAAAGCTCCTAACCCACAGAGTAGGGAATACTTGTGCCCTAAAATGAGCATGAATGCAAATAACGAAGTAAAGCTGGAGCCTGCACATTAATCTTTTTAGTTGAGCACAAACACATAAAGTATAACAAATGAGTATTTGTATACAACATGATTTAATTTTGAATGAGTAGTGACAAGATCAATTGTATCATGACTGTCCATTTTTGGCTTCACCTTCCCTCTCACTCTTGATCCTTTTCCTTTCATTTGTACAATATAGTCTTCTGGGCATGTCCCTCAAATACAACATCACATAGACAAAGAAACTCAACTCCCCCTTAAATGCTACATTATTTCACCCTGCCTTAGAAAATCCCCTTTTTTCTACTTATCCCTCTCCCCTACTTCTTTGCAAAACTAAACCAGTTTGTTTCTCAGAAACATTCTGAAGAAGACTCTGCGACCTGAAAAGTTAACTGTCCCTCTCTCCTTGAACTCTGCCTGACCTGCTAAGTGTTTCCGACATTTGTTTTCTATTTCAGATGTCTAACAGCTGGTTTTATTGTGTATTTAATATTTCAGTAATATTTGAATAATGTAAATACATTGTTCGTTTAAGCATTCTTGTTTGGTTAGATAATTCATTGTGTTATATGTAATAATATGTGAACAGTCTATATCGGCGCACTACCATATCATATGTATGTGCCTCACTTAAGAGTGAAAACAAAACTAAGAGCACATTACTCTCATCTGCCTTGTTTTTCCTGAAATTAGGTTTCATGTTTTGAAGTTACAAAATATAACATTGGTGATGAGGAAGTTTTAAATGAGCCCAAGACAACTACATACCTGTTGAAGCGCAGTGAGAAGTTCAAATTTTTTTAAAAGCACAGCACCTAGTTAACAAAAAGGCGAAAACAGACAAATTCACCAGTTCGTAGATAATGAGTATGAGGTGATTATGATCAGAAATTTTAAAAAGCAGAAATGGCTCACTACACTGGAAAGATAGACATGCGATTGTACAACAGATAACTGGGTGATGTGTACAAAGAGAATTGAGCAGTATTTTAAAGACAATGGAATAGCCAATGAGAAACAAGTACTAGTTCTGCTGACTGCATTGGGTGGGAAAGCATACAGTTTGCTTAGAAGTTTGACAGCCCAAACCACCCGAAGTGAGCTTTGCTGATATTGTGAAAGTAATGCAGGAACATTTAGAACCAAAGCCATTATTTGCAGAACACTTTGGTTTTCATAAGCGGAATCAAAAGGAAGGGGAGTTCATTTCAGTGTGTGTGGTTGAATTGAAGAGATTGTCTGAAAATTGTCAGCTTGGTAATGGGCTTAATGATGTACTGAGAGATTGTTTAGTTTGCGGAATCTTACAAGAAAGCATTCAAAAGCAGCTTTTAATGGAAACACAGCTTACAGCTATTTCAACATCTCTTTTAAATGTATCAATGGAAACAGCAGGTAATTAAGTTGCAGCCCAGAATGAAAGTGAGCATGAACAAAATTGCAATGTCTGAACAGAAGCCACTCTGGCCAAACAAATTGTGTTACCATTGTGGCAGGGGCTCACATACACCAAACCAGTGCAGATTTAAAGGCAACCCCTGCAGAAAATGCAATAAAGCAGGACACATACAAAGGGCATGTTAGGCAGACAAAAATAAATGGACTGCAGTTTCAAAAAGAGCACTAATCTGCATGCTATTGTTGAAACATCTGATAATGATGAGACTGACACAGGAATGCGATCACTTTGAGACTTACAATGTGAAAACTAACTATAGACAAGCAATACGGCTTGCACCAGAAGAATGGCAAATTAATTAAAATGGAATAAGGCACTGGCTCAGTTGTTTCAGTCATTCAACATAGGGAGTTTGAGCAGCATTTCAAAGATACTAAACTGAAGCCTGCAGATATCTAACTAATAACATACTGGAGAAAAACAAAACTCCTGTGGGAGAGACATTCATAATAGTGAAATGCAACAACCAACAAGCCACATTGGGCTTGTACGTGGTTAAAAACAGGAGTACCGGCATTGTGTTCATGTGCTTGGCTGAGAAAACTACAATTTGATTGTAGATCCATCCACCATTTGCATGCCATATCCCCTGCAATGAAGCCAACTGAAAGCAAATTAAGAAAGGTACAGGATGGTGCCACAGCATCAAGGATGGCAATAGAAATTCAAACATATCAAGGGTATACTTGTGTTAAATGAAAATACCATACCCATGTTTTACAAAGTACATCCAGATTCTTACATAATCTGTGATTAAAATAACCAGTGAGCTAAATAACATGCAGGCTGAAGGAATTCTTTCCAAGGTTGAGTAGACCCCTTGGGAAATGCTAGTGGTTCCAGTAGCCAAGTAGAATGGGTCTGTCAGCATCTGTGGTGATCTTAAGGTCACCATCAACCTAGTATTGAAAGTAGTTCAGTACCCTCTGCCCAGGATAGAGGATATGTTTGCAAACCATTCTGGAGGAATGCTCTTCAGCTAAGTGAAGTTAGCTAAGGTCTACCTACAGATGGAGGTTGAGGAAGAGTCCAATGCAGTCACACGTTATGAGTGATGGAAGTGAAAGCCCAATAGCTGCAGAGAAAAATTACATAAAGATTGACAGAGAGGCCTTGAGTCTAGTTTGGAGTGCAAAACATTACAACCAGTACTTGTATGAGAGAGAGTTTACCCTCATTACTGATCATCAACCACTAGTGTCCATTTTCAATCCACAGAAGGGTGTTCCATTAAGAGCAGCATCATGAATGTAGAGATGGGCACTGTGTCTTGAAGGACACAATTATAAGATTGAATGACTACTCATGGAAATGCTGATGCATTGTTCCATTTATCCTTGGAAAAGGAAATACCTAGGTTTATAGATGAGCAGGGAGGAGTATTGTGTATTTAATATTTCAGTAATATTTGAGTAACATTGTAAATATATGGTGTAATTAAGCATTCTTCATTTAAATCATTCATTATGGGTTATTAATTGTACATAAATGGCATACGTCATCACGACACCACAATATATGCGCGCCTCACTTAAAGTAAAAAAACATATGCAAGTTACCTCCCAGCTCCATTTTTTGATTTTGATTAGTTTTATGTTTTGGAGTTACGAAACCTAACAGTCTTTAATGAGGTTTTTTGAGTGTAAGGAGTATCTGTCCACTAACCTAGCTGTGGAACAGAAAGAGAGATTACAAATAATGTCTAGTTTTTCCAGTTCTCATGAAGAGTCTCAACCCAAAACATTGACTGTTTACACCAGAGGTAGGCAATCTATGGCCCACAGGCCAGATCCGGCCTGCGAGCAAATATTGGGATACTATGCTTAGCCAGCCCACGAGCGTTTTTTTTTCCTTCCTTATTCTGAGTGTTTCACGTGACCACACTGATGGACAGGCATGGCATCTTGTTACACTGGCCCCAGGTTCCTTTGTTCCAAACCAAACACTGGTATATACGAATGACGGGAAGGCAGACTACCTTATTAATATGTATTAGATACTCTCTGCACGCGCAGGTTTTCATATGGAATTTAACAAAAAATCCTCGCAAAATATCCAGATATTTACATGTGCTACAATACTTGTTGAATAACTCGCATTTCAAAATAAAATCGAAGAAAAATAATTCCAATGGCAATGAATGCAAAATGCAGGAAGGTAGACACTGAGTGCCGAAATTTCCGAGACACTTGGACACTAGGTTACTCCTTCATCGAGCAAGCTGGGAAACCAGTTTGTCTCATTTGCCTTGAAAATGGTGCTGTGAAGAAGGTGGCAAATATCAGGCGACATTATGAGACTCGCCTTCGTGGAAATTTTAACAAGTTTACTGGGCAAGCAAGGAACAATGAAGTTGAGCGAATGAAGGCTAGTTTCAGAAAACAAACGTTATTTTTTGGCAAGAAAAGCAGTGAAAATGAAGGAAATGCCCATGCCAGCTACGAAGTCTCAAAACGTATTGCAGAAAAGATGACGCCTTTTATAGATGGAAAGTTTGTCAGAGAATGCAATGTACCCTAACTTAGCCAAGGGTCAATGCTGGAAAGAGTATTTGCATTGCATGAAGAGGTAGCAATATTCCTTGAAGACAAACATCAGGATGCTTCATATTTTCATGATCCTGACTGGCTTGCAACCTTGGCATTTCTTGAGGACATTACATCTCATTTAAGTAACTTGGATTTACAACTTCAAGGAACAAAATCAGCTGATACATGAGATTTATGGTTATATTGTGGCCTTTGAAAGAAAGCTGCAATTGTGGGAGTACCAGCTTCAAAAAGGAAATTGTGCACATTTTCCCACTTTTCAAAAACGTAAAGCACAAGATCCAGGCATTTTTGTGAATATGGTCCAAGAATTGAGAAAAGAGTTTTCATCTCGTTTTGCTGATTTTTGCTTGCATGCAAATGAGTTCAAGCTGTTTGCTACTCCATTTGATGTGGAAGTGGACACTGCATCAGAAATTTTTCAAATGGAATTGAATGAGGTGCAGTGTGACGACATACTGAGATCGAAATTTCATTCGGAAGATGTCAGTGCTGGACTTCTATAGAAAATATATTCATCCAAGTGGTTAGTATCCTAACTTAGTAGACCATGCAAAAAAGATGGCATCATTGTTTGCCAGCACTTACCTGTGTGAGCAATTATTTTCAAAAATGAAGCACACCAAGAACCATTTGAGAACAAGATTGATTGATGCCCATCTGGATAATGTCTTGCTCAAGTCTGACACCCAATATTGAGAAGCTTTCAAGCAACAAACAGCATCATGTTTCATATTGATTTATCGACTGTTTGCATTAAAATGTTCTTTTTTATTATACTTAATTTACCACCATTCAATGCATCATGTTCATACATTTTATGTTTAAAGATTCTTTGTGTCCTTTTAATAGATTCAAAAGATGCCTTGATTGAAATAAATTGCAACTAAACTGAGTTCTTTGATTACTACTTGGCATCCTTGGTTAAGCACAAATGATTTTCTAGCATATGTTATTCATTAATTTGAGGCAAAACATAACTAGATGTATTTAAATGGATAATTCACATATTTGAAGTTTTTTATGGCATTTATCTGGCCAATGTCCGCTCATTAATACACGATCCAGCCCACAGAGGCAAAACGGTTGCTGACCCTTGGTTTACTCTTTCCCATAGATGCTGCCTGGTCTGCTGAGTTGCTCCAGATTTTGTGTGTGTGGCTTTGTACTACACTACTTGGTTTTGCACAGACAAAGCTGTGAGATTATAAGAGGTATTGGTAGAGCAGTCAACCAGTATCTTTCGCAGAGGGTTGAAATGCCTAACACTGGAGGGCATTTAAGGTAAGAGGAGTGAAAGCTCAAAGGTGGTGTGCGAAGCAAAATCTTAACACAGAGTGGTGGGTACCTGGAATGCACAGCAGGGATCGTAATGGGAGCAAAAATTGATAGAAGCATGTAAGAGGCTCTTAGATAGGAACATGAGTGTGCAGAGAATGGAGAGATATGGTCATTGTGCAGATAGAAGGCATTAATTAAGATAGGCACAACATCATAGACCTGATCCCCCACTGTACAATTTTCTATATACTGTGTTTCAAGTGATATGGGTGCCAGGCTCAGGAACATCTCAGATCAGATCCATGGCATTCTTAAAGGGGAGGGCGAGTAGTCTGAAGTCGTGGTACATATTGGTAGCTACAACATAGTGAGGAAAAGGGATGAGATCTTGAATATAGGGAGCTAGGTAGGAAGCTGAAAAGCAGACCTTAAGCATAGCAATCTGTGGATTGCTGACTGCCATGTGTCAGCGAGGGTAGGAATAGGATGATATGGCAGATGAATGTGTGGCTGAAGATTTGATGTAGAGGGTAGGTTTGTGGATCATTGGGATCTCTTCTAGGGAAAGTGATCTGTACAAAAGGCACGGATATTCCTGAACTTGAAGGTTACCAATTATTTTGCAGACAGGTTTTTTAGAGCTGTTGGGGAAGGTTTAAACTAGGTTGGTGGGGGATGAGAAGAGTGATAGGGCAGATAATGGAGGAGTTGTCATAAAAGTAGAGAGATTGTGAAGGATAGACAGTGGATGGGGCATAAATGCAGTCAGCTGGGTGGGTTGAAATGTGTTCACATTAATGCCAGTATCAGAAACAAGGCTGATTAACTGAAGAGCATGGATGGGTACATGGAACTAAAACATTGCAGCCATTACAGAGGCTGTCACAAGGCCAGGAATAACTGTTAGATGTTCCAGCGTTTAAATGTTTCTAAGGAGAAAGGGAGGGAGGTAAAAGAGAGCGAGAGAGTGATATTGCTAATGTGGTATAGTACCACAGCTGGAGAAAGGGATTACTCCATTGGGACTATTCTAAAGAGCTCACAATATCAACAGAGACACTGTGGAGCAGATCAGTAGGAAGATTTTGGAAAGGTGCAAAAATAAAAGGGTTTCTGTAATGGGGGATTCCGACTTCCTTCATATTGACTGGCAGCTCCTTCGTGCAAAAAGTTTAGTTGGGGTGGAATTTGTCAGGAGTATCCAGGAAGTATTCCTGACACAATATGTAGACAAGCCAACTAGAGGAGAGGCTATACTGGATTTGGTGCAAGCCAATGAGTTGGGTCGTGTGGCAGATCTTTCAGTAGTGAGCATTTCAGATACAGTTACTAGAATTCCTTGACGTTTACCATGACCTTGGTATTGGAACAGATGGTACAGGGAAATATTTAACTGGGAGAGGGTGATTTATAATGCTACTAGGCAGGAATATGGGGCTGTAAATCAGGAACAGATGCTCTCAGGGAAATGTGCAATGGAACTATGGAAGTAGTTTGGAAAGTGCTTGCATGGGGTTCTGCTTACGTTTGTCCCATTGGCACAGGAAAAGGATGGTAAGGTGAAGGAATCATGGTCGACAACAAAAGTGAAATAGCTAAGCAAAAGGGAAAAGGAAGCATACATAAGGTTTAGGAAGAAACAGTTAGAAAATTAGAAGAGGAAACATATACCTGCATTCGGAGGAGGTAAGGCAGGTCCTTTACTTCTATAGATGTGCCGTGGAAAGCATTCACTGTCTGATATTGGATGGCTACTGCACAGAACTCAAAGAAACTTAACAAAGTTGTAAATTAGTCAGCTCCATCTTGGGTACTAGACTCCATAATATCCAAGATATCTTCAAGGAGCGGTGCCTCAGAAAGGTGTTATCCATCATCAAAGACCACCTCCACCCAGGGCATGATCTCTTCCCATTGCTACTGTCAGGAAAGAAGTACAGAAACCTGAAGGCACATACTCAAAGATTCAGGAACAGCTTATTTCCTTCTGCCATATCATTCTGAAATGGACATTGAATCCATGAACACAACCTCGCTTTTTAAAAAATATATATTATTTCTGCTTCTGCACTATTTTTAATCTATTCAATATACATATACCTGTATATACTTACTGTAATTTATTTTTTTTATATTTCTGTTATCATATATTGCATTGTAATGCCTCTGCTGAGTTAACAAATTTCACAACATATACCAGTGATGATAAAGCTGATTCTGATAATGAATACTTTGCTTCAGTATTCACCAGTGAGAGTAGACAAAGGAACATCACCATGGCAGGAAGAGAGGTTGGTGGGAGAACTGCAAGGCAGACTAAAATGGCAGGGTGTAAAGCTTCCTCTGCCCGGTATTTTGTTAGCAAATACAGTCTCTGGGGAACAACATAGAGGACCTAATGGTAGGATTGCTGTAGCGGAAGGAAATGAGGGATTGTTGCATTTTGTTTTCTATGGAGACGTGGCTCAGCTCAAACACGATGGATATGTCAGTGAGACATGAGGGCTCCTTGATCAACCAGATGGGCCAAACTGCTGATTTGAAGAGGCCAAAGACAGGGAGCTCTGTGTTTCATGATAAACTCTTGGTGGTGCTTGGGCATAGCGGTCTTGTCACACTCTTGTTCCCCCAGCCTGAAACGTCTACTGATTAAGTGCCATCTATTCTTACTACTGAGAGGTTCTCCTTCATGATCCTGACCACAGTTTTCATAGCACCAAAGGCTAATGTTAGGCACACACTCAATGTATTGAATGCCACCATTAGCAAACAGGAAACAGCCTACTCTGACTCCTTTCAAAACATTGCCAGTGACCTCATTTAAGCTTGCTTGAATAAATCACTGCTCAATTATCTTCTACATATCACACCTGCAACACTAGGGGTTCCAACACACTCGACCACTGTTATATTACCATAAGGAATTACTTGCATTCAAGCCTAAGTTAAAGAGCGGGGCTCCAGAAGTAAGGTCACAAGAGGCAGATGAGTGGCTATGGGGTTCCTTTGAGACTGCGGACTGAGACGTGTTCAAGAACTCATCAGAGGATCTGAATGGATACGTCTGGTTTGTCACAGGTTTTATAAAGTCAGTTGTGGATGAGTGTCTCCACAAAATCATTTAAAATCTTTCCCAACCAGAAGACCTGGATGAACCAAGACATCCTCTATCTACTAAGGGCCAGATCAGTGCTGTTCAGGTCTAACAACCAAGTAAAATACAAGAGGTCCAGACACAACCTCCAGAAAGCCATCACTTATAGAGTGGCAATTCCAGATCAAACTGGACTCTCAGAAGGGTACTCGACAACTGTGATAGAGCTTGGCTACTATCACCTCCTACAAAGTAAAACCAAGCGACAATGTGACAACAAAGTTTCACTCGCAGATGAGCTCAATACCTTCAATGCTTACTTTGACCATCAAAACATAGAGGCAACTTCACAAACTCCTACAGCCTTCAAAGACACCCTGTGATTTCATTCTCTGATGCCAATGTGAGAGAATCCTTCAGGATGATGAACCCAAGGAAAGCCCCAGGGATAACTCGCTGAGTATTGAAGAGCTGTGCTGATCAACTGGCTGGAATGTTCCCTGACATCTTTAGCCTCAATGTAGCATTGCAGCTCCATAAAACTCTGTTCAGACCACAGTTGGGAGTATTGTGTTCAGTTCCAGTCATCTCACTATTGGAAGGATGTGGAAGCTTTAGAGGAGGTGTGGAGAGATTTACCAGAATGCGGCTTGGATTGGAGGGCATCTTTTATGAGGAAAGACTGAGTGAGCAAGGGCTTTTACATTTGGAGTGAACGAGGATGAGAAATGACTAAATAGAAGTGTATAAGACGATAAGAGACATCCTGAGATAATAAGATAAGGGGTAGTTAGAGTAAACAGCCAGTGCCTTTTTCCCTGGTGACAATGGCTAATATGAGAGGACATAATTTTAAGGTGAATAGTGGAAAGTATAAGGGTGATGTAAGTGGAAGGTTTTCGCACAGTGTTAATTTCCTGGAAAGCCTTTCTGGGGATGGTTGTAGCAGCAGATACATTGGAAATAGAACATAGAAACACAGAAATCTACTGCACGTTACAGGCCCTTCAGCCCACAAGGTTGTGTTGACCATGTAAGTACTCTAGAAACTGCCTAGAATTACCCTACAGCATAGTCCTCTATTTTTCTAAGCTCCACGTACCTATCTAAGAGTCTCTTAAAAGACCCTAGTATATCCACTTCCATCACCAGCAGTGCATTCCACGCACCCACGTCTCTGTGTGAGAAACTTACCCTTGACATTCCCTCTGTACCTACTTACAGGCACCTTAAAACTTGACCCATCGTGTTAGCCATTTCAGTCCTGGTAAAAAGCCTTGGGCTATCCACATGATCAATGCCTCTCATCATCTTATACACCTTTATCAGGTTACCACTCATCCTCCATTGCTCCAAGGAGGAAAAGCCAAGTTCACTCAATCTTTTCTCATTAGACATGCTCTCCAATCCCAGTGGCATCCTTCTTAACAATACTGTAAACCTGTGCAGCAGCTTTGAGTTTCCAATGGACATGGACCCCAAGATCTCTCTGATCCTCCACACTACCAAGAGTCTTACCATTAATACCATATTCTGTCTTCAAATTTGACCTACCAAAATGAACCACTTCACACTTATCTTGGCTGAACTCCATCTACCACTTCTCAGACCAGGTTATCAATTTCCCACTGTTACCTTTGACAACTCTCCAGACTATCCACCGCACCCCAACTGCTAAGTCATCAACAAACTTACTAACCCAACCTTCTACTTCCTCATCCAGGTCATTTATAAAAATCTCAAAGTGGAGGGGTCCCAGATCAGATCCCTGTGGAACACCACTAGTCACTGACCTCCATGCAGAATACAAACTATCTACAACCATCCTTTGTCTTCTGTGGGCAAGCCAACTCTGGATCCACAAAGCAAGGTCCCCTTGGATCCCATGCCTGCTTACTTTCTGAATGAGCCTTGCATGGGGAACCTTATCAAATGCCTTACTGAAATCCATATACACTATGTTCACTGCTCGACCTTATTCATTGTGTTTTGTTACGTCCTCAAAGAATTCAATCAGGCTTGTAGGGCATGATCTGCCCTTGGCAAAGCCATGCTGACTATCCCTCATCAGATTATGTCTCTAAATGCTCATAAATCCTGCCTCTCAGGATCTCCAACAACTTGACCACCACTGAAGTAAGACTCACTGGTTTATAATTTTCTTGGTTATCTCTGCTCCCTTTCTTGAACAAGGGAACAACACTTGCAATCTGCCAATCCTCCAGTACTTCTCCCATCCCTATTGATGATGCAAAGATCATCACCAGAGGCTCAGCAATCTCATCCCTCACTCCCACATTAGCCTAGGGTACATCTCATCTGGTTCCAGGAACATATCTAACTTGATGCTTTTCAAAAGCTCCAGCACATCCTTTTTCTTAATGACTATATGTTCAAGTGTTTTGGTCTGCTGTAAGTCATCCCTACAATTCCCAAGGTCTTTTTCCCTGGTGAATACTGAAGCAAAGTATTCATTAATTATCTCCACTCTTGATTTGTCCTATTCTCACATGGCTCACCCTCTTGCTCCACATATTTGTAGAATACCTTGGGGTTTTCCTTAATCCTACTCTCCAAGGTCTTCTCATGACTCCTTCTAGCTCTTCTAATTTCATTTGTAAGCTCCTTCCTGGCACCCTTGTAATTTTTTTAGAGCTCCAAGAGTGCCTAGTTTCTTGAACCTTTTGTAAGCTTTTCTTCTTAACTAGATTTTCCACATCCTTTGTACACCATGATTCTTTTACACTACCATCACTTCCCTGCTTCAATGGAACATACCTATGCAGAATGCCATGCAAATGTCCCCTAGACATTTCTGCCATGCATTTCCCTGAGAATATCTACTCCTAATTTATGCTCCCAAGTTCCTGCCAACTAGCATCATATTTCTCCCTACACCAATTAAATGTGTTTCCAAATTGTCTGCTCCTATCCTTCTCCAGCACTATGGTAAAGGAGATAGTTGTGATCACTACCTCCAAAATGCTCTCCCACTGAGAGATCTGACACCTGACCAGGTTCATTTCCCAATACCAGATCAAGTACAGCCTCTCCTCTTGTAGGCTTATCTACATATTGCATCAGGAAACCTTCCTGAACTCACCTAACAAACTCCACCCCATCTAAACCCCTTGCTCTAAGGAGAAACCAGTCAATATTAGGAAAGTTAAAATCTCCCATCACAACAATCATATTATTATTATTACACTGTTCTAGAACCTGCCTCCCTACCTGCACCTCGATGTCTCTGCTACTATTCAGGGGTCTATAAAAAAACACCCAGTAGAGTTATTTCTATCTTCCTTTTTCTGATCTCCACCCATTCTGACTCAGTAGATAATCCCTCCATGACTTACTCCTTTTCTGCAGACATGACACTATCCCTGATTAGCAATGCCATACCCCCACCTCTTTTGCCTCCCTTCCTGTCCTTTTTGAAATATCTAAATCCCAGCACACTCAGCAGCCATTCCTGGCCCTGAGACATGCAAGTCTCTGTAATGACCACAACATCATAGTTCCACATATTGATCCATGCTCTAAGTTCATCCATCTTGTTTATGATACTCCTTGCATTAAAGTAGACACATTTCAAACCATCAGGCTGAGTGCATCTTTGCTCTATCATCTGCCTATCCTTCCTCACAAACTCCCTGCAAGCTGTGTCTACTTAATGCACCAACAACCCCATCCTCTGCCTCTTCACTTTGATTCCCATCCCCCTCTGTAAATCTAGTTTAAACCCTTCCCAATAGCATTAGCAAACCTCCCCGCAAGGATATTGTTCCCACTCAGATTCAAGTGCAACCTGTTCTTTTTGTACAGATCACATCTGCCCCAGAAGAGGTCCCAATGATCCAGAAATCTGAATCCCTACCCCCCGCTCCAATCCTTCTCTCACACATTTATCCACCACCTCATTCTATTCCTATACTCACTGTTATGTGGCACAGGCAACAATCCTGAGATTACTACCCTTGAGGTCCTGCTTCGCAGCTTCCTTCCTCTCTCCCTGTATTGTGCTTTCAGTACTTTCTCCCTTTTTCTACCTATGCCATTGGTACCAATATGTAAAAAGCTCTTAAGTAGAATTTCAGGATGTGTATTGTATACATTTCTCTGACATTTAATGTACCTACTGAAATCAGCACATGAATGAATTAATGTTGGGGGGGCTATATGGGAGAGAAGAGTTAGGTTGATCTTGGAGTAAGTTAAAAGTTAGCAAAACATCATGAGACAAAGGGCTTGTACTGTGCTCCACTGTTTTCTGAACTACAGCACACTATGTGCCAAATGCAGGCAAATGGGATTAGGTCAGGAAGGCTCCTTGGTCGTAAATTGAGCCAAAGAGCCTGTTTCCAATCTGCAGTACTCTGATTTCTCTCAATTGCTTTTTAGTACATTGAATGTATATTTGACACAGTAAATCTCAATATAACTTAAAATTTTTAGTCTGCTCTTTTGATGTCTTGATGAACAAGAACCCATCTGATTACATACAAATGACAACTTAAGTGAAACAATGGTAGAATTTCCTGATTGGTTAAAATTGGACTTTTATCTTTTCTTGCAACAAGACTTTAAACAGCTGCTTCGGACAGCAGGTATAATTCGGACAGGGAGCAGATGGATCCAGATTGTTTGTTTAGTGTTGTTATGCTCTTGACACATGTTGTAGGATAAGCATCCAATGGTTAAAGTTTAATGGCTATCATGAATGGCCAAACAAACCCATCATTAGTCAGGTTGAGAAACTTGAAACTTAGAATTGAACAGAAAAATGGTTACCTGTGCCAAGGGGTGTGTGAGGTGGGGGTGGCCAAAGCGTAAATGTTTAGCTTTGCTTTAACTCCCGAGGCAGTGAGGGTTGCCTGCAGCTGTAGAAAGAGGAGGCACTTGCCTCCAGGTCCAAGGGACCAAGCAGAGAGAGCAGCAGGACCGTGTGCTGTCAATCTCACCAGGTGTTAGCCTGCAGGCATTTGCTGATCACTCTGTGGGATCTGTATGTGTGGGCTGAGGGAGGAGTCTTGATGACAAGTGCTTTATTTGAATCATAGTTTTTAAAACATTAATTGCCCATTATCTCTCAGGGTTTGGACATTAAGACTAGGACTTGAGTAACAATGAAACTGTTGACCCAGGTGCAAAAACTGAGTGAGTGAAAGAAATCAGTTCATTTGAAATGTTGACCTGAGAATTTTTTGTGTGCAGGTACACGTTTAAAAGGGTCTGCGGTGAATATGAAGAATTTGTTACTATTTCGTGAAAGACTGAGGGGTGTCTAGGAGGGAAGAATTTAAGACAGTATCCATCACAAGATGAAAAAAAAAGAGGGACAAAAGACAGTGGATGCTGGAACCTGGAGCAAAATATAATAAATGCTAGAAGAATTCTGCTGCTCAGGCAGCATCTGTGGAGGGAAACAGAGTCAATATTTTGGGCTGAGACTACTCACCTGGACCCAAAAAAAGGTACCAAGCAAACTAATAGGGTTAAATGATTACATCACAAAATCTTAAAGGAAATGGGTGCAGGTACAGTGATTGAGATTTAATATTGGACAATGCCAAAATTTCTTAGATCCAAAAAAGGCTCCACAGCACCTGTAAGAATATATGTTCTGGAAAGGATGAAATGCTAAAATAACCTATAAATTATTTGCAAAACTTTTGGACTATTATTAAGGAGGTAATATTTTAGGAAGTTTTAATGCAATCAAGCAACTTGATGAATGGGAAGTTGACAAATTTGCTGGAGTTCTTTAAGAAAAGGGCAAAGGGGTTTCATAAAAGGGAACTAGCAAAGGGAGCATTGTTGAACATCCTGAAGACAATTCTATAAACACACACATACATTGACTGCACAGGATAAAACTGCAAGTGGGTAATATGCTGGCATGGATGAGAGAGGTGTCAATGGAAAACAGCATTGGGATAAGCGTCTTGATTGTAGATTACCAATCAGTAACAAGAGGCTGTTACAGAATACTAGGGCTCAAGCACACACAATGTCTGTTAATGACTTGGATAAGGGGGACTAAGTGTACCACAGCCAAATTTGCTGATAGTACAAAGAGTGGAAAGTTAGGCAGTTGTGAACAGGACAGAATGAGGTTCCAAATGGAGTTTAAGTGGGAATATACGAGGTTATCCAATTTGGAAGGAAGTAAGAAACATCAAGTTATTATTTAAGCAAACTAAGACTACAGAGGTTTTATTAAGGGATCTGGAAGTCCTTGTATGTGAAACACAAAATATTAGCATTTATGTAGGATAAGAACTAAGAATGTTCATGAATTAGTGCCATGGAGTTGTACAGCGCAGAAACAGATCCTTCAGCCCATCACATTCATGCTGACCTTTGTCATCTACATAAATCCTACTTGCTCAAATTAGGACCATATCCTTTTATGCCTTGTCTATTAGAGTACTTGCCTAGATACCACTTCAGCATAGTCATTTTCTTCTGGCAATGCCTTCCAGATATCTACCATGCTCTGTTTTTTAAAAAAAGATTTCTCCCTCAGGGCTGTTTTAGATTTGGATTACCTATCCTGTCTAAGCTTCTCATAATTTTAAGTACTTCTATTGGGTTACTCTTCTGCATCCATGACTTAAAGGAAACCCTAACCTCTCCTAACACTATATTCTGCATTCTATTATGTTTTTCCTCTTGAACTAACTTGATGTTCTTGTGTTGGAATGATCTAACCACGTGATTGTAAACCAAAGCTTCTCACTGCATCTCAGTAAATATGACAATATTAAACCAATTATCAATTATTATCCAATCTCTTCCCGTAGCTAAAGTGCTCCAATCCAGTCAACATTCCTTTTGCAAGGATTATGGAACATAACAGTCACGAAGTTTAACAGACACTGGTGGGACTGCAATTGGAGTATTGTGCACAAATATGATCTCCATATTTAAGATATGCTTGTTCTGGAAGTGGTGCAGGAATGATTCATTGGTTTGCTTCCCAGGATAAAGGAGTTGATGTATAAAGAAAGATTGAGTCTACAGTATATTTATTGCAGTTCGTAAAAGAAAGACATAAAAATTTAATAAATGCTGAGGGGAACTTTAGTTTCACTGTTAGGATTATCTAGAACTCGAGGACACAGTTTCTAAATAAGGTTTCACCACTTTCAGAAGGAGATGAAGAGGAACATCTTCACTCAGTGTTATGACTGCATAGAATTCTCTACCACAGAGAGCTGCAGAGGTGAAGTCATTGAATATACTTGATGGAGTTTGAAAGACATTTAAACTGTAGGGGAGTCATGTTATGTGTGGGACAGAGAATTGGAAAGTGGTTGAGGCCAAGATTAGTATTGAACATTGGAGCAGGCTCATGAGTCTGAATTTATCCCATTTCTTATCTACCTACATCTGTACGTAATCTGTTGTTGATTTGTCTCTGCTGTTGGAAGCGTTCACTTCAATCTGTGCTTATTTTATCTTTTTAGATCAACTTGCCATGCGACTTCTTTAAGGACTTATGAACAAGACAGGAAGAACTCTACTTTAATCCTCGTGTTCCACCATTGTGTCATTTCAAATAACTCAATCTTGTTTCTTTGTCACATGTGTGGTTAAACAAAATATGGCTGAATTCTGGAGATACTGCAGATGCTTGCAATGTGGAGCTAGTAAAAATCAAAGTGCTAGAGGAACTTCACAAGTCAAGCAGCATCTATTGGGGAGGGAGGAGTTGGTAGAAATTGCCGATATTTTGAGTCAAGACTGAAGCAGGACTTCAGTGCAGGGTCTCACTCTGAAAACTTGAAAATTCCTTTCAACAATAGATGATCCTCCAACCATTGGTTTGAGGGTGCAGCTGAATTCTCATCTTTTCTTAACTTGCTCATTTTAAACAAAGCCTCCTGAGATTTAACCAGAGATTTAACAGGCCCTTTGTGTTTACCATCTAGACCTCGTGACTGGAAATGACCCAGGGGCAGATTCAACAGCAAATGGCAAAAGAGTGAGGCATTTGTACATTCTCCATATGACCATGTGGGTTTCCTCTGGCTTCTCCAATTTCCTTCCACATTCCAAAGACATACGGGTTAGAGTTAGTAAGTCATGGGCATGCTATGTTGGTGCTGGAAGCATGGTGACACCTGCGAGCAGGTCAAGCAACATCTGTGGAGAAAAAGAGTTAAATTTTTCAGGAAAGAGACCAAACAAGATAGCGTACAGGAGTAGAGAACACAAGGGGAGTTGGGTAAATAAAGAGAATACCTCTGATAGGATGAGGTGAAATGGGTTAATCTGGCAGTTAGAGTCCTACTATGCAGCTACAACACGCATTGCTAATAGCAAAGGCTGTGCAGAATGCCCTGACAGCCAGAAAGCGCTGACTAAGTGAGAAATAGTGAGACACAATAATGGTTCCGATAGAGACAGAAGGAAAGAATGGATTACCTAATGTTAGGGGATTCAATTACTGTTGATCCTCCCCATGGTTTGTGGTGCATCAGGCGGCAACCTTGCCATTGCTGTGATGAGAGTCCTTGATGAGGATGACTTGGACCCAAATGCTGGAGTATCTGAAGCTGGGATCATGAAATTGAGCACAAAACAAACACTAGACGAAAACACTGGTAGGGTTACGATTGAGCACTGAACCTATGTTCAGGTGTTCCTTAAATACTCAAGTCTCAGCACCCAAAATGTGATTATTTATTAATGGGAATGCTCTTAGCTATTAAAGAGGCCATGCTGGCTATGCGTAATCTGGAGGGCTAGAGTGTTTAATTCTCGGAAGCTAGCTAGCATGGTTGAGAGCATCTCATAAGTTTTTTTTTAAGTATGTCTGTTTTTTTTTTATGAGGCCGAGTTGCTACCTCAATGCTCAACCCAGCACGGATGGAAAGCGTGGAGAAACCGGCCAGATTCGAACCCTGGACCACTTGCCTCAAAGTCCATTACCCCACCGGTTGAAATGATTCAACCCCGAGTCTGAAAGGCAACATGCTCAGTAAGACTATGTGTTGCTTCTTGAGCTTATGTTGGGCGCCATTGTAACAGTGCAAGAAGTCATTGACAGAATGGCCGGAATGGGAATTAAATGGTGATCTAAGGCGACAAGTGTGAGGAAGTTCATGGTGCCACATCATTATAAAAGTGCAATATAACAATCAGTATTTTACAGTCACTATCATCTTGTCCCAAATGTATTTAATGAGCTGCATTTGATTTCCCCTGCCGCTGCAGTGTGTGGTAGGATCTCTTTTCATCTCTGGGTCATTAGTATTGGTTTCTGCATAGCAGTCCAGCACCTTCAACATCATGCAAGCATTCATGACCTATCAATGAATAATTTTGCTTCAAGGAACAGGTTCTAAGAAATTGTTCAACCCTGTTTAAACTTGTCACTGACCATGGTGGAGTTCTGCGGGACAAGGAGCTATGTTCCGCTTTTGGAATCCTGTAAGTTATGGGCATTGCCTGGTTTGGAAGATGTTAGTTTTGGGGTGATTGGACAAGCTGGTCTTCTTTTCCCTGGAGCAAAGGAGTCTGAGAGTTTATGAGAGCAAAGGTAAGATGGATAGCTTTGTCAGAATTTTTTGTCCCATGGTGAAGGTATCAAAAAAAGGGTATGGTGTTAAGGTGAGAGGTAGAAGATTTAAAGGCTCAAGTTTTTTTTACATAAAGATTTATTGCTATATGTGCATGCTGCCAGAGGAGATGGTGGTACAATTATAATGTGCCCATTGACCTTCAACAGTTTGTATTGATGCACTATAAAGTGCATTCTGTCGGATGCATTATGGCTCAGTATGGCAATTGAGTATTCAGTATGGCCTGTGACCGCAAGAAACTGCAGAGATTTGTGGAAATAACTCAGCGCGCCATGGAAATCAGCCTCCCCTCCGCAGAGTCTGTCTACACTGCGCACTATCTCAGTAAAGCATCCAGCATAAACACCCACCCTGGCCATTATCTCTTTCCCCCACTCCTACTGGGCCTGAAAGCACGGACCACCAGCTCCAGGATGGCTTCTATCCCACTGTTATGATTAACAAACAGTTCCCTAGTACGATAGACTTTTGACATCACTATCTTCCTTGTCATGACCTTGCAGCATGTAGTCTTTCTCTGTAATTATAACATTTCAATCTGCATTCTGTTATTATTTTCCCTTGTACTATCTCAAGGCACTGTTCTAATGATTTTATCTACATGAATAGTATGCCAGACAAAATTTTCACTGTAGTTTGGTACATGTTACAATAATAAATCAATTTATCAATTTTGTGTTTATGAAGCATTTAGACAGGCAGTCAATTAAGCAAGCCCTACAAGGATACAGTCCTAATGTGAGCAAACGGATTGATGTAGATGGGCAAAAAAGGTCAGCATGGACATGATGGGTCAAATGCCTTTTCTTTGTGCTGTACAAGTCAATTACTCGATGATGCTAAGAGCTGAACTTTACTTTGTTTCTTTACCTCTAGAGGTGATTCAACTGTCCTTAGCTCTGTTTGGGTGGGCAGCAGGTCCTTGAACTATTGTGTGTGATAAAGATGGGCTTCCTCCTTATATTTGGAGCACCAAAAGTCAAACAACAGTCAAGACCGTTAATCCATACAGGGCATTCACCATGCACAGATGGTTTGCTGACACAGACTTTTATAAATTTTGAATTAGTGAGCAAAAGCCCGAAGTGGTACATTTTGTCCCAAGCTTAGCTCACACTCCACCCCCACCCCCCCCACCGCCACCGCATTCCTGTCCAGCACAGGCTCCAGATCATGGAAATATTCTTGAATGGCTGTTTTCAAATTCTTCCATGATGGCTTTCAAGGTATTGAAGCATGAGTCAGGAGGTCACATTGAAGCAAATTCAGAACTTTGATTATGCTGCCCTTGGAATATAGTGTGCAGTTTCTGGTCAACCCCTCTACAGCATCATGTTCAGTGTAAGTACAATGATCCAAAGGACTTACTCCTGTGCTGTACTGTTCCAGGTTCTATGTTTTATGATGGCTTCCTGCTCCACATCTCTAACCTCCTCCAAACCTACAACAATTGAAGATCACTGTGCTTCTCCAACTCTGGCCTCCTTATAGTCACAGAATCACGCAACAGAGAAAGAGATGCTTTAGCTCAGAGTCCATGCTGACCTCAAGCACCCACTTACACTAATTCTGCTTCATTCTCCCACCTCTCACCATCGTGAGAGATGGAAATGGGTAAGGCCGGCCAACAGGGCTCCCGTGAAGCTCTGAAGGCCAATCGCCTGTACAGTGGATACAATGGATTACAGAAACATTTATGAACTCTAACCATACCATCGACTTTGGACAATGGAGACAAAGTCATCAGTGGCCTCTGCTCCACTGTGAGCTAAGGACCCAAGAAGAAGAAGAAGCTCTACTCTCTCCACATTCCCAGCAATTTACAATAACCTTTAACCTACCCACCTATGTCCTTGGGATTTGGGGGGAAATTAGAGAACTCAAATGATTCCAGGCACTCTGTCACAGACAGTACCTGAGGTCAGGATTGAACCCTCGTCTGTAGCACTGTGTGACATTGGCTCCACCTGTTGTACCACTCTGTAGCCAGGGATGTATTTGGGAGCTCTTTGTTTCCAGAGTTTATCCAGACAACTTGTCCATCCTGCTTGCGTTATATTCAACCTCCTGACCTTTCTGCGTTATATTCAACCTCCTGACCTTTCAGCCCATCTCAGAACCCAGTTATGAAGCAACTACATGCATGAGGGTGAAAAACAAAATGCATCACTCTGGGCCTGGAGTCACACATTGAACCAGACTGGATAAACTCTAGTGGAGGTCTTTAAGCTGAGAGCAGGGTTGACACTGCCACTGAGAGAGAGAATGGTTTTACTGCTAAATGCTTGTTATCAGGCCAGGATTGCATATATTGTAAGTGTTACCAAACAAAGCTTGGCATTCTGTTTAGCATAGAGATTGCCTGAGGTACTTTTATTGACAGAAGATAATGATGCATTTGGGGAATTTCTTGCCCATTTCCACTGTAACATATTATGCTTTAGATCAGGCACTGAGATAGGCCCAGTGACCTCACCCCATGAAGTATGTTTCTTTCTGTTGAGGGAGGATTGCAATGTAGTTCTTTTTGACTCCATGTCAGTACTTTGGAGAAATTCTAATTTTGGGCTGGATAAAAATAATTTTTAAAAATAAATGAGTGCTTAAGTCATCCATTTTAAATTTGGCTCCTGGCAAGACACTCGACAATCTAAATGACGGAGCAAAAGGAGAAGGGGCCCTGATCTAATCAGCTACTTAGCTAGGGGGCGCTCTACAGCACTTCCCAAACCTATGACCCATGAAGGTCAAGTGCTATGGTTACATGGGGTCACCGCCATCTGCAGGTTGACCTTCAAAATGGTCCTTCATTGTGACTGGTCTAAACCCTCCTGAAGAGCACCATGGCAGCACCTTTACTGGTGACTGCAGCGTTTCAGCAAGGTAGCTCAACACCACCTTCTCTAGAGCAAACGGAATGGACAATAAACATCAAATGCCCTCATTTTTATACAGTAAAGAGTACTTGTGATAGCAACTGTCATGTATTTCCTATCCCACCTAAAACCAGCTTGTCGATACATCTGGTGGCTAACAACACTCCCTCACGCGACACCACAATTGAACTGGTTACATTCCCTGTGGGATCTGCTCTGGTGCAGAATAACTGATGCATTTGCCTCCGAATAACAGTGTCAGCAACAATGCAATTCCTCACAGGGTGAGGCTTCTGGCAGGTGCCATTAAAGTGATGTGTCAGTGACAGCCTCGGAGGCAGAAATATTTCTGCATAATGCTTCTAAAAGAATGCATGTGGATCAACTGATGGACTTGAGTCATTTGGTTTCATGACTTTGGTGAGACTAACTGCATGGGAGGTACACTCAGTGACCTCTTTTTTAGGTACATCTATACCCCTGCAGTTAATGCAAATATCTAGTCAGTCAATCACGTGGCAGCAACTCAAAACAAAAAGATGCAGACAGGGTCAGGAGGTTTCATTGTTGTTCAGACCAAACAGCAGAATGTGAAAGAAATGTGATCTAAGTGACTTTGACTATGGAATGATTATCAGTGCCAAATGAGAAGATTTGAGTACTTCAGTAACAGCTGATCTCCTGTGATTTTCATGCACAACAGTCTCTAGAGTTTACATAGAATGGTGCAAAAAACAAAAAATAAACATCCCGTGAGAGGCAGTTCTGTGGACAAAAAATGCCTTATAAATGAGAGAGATCAGAGAAGAATGGCCAGACTGGTTCATGCTGACAGGAGGGCGACAATAATTCAAATAATCATGTGTTACAACAGTAGAGTGCAGACGAGCATCTCGAATGCACCCTGAAGTGGGCAGAGGGCTTAAAAAGAGCATCTTCATAGTAGTCATAGAGTCCATTCTCACGTACGGATGCGAGACGTGGACACTCACCAAGACTATGCAAAAGTCTCCAGATGGTTGCTATACACAAATGCTCCGGCTGGCTCTTGACGTGAGTTGGCAACAGCACATGACAAATGTTGAGCTCTGTGACGACCTACCGACGCTCACCACTGAAATCGAGGCAAGAAGGCTGCAATTATCGGGGCACTGTCTACACCACCCCGAGCTACCTGCCAGTCTAGTCATCATATGGGAGCCCAAGCACGGGAGGATGAATCCTGAGTGCCCTCCCAAGACTATGGTCAACACGCTCCTCGAAGACAGCGGCGCAGCTAATGTAGATGAACTGAACACTGATGAGGGAGAAGTGGAGAGTCTGTCATCATGCCCAAGGCTGGCCCCCTAGGCCTGAGTCGACGTAATAGTAGTAATAGTGAAGTGGATGGGCTATAACAGCAGAAGACTATGAATGTACACTCAGTGGCAACTTTATTAGTTATGGGAGACAGCTAATAAACTAGCCACTGAGTGGAAATGCATCCCTTAGATAAAATGCGTGGGAAGTATATGTAATCCTTAGTTAAAATGCATGTGGGTTGGGGTAAATGTAATCCTTAGACAAAATGTATCAAAGGTACGTGCATCCCATCCACACTCAGCGGCAGCCTATTTACTATAGTTCTTGCATTGAGTGAGGAAATTCTCCACCAATCAGGCCTCTTCTGTTGATTTGCAATCAATGCCTGAATGAAGGGGGTCTCACTCTAGATCTTACCACATAACAGAGATTGAATTTTCCTCAATATGAACTGCACTATTTTGGATGTAACATTAAACAGAGACACACCACTGATTTATTTCAAATGAATTGCTAGGAACCTAGCTCCAATTCAGACTGGCTGCTCTTCAGGTCTACAAAGCTGTCATCTAACAATACCTCATCACTTTTTATCATTTAAGCTCGATTCAATATTAAACTCAAAGCAATTTGCACTGGCAAAATCAAACGGGTCATCCTAAAGTTCAGCCATGAATGAGTTCAGGCAATAGCTCATTCAAACCCCATTAACTTTGTATTTAAAACCATGGTAATACTCTTGTAAGGAAAAACTAGACATAAAATCTTGGCACCTACCCAACCGAATAACAAACTCTGGTAAAATGTTTCCCCTCATCACTTGAGATTACAGCTTTTATAGTCAGCAATTTTTTACTGTTAAATTGCTGAGAGCTTATGGGAGGTTTTATGCTTTATTGGGTTCACTGCGTAGCCAACAGTCTCCATCTGGGAGGTCTGGTGTGTTCACCAAGCAGGCCCATAAGGCACTTGTCTCTGCTCTGTTGAATTCTGGACTTTCTTGTGCATCACTGGTTCAGAGGTCATAAACTAGTACTGGCAACTAAGATGGCTTCCTTATCAGTTGTGGTATAAGCCAACAAGACAGTGCGAGTAAATTTCAGAAAGTGGTACAGCATAGAAATGGGCCTTTCGGCCCACCGAGTCCATTCAGACCATCAACCGTTGAAGCAGAGGTCATAGGATTAAAGTGAGAGTTGAGATATTTGATGTTGCAGTGTTCGCTGAGCTTGGCAATTAGCTTGCAGATGCTTCATCACCAGTCGAGGTGACATCCTGCAGTTGCTAGTGTTTCTCTTTGGGAGTGCTCGCGTTTGCTTTCCTCAGTCCTGATTGGCTGTCCCTTCAGTTGACTATTGGCTCACATTTCATTGGCTCTTCAGAGTTTGTAGATGGCATCTATTTCATTATGTTCGTTTACAGATTTATCAGAAGAGAATCATACTTCAAAAAAAATCTCATATCTGATTCTTGTTTGCCTATGCCAGAACCTCCGCAGAGTCCCAATTAAAATGGTGCTCTTCTCAGTCTTCATGAATCGAGATCGGCGAGAGATCAGAGATTTAAAATAGACCTGAGGGGCAATTTTTTCCCCGACACAGGCTGTGGGTATATGAACAAGCTACCAGAGGAAGTGGTAGAGGTGGATATAATTACAACATTTAAGAGAGCACTTGGAGAGTTACATGGATAGAAAAGGTTAGATGGATATCAGCCTAATGCAGGAAAATGGAACCGGCTCGGTTAGGAAATTCGGTCAACATGACCAAAGGACCTGTTTCTGCGCCATGGAGCTCTATGATTCTGTGACTCTATTCCCAGCAACTCCTTTAAATTGATACAGCAAGCTCCAAGGGGTAATTTACAATGGCCAGCTAACATACCTAGCCCACAGTATTTTGCACCAATAACTCTTTATGTAGCCCAGTGTCGATGCGTGGAGCATTATGACATTGTTCAGTTTGTTTTTACTGTATGATTTATGGAGACAGAGAGGTATAATGTTATAGCCACACAGCATGGAAACAGCTCCTTTAGCCTATCATGTTGTTGATGACCATTTATGCTAATCCTGTTTACCATCATCTCATATGTTCATCTAATGGACTTAGAACATAGAATATAGAAGAGTACAGCACAGGAATAGGCTATTCAACTCATAATGTTGTGCCAAACCAGCAGAAAAGCAAATCAGAAACACCCAAACACTAATCCTTCCTACCTACATCATGTCCATATCCGCGATCCCCCCCCATCCTCCTCATATCCATGTGCTGATCCAAACATCTCTTAAAAGCCTCTAATATATTTGTCTCTAACACCATACGAGGCAGTGCATTCTAGGCATCTACGACTCTGTGAGTAAAAATCTTACTCCTCACATCCCTCTTGACCTTTCTGTCCTCTGACTGTCAATGCATACCCTCTGGTTTTAGACATTTCAAGCCTCCTCTAAACCTCTCATAATCTATCAGATCTCCCCTCAGTTTCCAGCACTCCAGAGAAAACAACCCAAGTTCATCCAGCCTCTCGTGATAGGACACACCCTCCAAACCAGGCAACATCCTGGTGAACATCTTCTGCACCCTCGCCATAGCCTCAACATTCTTCCTATCGTGGGCTCACCAGAACTGTATGCAATACTCCAGAAGTGGCCTAACCAACGTTTTATAAATTTGTAACATAACCTCCTGACATTTGAACTCAATGCCTTGACTAATGACTTAGAGCTCAGCATCCTCTGAGACTGAGATTGGAGAGATCTCTGTCCTGGACTAGTGGAGACAATGGACATGGGACAGCTTACTATTTTCTCTGTAGATGGACTGAACTCCAGTATGGGCAAATGATTGGAGGTGAAATGCGTCCTTGTGGGTAGGAAGATTCCGTCAATGGATTAGTTCATTGAGCACGAGGATAGTAAGAAGATTTCTGTCTGGTGGAGTGAGTGCTGGCCTAGATGTGCTTGACCATAGCCTGCAGTGGATGGGGTCGGCACTGCAGCCATGGGTGAGTACCACACCTTGTATTACATCATGAAGCATTACAATGGT
The DNA here is from genome assembly GCF_030028105.1 of Mobula birostris. Taxonomy (NCBI): domain Eukaryota; kingdom Metazoa; phylum Chordata; class Chondrichthyes; order Myliobatiformes; family Myliobatidae; genus Mobula; species Mobula birostris. The sequence goes on from NC_092371.1 coordinate 124,410,755, forward strand.
GGTAGTGTTCGGTCAAAGTTCAGTAAGATCTTCCTTAACATGAAATCTAGACTCCCTTCCGTGGACTTATCTATACCTCCTGCTGCCAACATATTGGAAAAACCCCAGTCACCACACTCCCCACCCCCTAGACATTCTGACTTCTCCCTTCTGCCATGGAGCAGAGAATCTAAAAGACTGCAAGTACCTACCACCAGTCTCAAGAGCAATTTATATTCCACTGTTAATAATCAACTGAACAGATTTCTTATGCAATAAAATAGATCTATTGATCTCAAAACCTACCTCCTTATGACCTTGCACTTCATCATTTGCATGCACTTCACTTTTTCAGTATGTTTTACCCTTAATTATGCATTGTTAGCTTTTTTTTTTACCTTATCCTTGCATGTTTTTGTCTGCCTGCACTGTACTTTCTCTGTAACTGTAACACTGAGTTCAGTAATCTGTGTTGTGTTTCCCAGTTTCCCATGTCCTACCTCAATCTACTGATATGATGAAATAATTTGTATGGATGGCATGCCAAACAATGCTTTTCACTGTATCTCAGTACATGTGACAATAATAAACCAATTTTCCATTTTTAAACCCTTTCAGCTCGCTCAAGGTCAGAAAAAAAAAATTCTGTGTGCAATTATCGGAGCTGCTCTTTGCAGTTTCCTGGATTCATGCCACAGTACTGATCATAAAGATGATGAATTTCAGCATCACTGGCTACTCCTGCTGAGAGGTGGGGAGGCACAGTGATACAGCTAGGAAACCGGCTACATCACAGGTCCAGTGACCCAGATTTCATCCCAGCTTCTGGTGCTGTCTGTGTTCAGACTGCATAGGTCTCCTTACACATCCCCAAGATTTTGCAGATTGGTAGGGAAACTAGCCACAGCATATTGCCTGTAAGTCACTGTAAGTAGTGACGTGGTGTCATGACAACAAGCTTTCCCTCAATATCAACAAAACAAGGCAGCTGGTTGCTGACTTCAGAAGTGGGGAGGGGTGTGGCACATATGTTCCTCCTGAGACCGAGGGGGTTGAGACCTTCCAGTTTCTTGGTGTGAACACTCCTATCCTGGTCAAACTATGTTGATGTCATGGTCAAGGAAACTCACCAATGTCTCTGTCCTCAGAAGGCTAAATCAGTCCATCATGTCCACATCGACTCTTACAAATTTTTATCGATGCGCATTGAATGCATTTCTGTCTGGTCGCATTAAGGCATGGTATCTCAACTGCTCTGCACGTGACCGCAAGAAACTGCAGACAGTTGCAGACAAAGCTCAGTACATCATAGGAACCAACTTCCCCTCTGTGGACTCAAAGACCCCACTGACTCCAGACATGCTCTCCTCACCCTTCTCCATTGGGCAAAAGATATTTTATAAAGGCCTGAAAGCATTTACCACCAGGCTTAAAGACAGTTTCTATCCCACTGTTACCAGACACTTGAAAGATCTTCTTGTACAATAAGATGGACTCATGGCCTCACAATCTATTTCATTTTGATCTTGAACTTTATCATTTACCTGCACGGCACTTTTTTGGTGACTTTTACACTTTATTATACATTATTATTGTTTTACCTCATTCTAGCTTAATGCATTGTGTAATGATTTGATCTGTATAATCAGCATGTAAGACAAGCTTTTTACCGTATTTCAGTACATGTGACAATAATAAACCAATGCCAATACCACTAGTGCATGAGTTGTAGAAGAAGAAGGAGCTGATGAGTATGCAGGGAGAATTAAGTAGGATTAGTTGGAAGTTTGCTTGATCACTGCCAAGCTTGGCAAAATATTTGCAGCCATTTTGGCTCCAATCAAGAAGCCATCATCAGAGCGCAGTTGAGGGTGTTGTCTCCTCAGAATGCTGGCTTGTATACTTCCAAGTAACCAACCCGAACTACCAATATTCCACAAAATTTCAAAGTAGGATTAGTGCTGCTTTCTGGGTGCAGACTTGATGGACTGGAAGGCATGCTTCCATCCTGTTTGATTCTTTAAGTCAGCACATTGCCATTCTAGCAGGGGCTGTTTGGCTTCTGAGAATATTCTTGTATTCTTGCATTAACATTCCCAGAGTAAACTCCTCTGTGCTGTGTACAGTCTGATCACTGCACCAAGGGGAAAAGCTGCAGTGACTGGGCAGGGGGTTGGGGGGGTGGGGGGGGGGTTGTGCTGCATGGTAGAATGGCTGGAGTTATGCCTGAACTGAGGACAAAGGCTGGGCTGATCTTTGGAACAAATGGGACTGAGATGAGACCTAATTACAAGAGGCCTGAAAACAACTTTTCCCTCAATGTCAACAAAACAAAGGAGCTGGTCATTGATTTCAGAAAGGGAGAGATGCACAAGCTCCTATCTACATCAATGGTCAATATCAGAGGCCAGGACAGGGTGTACAAAAAAGGCATTTATTTCCTTTTGCAGGGAATTTAGCAGACGTATTCAATTTGTAAAAGCACTGGAGGTGAATGTAGAAAATGTGTTTCACTCAGGGAACCAGACCTCTCTGTCTGCAGTCTGTAAGACCAAAGTATAGAGTATAGAAGTATTTCCACTTGCTGATGAGTGCAGCTTCAGCAGCATTTCCTCTCAATCCCTCTGCCTCTGCTACATCTCTCAGTTCCTCCATCTCCGCCAGAAAAAAATGCCATCCCCTTCTCTCAATTTCTCCAAATCCGCCACATCTGCTCTCTGGATGAAGCTTTTCATTCCAGAACTAATGAGATATCCTCCTTCTTCAAAGAAAGGGGCTTTCCTTCCTCCACCATCAACACTGCCCTCACCTGCATCTCTTCCATTTCGCGCACGTCTGCCCTCACCCCATTCACCAGCCACCCCCCCAAGGATAGTATTGTCCTTACCTGCCACCCCACCAGCCTCCGCATCCAGCACATAATTCACAATAACTTCCGCCATCTCCAACACAATCCCACCACCCAAGCGCACCTTTCCTTACCCCCACTTTCTGTTTTTTGCAGGGATCACTCCCTATGCGAGTCCCTTGTCCATTCGTCCCTCCACACTGATCTCCCTCCTGGCCCTTATCCTTGCAAGCAGAACAAGTGCCACACCTGCCCCTACACCTCCTCCCTCACTACCCTTCAGGGCCCCAAACTGTCCTTCCAGATGAAGCAATACTTTACCAGTGAATCTGTTGGGGCCATCTACTGTATCCGGTGCTCCCGGTGTGTCCTCCTGTGTATCAGTGACACCTGATGTAGATTGGGAGACTGCTTCACTAAGCACCTACACTCCATCCGCTCGAAACAGCAGGATCTTCTGGTGGCCACCCATTTCAATTTTACTTCCCATTCCCATTCCAACACCTTATATCCCACCAGGGCAGTGATGTCAGTTTCTTGAACTTCCAGTAATTGCCCCCGCCCTAGCCATTTCCCATTAACCCATTTCCCTCTCTCACCTTATCTCCTTACCTGCCCATCACCTCACTCTGGTTCTCCTCAACCTTCCCTTTCTTCCATGTCCTCTCCTATCTGACTCCCCCTTCTCCATAGAAAATAGGTGCAGGAGTAGGCCATTCCACCCTCCAGCCCATTATCTCTTTCACCAATGAACTTCCCAGCTCTTTACTTCATCCCTCTCCCTCTCCCGGTTTCATTTATCATTTATTACCCTGAACTTCTTCCTCCCCTTCCCCCCTCCCACCTTTTTACTCTGACTTCTCATCTCTTTTTCCAATCCTGATGAAGGGTGTCGGCCCAAAACATCGACCGTTCACTCATTTCCATAGATGCTTCCTGGCCCGCTGGGTTCCTCCAGCATTTTGAGTCCATTCCAGCATCTGCAGATTTTATCTTGTTTGCAACACACAAGAGCTTGACACCACACAGGACATAGTGAAAGGCAATCTTTCCAAAACCTTCCCTCATTCCACCACTGAGGTGCAATAGCAGTAGTTTGTACCATCTTCAGGACACTCCACAGCAATTCACCAAGACTTCTTAGCCGACACCTTCCAAACCCTCAACCTCTGTCAGCTAGACGCTCAAGGACAGTAAAATCAAGAGGAACTCCACCACTTGGAACACTTCCAAACCACAAACCATCCTGACTTGTAAGCACAGTATATTGCCATTCTTTCATGGTCTCTGGATCAATATCTTCTCTAACAGAACTGTAGTAGACTCATGCCTCAAGCACTGTAACATTTCAAGAAAGCAGCTCACAATGACCTTCTCAAGGGTGTTTAGAGATGAACAATGAAATGATGGCTCAGCTGCAAAGCCCACATCCTTTGAATGGGTTTTTTTTTAACTACTCATTACCATCCAGTACAAAGCAGCTCAACTAATTGGCATCCCATCTACCGTCTTAAGCAGCTTTCCCCTCCACCTTCTGCTCAGACTACTGCAGTATACCATCTACAATATGCAGCTCCAAGACCATGGCCTGCTGCCTTCAGCCATAGGCCAAAGGCAACAGGCCAAAGGGAACACCACCACTGACAGATCTCTCCCCAAATGGCACACTTATCATTGTTTGGAAATGTTCTGCTATTCTTTTATCGTCACTCAGCCTAAATGTTGAGAAGCACTCCAGGAATATCTCCAAGAGAATGACAGCAGCAGTTCAAAATGGTGGCTCACCAAGGGAAATTAGGGATGGACAGTAAATGCTGGCTTTGTCAGTGATGCCTAGATCACAAAAAATAAAAAAAACAAACAAATTGCATCAGACTTATGCATGTTTCCCGCTTTGAAGTACATGATTGAAAGTTTCATTATGTGCTACGCATTTTCTGAAATATTAATCATTTAGAGATTTACTATTTCAGTCTGGCAGAGCTAAAATAACTCATGAATGAATTTCTAGGCCACCCTGTATGGTTGTTTATTTGAATTAATCCTACAAGGGAAAATGCTGTCTTAGACCTGGACCTGTGCAATGAGAAAGGTAAAATTGATGATATTGCACTTATGGATCCTTTTGGAATGAGTGATCACTATGCTTGAAATTCTCATACAAATTATGGGCACAATAGATAGATCTTCAACTAGTGTATTATGCCTAAGTAACCGAGACTACATTTGGAAGAGTGGTGGGAAACCAGAAGATTGGAAAAATCTTAAAAAGCTGCAAAGAACCACTGAACAAGCAATAAGGAAGGGGAAGATAGATTATGAAAGTAATCTAGCACCATATATAAAAATATTTGCTGTAAATATTAGAATTAAATAAAGAAGAAAAAAGTAAAGTGAGCATAGATCGGTTGGAAGATGAGAAAGGCAAGGTAATATCAGGTAATGTAGAAATGGCTGAGACTTTGAATGGCTCTTTTGTGTCTATCTTCACGTTGGAGGACATGTCTAACATCCAAAGGGAGATGTTACGGATACAATGGAAACTATCACATAGATGTTGCAATGAGGAAACTAGTGGGATTAAAGATAAACAACCCCTGCTCCAAATGTGATGCATCCCAGGGTACTGAAAGAAATGGTGGAAGTTATAGTAGAGAACTTTGAGATTTTTTTTAGATTATGAGGACACGCAGTCCTCTTTCAATGTCATTTAGTAATGCATGCATTAAGAAATGATACAATGTTTTTCCAGAATGATATCACGAAAACACATGACAAACCTACTTAAAAACTAACAAAAATCACATAATTATAACATATAGTTACAACAGTGCAAAGCAATACTGTAATTTGATAAGAACAGACCATGGCACGGTAAAAGTCTCAAAGTCTCCCGGAAGTCCCATCATCTCACGCAGACGGTAAACCTCCAGCGCAGCCAACTTGCCGATGCAGCATACTGGAAGCATCCGACCACAGTCTGACTCCGAGTCAGTCTGAAATCTCCGAGCCTCCAACCAGCTCTCCGACACCGAGCACCGAGCACCATCTCTGCCAAGCGCTTCGACCCTGGCCCCGGCAACAGGCAATAGGCAAAGCCGAGGATTTGGGGCCTTCGTCTCCAGAGATTCTCGATCGCACAGTAGCAGCAGCAGCGAAGCAGGCATTTCTGAAGTTACTCCAGGTGTTCCTCCGTGCTTCTCACGGCTGTCTCCATCAAATCCAGATTGTGCACAGCCCCCTAGTTACACATATGATATTCATTCGGATCAGCCGCGCGCGTTGCGTCGCGTCGCCATCTTCTCCTCCCTCCAATTTACCAAATTTCTTTGAATTCTGGGCAGGTACTGGCAGATTAAAAGAAAGCAAATATCCTGCCACTGTTTTAAAAAGAATGTAGCAAAAGAGAGTAACTATAGGCCAATTAGCATAACATTTGTAGTTGTGAAAATGCTTGAAGCTATTATTAAGGAAGAAATAGTGAGACAGAAGTGGTTCCATCAAGCAGACACAACATGGATTCATGAAGGACAAACTACTGGGATTCATGTGTGTGTATGTGTGTGTATATATCCCCCTGGTCAGCCTCAGGGTCGCTCGGCTCACTGTCTTCTAGGGAAACAGCCCTTGGCCCCGCCAAACTGGGGAATCAGTTTGTGTGGATGCAGTGTGATGTACTCCATCCCGCCCAAATAACTGACAATACACCAGATATGATTAAATGATTTACAGTTTATAAATATTACTGGAACTATATAATTAATAGAGAATAAAATACAAAAGGAAAATAAAAAGCGCCACACTTATCAAAGTTCAATCTCTTCGTGCACAAACAGTTGGAGCTCAGGACCCTTCTTGTTCACTCTGCGACCCCTCGGACCACCTCAACTGGCCGGCTGGGACCAACAAAGGTGGTTGACCAAATGCTCCATAGGAGTCCATCTCCGTTTCCTACTCCTTGCCGAACGCCCCACTCAGGGTCCAACCCCGTTAGCGGACTCACAGCACCTGGTCCATCCTCTGTCTCTCTCTCCTGCTTTCTGTCCCAAAACTCCATGCATACAATATCTTACAGACACACCAAAAACATAACAACTATCCCAACTGGTTCGTAGCATCTTCTTATCAGTAACGTGATCCAAACAAACTGCTAGCGGGAGGACTTTCTCAGCAGTTAACATAACAAAGAAGCCCTTTCAATTATAACATAACAAAGAAGCCACTTTAATTAGACTATGCAGTAACATAAAAAAAAGAAACCCCTTACATATATGTCTGTCTGTCTGCTTGGCTGTCTATCTTTCTAAATCAGTGGTAGCAACAGTGGGAGAGTGAATTGATGAGAATGTGAGTTTTGTGTAAATGGGTTGGCATGGCTACGTTGAGTCAAAGAGCTTGTTTCCATGCTGCATCTCTCTATGACTTTACTCTACAACCTATTCATTCCTTTCTTACTCTCATTTTCTAGCACCTGGTCTATAGTCGCCTTGCTGTTGCAACTGCTAGATCATATACTTGTTCCTTTATTTTTGGCAAATGGCCTCTTCTTTTTAAAAATATAAAAGAAGTTTTCTTACATGTAACTCAGACAGTGAAAAACAGCTTCTCCTATTAGTAATCTCAATGAAACTTTCATTCAGTATATCACTGGCCCTAAAGAACAAGTTACTCTGAGATACATTGGCTTTGTGGGATGTTAACATTGTGTTAGCCATTAAGACATGTTTCTAAAAGTTAATTTAATTAACTTTCACCAAAGCAGTCCCAGCTTCAGGTACTACTGTCTGGAGTTGACCATAATGTTGAAGGATTGAGCACCACTAATGAGGAGCAAGGTACTCCTATGAATAGTTGACCCTGAATAATAAAGGGTCAAAAACCACTAATGGAGACTATTTGTCCCATTGTGATTTTGCCAATGATCTTATATGTAACTACATTGCCTTTCCAGAACTGTCCCATCTCTTGACAATTTCCATTTTTAAAGTATTTATCCGATTCAACAGTTGCTATTGTATCTGCATCTGCTGACATTCAGCTGGTGCATTCCACGTGATAACATTTCACTTCTATTAACAAAGTTGTTAGTAGAAACAGAGGCCTTGTATCCTCTTAATGTGATTTTGGGTTGAAGTCACTTCTGGCATAGATTTAGGGTGAGGAGTGAAATGTTAAAAGAACCTAAGGGCACCATCTTTATATAGTGTAGAAGGCATGTGGAACAAGAATTTGTACAAGTATAACAAGGATTTCAAGAGATATGGGATTAGTTTACATGGAAATCTTGATCGGCATGGACAAATTGAGTCAAAGGCCCTGTTTCTGTGCTGTGTTACTCTACGACTATGAGGTGGTTGTGAGAGTTTCTAACTGCATCAGTGTTGGGGTCTGTTTCTTACATTTTGCTCTTTCGTCATTTCGGTCATTGTTTTTCAGTAGGATGATCTCATGTGTTCCTATTGAAAGGACATCTTTATGGTATCACAGAAGAATAAAACATGGTATCAGAGCGTTCAGCTTACTGAGTCCGTAGTGACCAGCAAGCATCCATTACTCCCACTGCTACCCAAACCCATTTTGCTTTAAGCAACCAGTTAACCCACCAACCTGCACATCTTTGGGATGCAGGAGTAGATAAGAAAACACAGAAAAAAATCCGCAGTGAAATATTCCATACTAATTTAATTGCTAGCTTAATCAGTTCTGCACAACATCATGGGCTGAGGGAACAGCTCCTGAATGGTACTATTCTGTATTCTATGTTCTATAATAGTTCAGGATCGAAGCCAGGCCACTGGAGCTGTGAGACAGCAGCTCTAACTGTTGTGCCACTGTGTCATTCTCATACCATTAATGTCATTTATTGAAGGGAATTAGCCCTACTTGTCATCTCTGGGTCATATATGAATCCAGATGTATAAATGTAGTTGGTGTGCTTCTGAAGTGGTTCAGACACATTCAGGAGGCAGAGAGGGGAAAGCACCATTGTGAAAAATTGATTCAGTACACTATGAGCTCAGTGGAGAGTTTTGCCCTCAAGCCAAAGCCGCCATGCTTTGGGGCAATTAAGAGCTAAATCGGAGTTTTCTCTCTGTCTCTGACCATCTTTCTCAAGAGCAGCGCCATCTCTGCGTCCAAGGTCAACTTGGGTATTGTAGGTCCACATAAAAATTAAGAAATCAAACCTCAAGACTGACAAGGGGTCCTTCTTATCTTATTTAGCTTCAGCTAAACTGTTTAACGAGATTTTTGTAAAGCACAATATAAAAAAGAAATTTGGAATAAAATTTAAGAGAAGTCTAATGACCTTTGCGGTGCCAACAAGGGATTCAAATATCCCGGAGCGCTTTGCTTAATGTTCTGCACTCCTGCATGCATTTAAAAGCTAATCATGTTTAATATGAGAGACGTATAACAAAAGATTTCAGGGAATAGTCTCCATGTGGTGCTAATTAATGAAGATTGGGCGACATGATGCAAAGCTGCACATTCAGCTATTAATTCCAAAATTCAAATCAATGCATCTCATCTAATGAAGAGCGACCCTGCACTTCATAAACCCTGCGCTTTAATTAAGTTGTGCTATGCACTAATGTTTGGATAACGATACCAATCAGGTTGCAGATGTTATACTGGGTATATGACCTTCCAGCAAAGAGTGTAATTGATATTATCAATGATACATTAATAGAGCGGAGTTCAAGGGCTCCTCACTGCTCAGGAGTTTGTACAAGCATTTATTTCACACTGACTCTGCTATCCTGTTTCTCTCCCAATGCCCTCCTGTTTATTTCACCTCCTGAATCCCCTCCCCCAACCCCTAAATTTCCTTTCCTTACCTTCTCAAAACACCCATACACCTCCTCAAACATTCCTTCCTTAATGCCTCAACCCCTCCATTACTAACACAACCACCCTGACACACCAGCTCAATCCCCCTTCCCTAACAATATCACCCCTCTCGTCTTCTCAATCTCTCCAACTTCAACTCAACCATCCCCCACACACCACCTCAATCTCCCCTCCTTCTAATCTCTTCAACTCAACCATCCCTCACACACCACCTCAATACTCCTCTGTAATCACATTTACCTCTCTCATCTCTTTAACACCTCCAACTCAACTCTTTCCTTCCCTACATCAACAGTTTTCTCCGTCACCACCTCAATCCCCTTCATCAGAATCAGGTTTATTATCATCGGCATGTGACGTGAAATTTGTTAATTTAGCAGCAGTAGTTCAGTGCTATACATAATATAGAAGAGAGAAAAAAATAATAAATAAAATAAAAATAAGAATAAGAATAAATAACTAAATAGATTACAGTGTGCATATATTGAATAGATTAAAAAACATGCAAAAAACAGAAATACTGTATATTAAAAAAAGTGAGGTAATGTCCAAGGGTTCAAGGTCCATTTAGGAATCAGATGGCAGAGGGGAAGAAGCTCTCCCTAAATCGCTGAGTGTGTGGCTTTAGGCTTCTGTACCTCCTACCTGATGGTAACAGTGAGAAAAGGCCATGCCCTGGGTGCTGGAGGTGTCATGGTCTGGTGCGTGAAGTCCGGATTCCATGTTCCTTATTCCAGGTTTTCTTGTTTTCCCTTTTTCTGTTCGGTGCTCTAATTGAGGCAGCTGATTCACATTTTGGGCTGGCTACAAATAGCTCCTTGGTTCAGCTTCAGTTGCTGGATTGTTTCTGTCTGAACCCCCTGTCTGAATCCCTTCTCTGCCCCTCCCTCCTGAAGCCTTGCCCTGCAACGAGTGTCTGAAGCCTTGCCTTGCCTCGCTTGTAACCTTCACCTGCATTGTTGTCAAGTTCATCTGCCGGAGCAAGATAAGGAACTGTCTATCGTTGTTTGGAACTGTCTCTGTGTCCACACCTTCACTAGGTAGGTCCGGCTGTTTGCCGCTACCTAGTATTGGGAACTGTCTCTGTGTCTGCGCCTTTGCTAGGTAGGTCTGGCTGTTTGCCACTATCTATTGTTGGGAACTGTCTCGTCGTGTTCAGCATTCTGTGTATGAGCCCTGGCCCTATGTCCTGTTCCCAAGGAGGGCTCCCGGCTCTGTGTTCTGTGTATGAGTCCCGGCTCTATGTCCTGTTCCCAAGGAGGGGTCCTGGCTCTATGTTCCTGGTCCCTGCGTTCCTGTCTCTCCCTCGACCAAGTCAAGGATTCTGGCTTTGTGTTCCGAGGTTCCTGTTACCCAAGCCTCGTGATGTTCTTGCCTCGAGGAACCCAAGCCTCGTTATGTCCTTGCCTCGAGGAACCCAAGCCTCATCCAGTCTTGTAGCCACGTCATGTCTTCGCTTAGATCCAGGGTCTGAGCCCAAGTCAAGACCCAGGTTTCAAGTCCTTGTCCAGTCTCTGGCTCGGAGTCCTAGTCCACGTTCCAAGTTCCTAGTTCCTCATCCAGGGCCCGCTTTCCCAGTCAAGTAATAGCCCAAGTCTGTGTTCTCGTCCCAGCTCCTAGTCTACATCCAGTCCTGTCCCTACTCTAGTCCACTTTCTAGTACTTCAGTGTCTGTGTCTTGCATTTGGGTTCCGCCACCAATGCCCACCTTGTGACAGGTGGTCCTTGATAAAGGACATTGCCTTTCTGAGACACCGCTCCCTGAAGATGTCCTGGGTACTTTGTAGGCTAGTACCCAAGATGGAGCTGACTAGACTTACAACACCGTGCAGCTTCTTTCAGACCTGTGCAGTAGCAACCCTCCCCCCCACACCAGCAGTAATACAGCCTGTCAGAATACTCTCCACAATTATAGAAGTTTTGAGTGTATTTGTTGACATGCCAAATCCCTTCAAAATCCTAAAGAAGTATAGCCGCTGTCTTACCTTATTTATAACTACATCGATATGTTGGGACCAGGTTAGATCCTCAAAGATCTTGACACCCAGAAACTTGAAGCTGCTCACTCTCTCCACTTCTGATCCCTCTATGACGATTGGTATGTGTTCCTTCGTCTTACCCTTCCTGAAGTCCACAATCAGCTCTTTCATCTTACTGACATTGAGTGCCTGCTTGTTGCTGCAGCACCACTCCACTAGTTGGCATGTCTCACTCCTGTACGCTCTCTCATCACCACCTGAGATTCTACCAACAGTGGTTGTATCATTAGCAAATTTACAGTTGTTATTATATCTCAACACACCTCCCTCACCATCTCAATGCTCCCTAACCAATCTCCACACACCTCAAACACCCCCTCCTTTACCATCTCATCCTCATCCCCTCAGCACCGAAGTGCAGCTGCCTCATCACTTCAGCCCCTCTCCCTCCTCCTCCTGTCACCTCTAAACCTTCCTCCCCTTCATCTGACGCTATATCTCCACCTCCTCTGCCTCCATTTCCTAAAGTACCCCCTCATCACTTTTCCCCTCATCATTTCCTCCCTCTGTAATGGCTTCTTGCTGTTTCTCTCTAAACCGTTTCAAGTTTAAAGTAAATTTGTTATTAAAACTTGTGTACAGTATACAAACAGAATAAATGGGGAAGACATAAAACAAGTAAAGAACCTTTGCTATTTAGGAAGCTGGGTAACATCAGATGGCAAGTTCTTTTGACTTGGGCATCAAAAGAAGAATAGGGATGGCAAAAGACACCTTTACAAGAATGAAGAGTATACTGACCAATACTAAACTAGGCATGACAACCCACCTCAGAGTACTGAAATGTTACATTTATCCAGTTATGTTTTATGGCTCAGAGTGTTGGAAAATATCTAGTAACATGAGGAAATGAACTGTAGCAGCAGAAATGTGGTTTTTGAGGAGGATGCAAAGAATATCATGGACGAAACGAATATCTAACGAGGATGTCATGAACAGAGCAAACGCAAAAAGAGAAATAATATGAGATCATGAAAAGGCAACGTAACTTCATTGGACATGTGATTAGCAAAGAGGAGTTGGAATGCACGATAATTATGGGAAAGATTGAAGACAAAGACAAATGATGATGGAGACAGCACCAGAGAATTGGAATTGAATAGCAATGAATTGATCCACTCGACCCGAAACAGGGGTGTGTGGGCCATGGCAGTCAAAGCTCAAACTGGGCATGGCACCTGATGATGATGATGATGATGACGGTATACAACCTTGAGATCCATCTTCTTGCAGGCAGTCACAAAACAAAGCACAATGAACCCTCTTTTAAAAAAAAAACACACAAACAAAGACTTCAGACACCTGATGTGCGAAAAAAGAATAAATCATGCAAACAATAAAAAAGGAAACAAATAACAGACAGACTTTAACTGCAGAGTCTGTGAAAGTGACTCCACAGCTACGAAGCCAGTTCAGCGCTGAGGTAAGTGCCAATGGTTGCAGGCCACAGCCCCAGAGCGCTGAAGCAAATAAACCTTGCTTTATAACCTCGCTACTTCATGTTGTGCCTCACCACCTTCTGTCCCCTTCCACATTATTTCCTTCCAATCCACACAAAGCCACCAGGATAAATGGTAGCATAGGAGTTAGCACAATGCTTTACAGTACAGGCGACCAGGGTTCAATTCCTGCCATTGCCTGTAAAGAGTTTATACATTCTCCCCGTGACCACATGGGCTTCCTCTGGTTGCTCTGGTTTCCTCTCACAGTCTAAAGATGTACTGGTCGATAGGTTAATTGGTCATTGTAACTTGTCCTGTGATTCGTCTAGGGTTAAATCGGGAGATGCAGCTTGAAGGACCAGGCCTATTCCACGCTGTATCTCAATGAATTAATAAATACCTTCTCCATAATCCTTGATTCACTTTCCACCCCAAATAGCTCTGTCCCAGATTGCAACTGAGATGGGCACAGGATTTTTCTGTATCACACTACATTCACCTTCCAGCTACTGGGGTAATGGATGGGGTGGCGGGGGAAGAATGTGTAATACTCATTTACCAGCAACCAAGTGAGAGTCAATTCCTGCAGATAAAAGCCTTTAATAGAAGTCACAGTGAGTGTGTTAATGTAATATTAATGTGCTTGGATATGGCACTACATGTGTCCTGGTGTCATTATATTGAAGTGTACCCAACTGCATAAAACATCCAAGCTATGTTCAACTCATAATCTCTACAAATATTGTAACAACTCATTAGACAATAAGATGATGAGTTGATTAGGACATTAGTATTTGTGGTGCCAAAATAAACTTAGTACATAAAACAGGAATGGGCCCTTCAGCTCATGATTTTTTTTTAATCAACCTAATTAAACTGGTAATTAAATATCTAACTAGTCTCTTCTGCCTAAACCATGTCCATATCCCTCCATTCTCTATTGGCAGGCAGAGACTGAAGACTGCAGCACCAGCAGTGAGAACCAAGAAGGTCTGGGCAAGGGAAGCACAGGAGCGCCTACAGGACTGCTTTGAATTGGTGGACTGGATTGTATTCAGGGATTCATCTTCAAACCTGGATGAGTATGCTGCAGTTGTTACCGACTTCATTAAAACTTGTGTGGCTGAGTGTGTGCTCAATGGCAGTAACATGAAAAAGCTGATTGTGGACTTCAGGAAGGGTAAGACAAAGGAACACATACAAATCCTCATAGAGGGATCAGAAGTGGAGAGAGTGAGCAGCTTCAAGTTCCTCGGTGTCAAGATCTCCGAAAACCTAACCTGGTCCCAATATATTGATGTAGTTATAAAGAAGGCAAAACAGCAGCTATACTTTATTAGGAGTTTGAAGAGATTTGGCATGTCAACAAATACACTCAAAAACATCTATAGATGTACCATGGAGAGCACTCTGACAGGCTGCATCACTGTCTGGTATTGAGGGGCTACTGCACAGGACCGAAAGGAGCTGCAGAAAGTTGTAAATCTAGTCAGCTCCATCTTGGGTACTTGCCAACAAAGTACCCAGGACATCTTCAGGGAGCGGTGTCTCAGAAAGGCAGCGTCCATTATTAAGCACCTCCAGCACCAAGGGTGTGTCCTTTTCTCACTGTTACCATCAGGTAGGAGGTACAGAAGCCTGAAGGCACACACTCAGTGATTCAGGAACAGCTTCTTCCTCTCTGCCATCCGATTCCTAAATGGACATTGAATCTTTGGACACTACCTCGCTTTTTTTAATATACAGTATTTCTATTTTTGCACACTTTCAATCTATTCAATATACACAATTGATTTACTCATTTATTTACTTTTTTAAATTTTAGTATTTTTTTTCTGCTAGATTATGTATAGCATTGAACTGCTGCTGCTGCTAAGTTAACAAATTTCACGTCACATGCCGGTGATAATAAATCTGATTCTGATACCTAACGAAGAGCCTCTTAAACGCCTCTGTTGTACCTGCCCCTTACAGCCTATTCCAGGTACCCAACACTCTGTGTAGTAAAAAAAAAAGAAGAAAAGAGAACACTTGCCCAGTACATTTTATTTTAAACTGTGGTACAGCATGCAGTAAGTACTTCCAGCCATTGTATACTGGCTGAGTGCTGAAAAAAGCATAACAGCACATCTTTTACCTCAGACAGTTGATGACGTTTGTTATGGTTCTCAAATCCTAAGGGCTTGTTATAGGGGCACAATTGAGAGCATCCTGACTAGCTGTATCACTGCCTGGTATGGGAACTGTACTTCCCTCAATCGCAGGACTCTGCAGAGAGTGGTGTGGATGCCCAGCGCATCTGTAGGTGTGAACTTCGCACTATTAAGGACATTTACAAAGACAGGTGTGTAAAAAGGGCCTGAAGGATCACTGGGGACCCAAGTCATCCCAACCACAAACTGTTGCAGTTGCTACCATCCAGGAAACAGTAACGTAGCATAAAAGCCAGGACCAACAGGCTCCTGGACAGCTTCTTCCACCAGGCCATCAGACTGATTAATTCACATTAATACAATTGTGCTTCTGTTCTATATCGGCTGTTGTATATACTACCTATTACAAATTACAAAAACTTGCACATTGCATATTTATATGGAGACATAATGTAAAGATTTTTACTCCTCGTGTCTGTGAAGGATGTAAGAAATAAAGTTAATTCAATTCAGGCCATGCCACCCAGCAACTCCTAATTTAATCAGAACCTAGTCATGAGGCAATTTATAATACCAGTTAAACTAAAAACCAATATATCTTCGGATGGTGGGAGGAAACCAGAGCACCCGGAGGAAAGCCACGCAGTCACGGGGAGAACGTACAACCTCCCTACAAGCAGCAGCAGGAAGTGGACCGGGGAAAGTGTTGTGATCTGAGAAGCTAGGAAATAAGTGGAAATGGCAAAGGGCTGAATAAAAAGGAATTTGATATGAGTGGAGAGTAGAGTAGAACTTGAGGGAGGTGATGGCAACTCAGGAGGGTAGGGAACATAGAACATAGAATAGTACAGCACAGTACAGGCCCTTTGGCCCACAATGTTGTGCTGACCCTCAAACCCTGCCTCCCATATAAGCTCCCACCTTAGATTCCTCCATATACCTGTCTAGTAGTCTCTCAAACTTCACTAGTGTATCTGCCTCCACCACTGACTCAGGCAGTGCATTCTACGCACCAACCACTTTCTGAGTAAAAAACCTTCCTCTAATATCCTCCTTGAATTTCCCACCCCTTACCTTAAAGCCATGTCCTCTTGTATTGAGCAGTGGTGCCCTGGGGAAGAGGCACTGGCTATCCATTCTATCTAGTCCTCTTATTACCTTGTACACTTCTATCATGTCTCCTCTCATCCTCCTTCTCTCCAAACAGTAAAGCCCTAGCTCCCTCAATCTCTGATCATAATGCATACTTTCTAAACCAGGCAGCATCCTGGTAAATCTCCTCTGTACCCTTTCCAATGCTTCCACATCCTTCCTATAGTGAGGTGACCAGAACTGGACACAGTACTCCAAGTGTGGCGTAACCAGAGTTTTATAGAGCTGCAACATTACAACGCGACTCTTAAACTCTATCCCTCGACTTGTGAAAGCTAACACCCCATAAGCTTTCTTAACTACCCTATCCACCTGTGAGGCAACTTTCAGGGATCTGTGGACATGTACCCCGAGATCCCTCTGCTCCTCCACACTACCAAGTATCCTGCCATTTACTTTGTACTCTGCCTTGGAGTTTGTCCTTCCAAAGTGTACCACCTCACACTTCTCCGTGTTGAACTCCATCTGCCACTTCTCAGCCCACTTCTGCATCCTATCAATGTCTCTCTGCAATCTTTGACAATCCTCTACACTATCTACAACACCACCAACCTTTGTGCCATCTGCAAACTTGCCAACCCACCCTTCTACCCCCACATCCAGGTCGTTAATAAAAATCACGAGAAGTAGAGGTCCCAGAACAGATCCTTGTGGGACACCACTAGTCACAATCCTCCAATCTGAATGTACTCCGTCCACCATCACCCTCTGCCTTCTGCAGGCAAGCCAATTCTGAATCCACCTGGCCAAACTTCCCTGGATCCCATGCCTTTTGACTTTCTGAATAAGCCTACCACGTGGAACCTTGTCGAGTGCCTTACTAAAATCCATATAGATCACATCCACTGCACTACCCTCATCTATATGCCTGGTCACCTCCTCAAAGAACTCTATCAGGCTTGTTAGACACAATCTGCCCTTCACAAAGCCATGCTGACTGTCCCTGATCAGACCATGATTCTCTAAATGCCTATAGATCCTATCTCTAAGAATCTTTTCCAACGGCTTTCCCACCACAGACGTAAGGCTCACTGGTCTATAATTACCCGGACTATCCCTACTACCTTTTTTGAACAAGGGAACAACATTCGCCTCCCTCCAATCATCTGGTACCATTCCCGTGGACAACGAGGACATAAAGATCCTAGCCAGAGGCTCAGCAATCTCTTCTCTCGCCTCGTGGAGCAGCCTGGGGAATATTCCATCAGGCCCCAGGGACTTATCTGTCCTAATGTATTTTAACAACTCCAACACCTCCTCTCCCTTAATATCAACATGCTCCAGAACATCAACCTCACTCATATTGTCCTCACCATCATCAAGTTCCCTCTCATTGGTGAATACCGAAGAGAAGTATTCATTGAGGACCTCGCTCACTTCCACAGCCTCCAGGCACATCTTCCCACCTTTATCCCTAATCGGTCCTACCTTCACTCCTGTCATCTTTTTTTTCTTCACATAATTGAAGGATGCCTTGGGTTTTTCCTTTACCCTACTTTCCAAGGCCTCCTCATGCCCCCTTCTTGCTCTTCTCAGTCCCTTCTTAAGCTCCTTTCTTGCTTCCCTATATTCCTCAATAGACCCATCTGATCCTTGCTTCCTAAACCTCATGTATGCTGCCTTCTTCCACCTGACTAGATTTTCCACCTCACTTGTCACCCATGGTTCCTTCACCCTACCATTCTTTATCTTCCTCACCAGGACAAATTTATCCCTTACATCCCGCAAGAGATCTCTAAACATCGACCACATGTCCATCATATATTTCCCTGCAAAAACATCCCACTTCACACCCGCAAGTTCTAGCTTATAGCCTCATAATTTGCCTTTCCCCAATTAAAAATGTTCCTGTCCTGTCTGCTTCTATCCTTTTCCATGATAATGCTAAAGGCCAGGGAGCGGTGGTCACTGTCTCCCAGATGCTCACCCACTGAGAGATCTGTGACCTGACCTGGTCCATTACCTAGTACTAGATCTAGTATGGCATTCCCCCTGGTCGGCCTGTCCACATACTGTGACAGGAATCCGTCCTGGACACACTTAACAAACTCTGCCCCATCTAAACCCTTGGAATTAATCAGGTGCCAATCAATATTAGGGAAGTTAAAGTCACCCATGATAACAACCCTGTTATTTTTGCACCTTTCCAAAATCTGCCTCCCAATCTGCTCCTCTGTATCTCTCCTGCTACCAGGGGGCCTATGGAATACCCCCAATAGAGTAACTGCTCCCATCCTGTTACTGACTTCCACCCATACTGACTCAAAAGAGGGGAAGAGAGGGGTGAGAGAGCAAATGGTTGCAGCCTAACCAGTTTCATAAAGCTGTCACACCACTTCCTGACTCTTGAACTCAATGCCTCGACTTTAGAAAACCAGTTTGCCGTATGCCTTCCTTACCAGCCTAGCAACCCTTGCAGGTGTTTTTACAACGCTGTGGACTTCAATTAAAAAATGCCAAATCCTACCTGTGTCTGATCTTGGGCTTCTCCCTGATGGAAATTTATTCATTGTGTTGCTGTTGGTTAAGGAGCCCATATAGACACTCTAACAGTCTAATTCCTAAATCCAAACTGAATCCACCCAGATAAGATAAGACTGGTCAGTGCAACTCAGTTAGTTTCCTTTTACTGATTTATTGCCCTGCAAACACTCATATACTATTCACCTTGATGTTTTTTCCTTTAAATGCTACTCACATCCAATCCAGCTTCAGATTTCAAACACCACTATATCCTAACAATTACTGGTAGTTAGACCTCCTCCCCTTCACAATTCCCCTTTTCTGTTTCCCTCACTTACTCCTTACCTGCCCATCACCTCCCTCTGATGCCCCTCCTCCTTCCCTTTCTTCCAAGATCTTCTAACCTCTCTGTCAGATTCCCCCTCCTCCAACCCGTTATCTCTTTCACCAATCAACTTCCCAGCTTTTTATTTCACTCTATCCCCCCTCCCAGTTTCACCTATCACCTGCCACCTTGTACTTCTTCCTCACCTCGTCCTCCCCCCACATTCTTCTTCTGATCTCTCCCCTTTCTTTCAAGTCCTGAAGAAGGGTCTTAGCCTGAAACTTTGACTGTTTACTCTTTTCCATAGATGCTGCCTGGCCTGCTGAGTTCCGCCAGCATTTTGTGTGCGTTGCTTTGGATTTCCAGCAACTGCAGGTTTTCTTGAGTTTAGATTACTCAGAGGAGTTTGACCAAATCTGGCTCAAGATCCATTGCAAATCTAAGCTTAATATCATCTTTTATAATACAGCAATGTATGTGAAAATTGAGTGACTTATAATGTTTTTTGTTATGCTTTCTTAATCCTTTAATGATAATGATAAATGTCAAACAAAATAAATTGGTTGATTGTTGAATTCTCATGGTCATCATTTCCTTTAAGACAATGAACTGATTCAACAAGTCCCACAATTTCTATTTCATTACTGATACTTTGATGGGGAAAGTTCTGATGTTATTTGCACTTTTACAAGGTAAGTGAATAGGTTTTAATCCAGGGATAAATGAAGTCACTATGTTCAAAGAGCTTTGGTCAAGTCTCAGTATAATCATTGTCATGTTGATTTAAACTCCTGTTTATGGCCTGATCACAAGAAAAAGTGAGCTGGGTAGAGTCTCATCACTGTGTGACCAACTACTTTAGCCCCATTGATGCTTATTTGGATGAATCTAATGTCTACGTGTTGGTATGAATAACTAAGTGCCTTCCTTTCATCTCACAACTTAAATTAAAAATTTAGATAGAAGTTCCTCTGGTTCTTCATGAGGTGAGAGACCTAGTCAATTTTTAATCTGTGGAGATCACAGAATAGTTTTTTATATATAGCATAATATCTGACCCCTTTAATGTTGATTTATCTTGAGTTGAACATGTTCTTGCAGCTGATCTGGCTACAAAGCTCAGTGAAAGTGATGACAGAGGTGGGTAGGGTAATGAAAAAGGCATCTGACGTAAAACCTGAAAAGTCCTTCACCATCAGAGTCAGGAACTGCTACTTTCCTACAACCTTGAAATGGTTTCTTGAAATGACCTGCTCAAAACTAATCCCATCTCATCAATGGACCACTACATAGGCTTGTGTCTCATCTCACACTAAAGTTGTGCTCTTGCGTAATCTTTTCTCTTCAGCATCTTGTGTAATTTATATCCTACCTGTTGCATGTCCCTACGTGCCTGTGATGCTGCTGTAAGCAAGTTTTTCATTGCACTTGTACTTGTGCACCTGACAATGAACTGAACTTGATTTGGTAACACAATTCTACCGAGCTTATAATTATTGTTAACTAAAGTTTGTTTCTGCACAGAGAGTGGCAGGTGGTGGGAGGGACCACAAGGGGAGGTGGCGAAAGCGGGAATAGTCATAACATTCAAGCAGCATTTAGACGGGCACATGACCAAAGTTCAAACTATGTTTATTATCAATGTATATCATACAACCTTGAGATTCATCTCCTTACAGGCCAGCCACAAAAACAAGGAAACCCAAAAGAGCCCATTAAAAAAAGGTTCGTCAGGCACCCAATGTGCAGAGAGAAAAGAACACAAATCTTGCAAATAAGAGCAAGCAAATAGCATTCTGAACTAAGGTCTGCAAAAAGAATCCATCTACTGACCCTGAGTTGAGTTGAGAGCTGAGTAAATATTGCTGAGCAGCAAGGAATGGAGGGATAATGGACATGTTGGTCAACAAGGATTAGTTTTAATTATCAGCACAGACATTGTGAGGAGAAGACCCTGTCCCTGTGCTATGTTCTATGCTCTGTGCTCTACGTTCTATGCTCTATGGTCCAAAAGCATCAAAGGATATGGAAACAAGTGAGATAACAAAGAGTTAAACCACAGATCTGGCATAATTATATTGGATGTCAGAAGAAACGTAAAGGGCTAAATGTCCAAATTCTATTTTGAAGCTTCTATAATCAAAAGACAGCAAGAAGGAATTTACAAGCAGCAGTCCGCCTATTGACTTCAAAATTGTTCAAAACTGCAGAAAATGTATTCCATTTTCATTCAGTCTTGTAGAAAGTGAAGCATTAAAAAACAGATCAAACAAGAAGCTTTCCAGTGCATCTCAGCGTTCCACATCACTTGCTACCAACATTTTCAATAATTGCCTTGATTTACTTACTTACAGGATATGGAGAGAGGAAGGGGAGTAGGTTGGAGTTGTGGGCTTGGTGGAGGGGTATCATCAGGTCTTTGAGTAATATTATCTAATAGAAAGCACTCAGAGACGCAAAGAGGCAGAGGCAGCATCAAAAATAAAGCAAGCAAGTACTCCACCTGCCAACAAAAATCAAGAGGCAGAATGCAATTTACCATTGGCTCAATTCAATTCCCCAGTGCCATATATATTTAATATTCAGCTCTTTTATATAACAGGGTCCTTTTTTTCCTCACATTTGCTGTAACATGCCGTAACATTTAGCTTGTGTGGAAACTGTTTCATAGAACCTGCAAAAACTCAAAGGGGTGGATGGAATGAAAATATTTAAAAATTCGTTCCTTGTTCTTTTCCAGTTTCAGCAGCAAGAGGTATCTGCAAACAAAGGAGGCACTGTACATATCTTAAAGGCTATTAAAAATGAGCTTATCAGAGATACATAAAGACAAATATAGAAAGAAAGAAAAGTAGTTAATAAAATAACACACGCAAGATGCTGGAGGAACTCAGCAGGTCAGGCAGCGTTTGTAGAAATGAATAGATAGTCCACATTTTGGACCAAGACCCTTCTTCAGGACTGAGAAGGAAGGGGGAAGGCGGCAGAATAAAAAGGTGGGGGGAGCAGAAGGAGGCTAGCGGAAGATGATTGGAGAAGCCAAGCAGGTGGTTCAGGGCTGGAAAAGAAGGAATCTGGTTGGAGAGAAGAGTGGGCCATAGGAGAAAGGGAAGGAGGTGTCATCGCAGGGGGAAGCAATAGGCAAGTGAAAAGAGGTAAAAGGTTAGCATGGGGAATAGAGGAAGAGGGGGAGGAAATTTGTTTACCAGAAAGAGAAATCAATGCCATCAGGTTGGAGTGTACCTAGACAGAATATAAAGTGTTGCTCCTCCACCCTGAGGGTGGCCTCGTCTTTGGAGGAGAGGAGACCGTGGACTGACACATCGGAATGGGGATGGGAATTAGAATTAAAATGCTTGGCTGATGGTGCAGTGGTGCTTGACAAAGCGGTCCCCCAATAAAGTATTAAAAGAGACCAAATAATACTGAACAATCAGTCGCTAAGCCATACCACACAGTAAACTGCTGGAGGGAACTGCAAGTGTCCAACAGCTTTTCTGGAATATCGAATGTAGAACAGCCTGCAATATCGGTGCCAAACATGATACCAAATTAAAATAAATCTCCTTCGTCTTTATGTGATCCATATTCTTTCATGCTCTGCGTACTCATGTGCAGAGCCTCTTAAATGCCACTATCATATCTGCTTGCGCCTAATAGCCAGTCCCAGACACTTCAAATCTCTGTGTAAAAACCTGGCCTGCACGTCTCTTTCAAACTTTCTCACTCAATTTAAATACATTGTCTTGACATTTCTACCATGGTGAGGAGATTCTGACTGTCTACCCTATCTTAGTTTATAAATTTATGTCAAGTTTCCTGTCAGTCTCTGGCCCTTCAGAGAGAGTTACCAAAGTTTGTCCAGCTTCTCCTTCTAGTTCATACTCTATAATCCAGGCAGTATACTGGCAAACCTCTTCTGCGCACTTTCAAAATTCTCCATCTGCTTCCTCTAATAGAGTGACCAGAAATGCACACCAGATGAGTGGTTGTAGGGAAAGCATAGAGGGTGATGATGAAGAGACTGGAACTAGAACCTAAACACCTTTTCATCCTCAACCCATTCAATATTCCATGAAAGAGCTTCAGATTTCTTTGAGACTAGTGCTCTCACGAGAGGCCTGATTGCGTTCAAGAACCAAGAGTTATGTTATAGCTTTATAACTGTGGTTGGTCCACATTTAGAGTGTTGTAGTTCATTCTGGTCACCTCATTTTTCTTCTCAAGGTTGAGAAGAAATCTAGCTGTAGTTTGGCTTGATCTGGCAAGTGCATATGGTTCTGTTCCCCATGTCCTGATTGAGTTTGTGATGGAATTCTTTTGGATTCCTGCTAAGGTGAGGAACTTTGTTATGCAGTACTACAACGAATTCCGGATGAGGTTTTCCACTCAGCAGTTTACAACTAGGTGGCAGAGCTTGGGTATTGGAATCCCAATGGGATGTGCGATTTCACCCATCCTTTTTGTGTTAGCCATGGAGGTCATTGTGAGGGATGCAGAATCAGTGGGACCAAGTGTTGCACTTGATGGCGGAGGGGAGTTACCACCAATACGAGTGTTCATGGACGATCTTACCCTTTTGGGTCCCAGCACGGAGGCAGTGGAAAATGTACTATTTAGACTCGAGGATCTAATGGATTGGGGAAGAATGAAGTTCAAAACCAAGAAGTCAAGGAACCTTGTTCTTAGGAGTGGAAAGCTGGTTGACTTTCATTTCACCCTTTGTGGAGAGGAGATTCCATCCATTCAGGACCAACCAGTTAAGAGCCTCGGGCGATGGTACACAGAGCAGCTGAGAGACACCAAGAGGGTTCAAGAGACAGGAGAACAGATCAGTAGAGGTCTGATGTCTGTTGACAAGTGTGGCTTGCCTGGCAAGTTGAAGTTGTGGCGCTTGCAGTACGGACTGATGCCATGGGTAATGTGGCCACTAACTGTCTATGAAGTTGTAATGTCCCATGTTGAGGCAATGGAACGGAAGATCAACAAGTATGTGAAGAAGTGGCTTGGAGTACTGAGCAGCCTCACTAATGTTGCAATCCACAGTAGCCAGACAATCTTACCATCCCAGTACAATCCCTTGTTGAAGAGGTCAAGGTTGCCAAGGTAAGATCATTCTTGATGCTTCGAGACTCAAAAGACCATGTCATCAAGAATACCCAGCCAGATGTGAGATCAGGCAGGAAGTGGTCAGCCCGTGTAGCAGTTGATGAGGCAGAGTCTAGATTGAAGCACAAGGAGACGGTTGGGGCTATCCAGCTAGGCCGCCAGGGATTTGGATGGACAACCCACAAGTGGTGGTCATCTTCTACAGGTAAGGAGCGCCATGAGCTTGTAACACAAGAAGTACGAGAGGTAGAAGAGGAGAAGAGGTTAGCTAAATCAGCTGGCCTGGCTAAACAAGGGGCTTGGACCTGGTGGGAAAGTGTTGAACAACGACATCTATCTTGGAATATTCTGTGGCAGATGGAACCGCTCCTCATTTCTTTTCTATGCAGAGCAGCGTACAATCTGCTCCCAACACCTGCCAACCTCAGCACCTGGTATGAAGATAAGACAGACAGGTGTGCTGCTTGTGGCGAGAAGGGAACACTTCAACATATTTTGAGTGCACGCAGAGTCAATCTTTCCAGCGGCATGTACACTTGGAGACATAACAACATTCTCAAAGTTGTGACAGAAGCGGTTGAGCAGAGAGTACTGCAGCACAACTTATCTCATTCCCCATGCTGCACAGAACATCGCATTTCATTTGTGAAAGAAGGCTCCAAGTCAAGGGTGTACAGCGCAGGCCCACGATCAAGCATACTTTCTTCAGCCAATGATTGGTGTGTCAAGGCTGACCTGGACAGGAAAGGCAGTTTCCCGGAGAAAATAGTTTTCACCACATTGCGTCCAGATATAATCGTATGGTCTGACACCAGTAGAGAAGTGGTTATTGGTGAACTCACAGTCCCCTGGGAAGACAACATCGATGGAACCCATGAGTGCAAGTTAACCAAGTATGCAGAATTAAGATCAGAGTGCAGAGACAGAGGATGGAAGGTCTCATGCTATCCATTTGAAGTAGGCTGCCGTGGGTTTATTGCGTTCACTTTCCAGAAGTGGCTGCGTGACCTTGGCTTCACTAGAAGAGAGACAACCAGCAGGGCTGTAGCTGAGGCAGCAGAGAAAGGATCAGTATGGGTGTGGACCAAGTATGTCCAGAGGGGCAGATAGTCAGACAGTGTATACATATCTTACAAACCCTTCAGTAGTTGCATAGACACCTGAAGAGCAGACTATCTGTTGGATGGAAGTGACTGATAGAGGCAGATGCCAAGTTTTTAAGCTCACCAGTGGGAGGTGGTGCTTTAGCACTGCTGGCCCACCACCACGAGGGAGTCTTGATCATAAACGGGTCGAAGCTCTTGAAGACAGGTGGCAGATCAACTGATGATCCCACTGGTGATAGCACAGGACAGTTAACATCTTAGTCCACGTGTATTTTTAACTCTACTGTAGGAAGGATGTAGAGCCTTTGAAGAGGATGCAGAGGAAGCTTACCAGGATGCTGTCTGGTTTGGAGGACATACGCCATGAGGAGAGGCTGGAAAAGTTGGGGATGTTTATTTCCTAGAGAGACAGAGGCTGAGGTGAGATTTGATAGTTTATAAAATGATGTGAACAATAGGTAGAGTAGGCAAACAGTATCTTTTTTACCAGGATTGAAATATCGAGTGCAAGAGGGCATGTATTTTTGTTGAGAGAGGGGAAAAGTACAAGGCAAGTATTTTTTTTAAACACGGAAAGTGGTGGGTGCCTGACAGGATAATGGTAGAGCCAGACTGCATGGGAGCATTTAAGAGACACTTAGATCAACACATGAATATGCAGAGCAGGGAAGAATATAGTCAATGTGCAGGGAGAGGGAATTGGATTAATTAGGAGTTGGTGCTTCAAGTAGTTCATTACAACATTAAGGGCCAAAGGCCCTGTCCCATGCTGGGCTATTTGATGTTCTTAATACTATGCTTGAACAGGATGATATTTCTCAGCATAGTATGGAGGAGATCTTTAAGTCTCCATAGCTACTCAAATCTTTACACCCATAGAAATTTAGAATATAGAAAGCGGTAATTCGCCATCCCATCTGTTCCATGCAGAAACTGCCCTCATGTTGCTTCCTAGGTCTTGCTCTGTCTTGCAAGTTATAGCTCTCAAAAGCCTGTTAAATATGGTGATGGTTTCTACCTTTACAGTCCTTTCAGGGAAGTTATTGTAGACCCATCAACTGAAATCCTTTTTCTCACTCCCCCTTGTTTTTCAGCAAAGTCCAATGGACAAACCCACAGAGAAGTAACCAGCCGTGGTATCGCTGAGGTAAAGAATTGTCACAGGCACCTCAACTTTCAGGTGTTCCTCAGACACCAGATACATTTTTCATTTTACAGACCAACATATTTAGAACAAGCTCTTTAGCACATAGATTTTACCATTATCAGGATGAACATTTGGCCCAAACGTGGCCATTTAGGACAGCACAGCCTTTTAACAGCTAGAGAATCGGACACATAATTCCGACTAGCAAAGACAAAGAATTGTGGTTTCACGCAAATGCAGTCCACAGCTGTCCCAAAGCCAAGGTGTTAATCTAATTAGCAGCAATCCCTTGAAGTGACCAAGATCCACAGAAAATATTATTGTGGAAATAATGCTGACTTTGCTGGCCACAGATAACAAAGAAATAAATAACAAAGAATGAATTCAGGAGAGTTCCTGAGTAACATGGTACTAGTTAGAGTTCCTGATTTTGATTGGAATTCAGGTGTTGTCCCACCTGCAGCCACTGGCACTCCAAGTAGAACATCGTTTATGAGAAGTTAATCTCCTTAGGGTCAAGGAATAGAACATAGAGTGTTGGGCTGAACTGATTAAACAGAACTTAAGCACCTAACTTAACTGCCCACAAAATGTCTATATCCTTCCATACCCTACATATTCAAGTACCTGTCTAAGAGCCTCTTAAAAGCCTTTATCATATTTGTCAACACTACCACCATTGGCAGTGCATTCCAGGTATCCACCGTAATCTGAGTTTATCCCAGACTAGATGTTAATGAACACAGAGAGAAGCTTCCTCCTTTATATGTGTAGTGATATTGTAGACTCATTCAAAAGAGCAGTTATCTTTATGCTGTAATGAAGGCCTCCCATTACCACATGTTGACAGTTACAGCAGACTCACTCAAGCATCCAAGCAAGCAAGAGAAAAGGTAACTTCCAAATTATTTGTAACCATGCAATTTCTGCTTCAGATGTAGCTTGATGCATATTCTTTTGCTGTTTGTCACCAGAATTTTAAAAAACCTGTAAGTCACACATCTCAGATCATAGGATGTAATGCAGGGTGCATGGGTCACAAGGAACTCATTCATTCTCCTGGATCAGTGCCCCAGTTTCAGTCCAATCACAGCTCATATGTAACTCACTTCAGATTCACTTCTTCCACACACCCCTCGAGGCCAATTATCCAACCACAATCCGTCAGTCTGAAGATTGAAAGCCTGTGCTGCTTTCTAGTCTTCATCACAGTTTATGGGTGACGAGACTTTAAAGATTTCTTGTGAATCTACCCTTTCTTGATTTTGCTGCTGTGCAGCTCGGTTCAAATTTTAGGATGGTGCCCCTCTCTTGATCTCATTCCTGATTGTGCTTTAAGAGAACATTTGACTTCAGCCATTGCACCAAACCCTCTGAAGGGTTTAGTGCTGTGACACTCCCTCTCACTTGGCAGTTCCAGATTCAACATTTTGAGTAGAAAAGTGCTCCCAGATTGCTGTTGTGGATAGAGTTCTGGGATTCAGATCCAGCGATAATGTAAGAATAACAACACAACTACCATAACACCCGAAGATATAGGGGCAGAATTAGAGCACTTGGCCCATCAACTCTGCTCCACTATTTCATCATGGCTATTCTATTTTCCCTCTCTGCCCCAAACACCTGCCTTCTCCCCAAGTCCCTTCATGCCCTGATCAATCAAGGATCTATCAATCTCTGCCTTAAATATATGTAAAGACTTAGCCTCCACAGCTGCCTGTGGCAACAAATTCCATAGACCCACTGTTTTATGGCTAAAGAAATGCCTCCTTATCTCTATTCTAAAAGGATGCCTCACTGTTCTGATACTGCATCCTCTGGTCCTCGACTCTCCCACCATGGGAAACATCCTCTCCACATCCACTTTACCATGGCCTTATTGAGCAGATTCCGTGGGCCAAATGGCCTAGGTCTTATGGTCTATATTTACAACTCAGGAATTTATGAGACTTGTAGAGGAACCTGCAGTCAAGTGGATCTATTCTGAGGTAAGGCTTTTACCCTCTACTTAGAGAATAGCCTACCTACTGCTCACGTAGAAGGCCCTGGGTTTGAATCCTAGAGCACCAACTCTGAGCTGGTGCTTTGGTGAGGAAACTGCAACGTAGGCAACCAATGCCTTTCAGGTGGGCTGTTTAAATCTGAAGAATTGTGTACAACGTTAGTCTCTTCAATAAAGGAATAATATGAATGCATTGGAAGCAATTCAGAGTTCGGATCAGAGCAGTCCTGACAAAGGGTTGTAGTCTTGTCAAGATTTGAGCAAAAGCACTGCTACGTTACATTCCCTGCTTACCTTCGGGAAAGAGGACTACCATTTCAGCTGGTGCTGGAAAAGAGCGGTATTCATTTAATATTTAGATACTGCTTTCAGCAGGAGCACGGAGCCTTGGACTAGAAGAGACACGAGCATGGAACACAGAGCCGGGACCTCTCCTTGGGATCAGGACGTAGGGCCGGGACTCATACACAGAACACTGAGCATGAAGAAACGGATCCCAACACAAGGTGGTGGCAAATGGCCGGACCCACCTAGCAAAGGTGAGAACACAGAGATTGTTCCCAACACTAGGTAGCAGCAAACAGCTGGATCTACCTAGCGAAGGCATGGACACAGAGACAATTCCACACAACAACAGACAGTCCCTTATCTTGACCTAACAAGGCTCCAGTCTTGCTCTGGCGGTAAGACTTCAGCGATACAGGCAGGGTATATAGGCTAGATGAGCAGGCAGAGAGTCAGGCAAGGGGGGAAAAGACAGGGAGGGGAACAGGGCAGTTCAGCAAGGAATCCCTGGTTTGCAGAGGTATTTATGTTTCAGCCCCAAAACGAGAAACATGTGCCCACAATAGAAACTGGGGAAAACCAGAAACCCCAGGACAAGGAACCATGGACCGGACTGTGAACCAGAACACGGACTTCACAGACTAGACTATGACAGTTTGAGAGTTTTAGTTAATTGACCTGTTTGGCACTTACTGTTTTCCTTTCCCTTAAAATTCTGCAAAGTTCTCATTAAAGTCAGTGATCTGTCAACCCTCTTCAATGTCTCTCTCTCTGCGCTTGGGCCATATCCAAACGTTCTGAGAGATAATAACAAGAAGAGGGCATGTCCTGGACAGTGAGGGTCCTTAGTGACAGATGTGGACTTCTTGAGGCACTGCCTCTTGAAGATGTCCTCAACGAGAGGGTTGTGCCCATAATGGAGCAGCTGAGTCTACAACCTTCAGCAGCCTCCTGCGATCCTCTGAACTTGATCTTCCATACCAGGCTGTGATGAAGAGTGATTAGATTTCCTCATCACACAAAATGCTAGAGGAACTCAGCAGGCCAGGAAGCATCTATGGAAAAGAGTAAACAGTTGAAGTTTTGGGCCAAGACCCTTCATCAGGACTGGAGAAAAAAGATGAGAAGTCAAAGTAAAAAAATGGGGAAAGGGAGCAAGAAATACAAGGTGATAGGTGAAACTGAAAGGGGGGGGATGAAGTAAAGAGCTGGGAAGTTGATTGGTGAAAAAGATAAAGGGCTGGAGAAGGAGAACCTGATTGGAGAAGACGGAAAGTCATAAAAGAAAGGGAAGGCAGAGGAACACCAATGCGAGGTGATGGGTAAGTAAGGAGATAAGGAGCGAGAGGGAAATGGGAATGGTAAATGGTGAAGGGGAGGAAGGACAATACTGGAAATTTGAGAAATCGATGTTCATGCCATCAGGTTGGAGGTACGGGGGAGGAAAGATGTGCTTGGTGGGATACCGTTGGAAATTGCAGAAGTTACGGAAAATTATGTGAATTATGGATGCAATTTCCTCACTTCTTTTACAGTGACTGCTGTCAGCCTGTCTTCACCCAAATCTGCAACATGAACGGATGTGTGCACAAAGTGCATGCCAAGTACCATTCATTCTGAAGTATCCTCTTTGATTTGCCAGAACGTTTGGCTTGCTGAGGGATGTACTCGATGTACTAAGAGCATTCCTTCTCACACATATCTTTATGAGCTTTATGGCCCTATAGTATTGAGCAGAATTGAGTTTTATTCTTCTGCTCCCTGTGGCACTTTGCAACAATGCGCCATTACACGCCAGCGGGAGCATTGATTTTCCACACAACCACAGCATACATCAAGCACTCCTGCCAATTTCATTGTTAGCTGAAATTTCAAAGCTTTCTCTGGTACACGGAATAATCAGAGAAAATGTAATAAGAGGAATTATATCTCCGTCGTGGGCTCTTCGGTCCATCACATCCATCCCAACCTTTTTGCTCATGTACATTAAACTTAATGTTGCTGACCACAGGGACCTTGGGTCCAAGTTCAGCACCTAGAAAGTGGCTACACCAGTTGATGGGGTGGTTAAGAGGACATACGGCATGCATGCTTTTATTTGTCAGGGCACTGAGTTCAAAAGTCAGGAAGTTATGTTGCAACTTCATACAATTCTATAAAGGGTGCATACAGTTCTGGTCGCCCCATGATAGGAAGGATGTCAAGGCTTTGGAGAGGTTGCAGAAAGGTTTACCGGGATGTTGCCTGGATTAGAGGGTGTGTGCTATAATGAGAGGTTGGAAAAAACTTGGGTTATTTTCTCTGGAGCAGCAGAGGCTGAGGGGAGATCTGATAGAAGTTTATATCATATCCTTCGACATATGGGTCCTGTGCACTACTTTAAACTGTATCAACGCATGTTTAGCACATACAGTATAGAGGATGAGTTAACTAATTGAAGAATTTTTTCCCATTTTTCAATAGGTAGTCTTAAGTTCCCTTTCCCAATCAATCTTAACTTTATTAGATACATCTGGATGTATTTTCATAATTATATTATAAATAGTTGCTATTACACCTTTCTGAAAAGGATTTAAATCTGAAATTTTTTCCAAAATATCCATTGAATATAAATTCGGGAAGGTAGGAGGAACAGTATTTTAAAAGTTTCTAATCTGTAAATATCCAAAGAAATGGGATCTAGACAAGTTATATTTATTAGATAATTGTTCAAAGGACATGAAACAATTATCCAAAAATAGATCACAAAATTCTAATATACCTTTGGTTTTCCAAGCCAAATAGGCTTGATCCATGATAGAGGGTTGAAAGAAAAAAATAAATATAATAGGACTTGCTAGAATAAGTTGATTCAACCCAAAAAATTTTCAAAATTGAAACCATATTCATAAAGTATATTTTACTATTGGGTTATCAATTTTTTTCTGCAATTTAGAAAGAATAAAGGGAAGCTCGTTATTACTCTCATATAAATCTTGTATGCGATAGATGTCACTCTGAGATAGCTTCTTTAACTCATATGTTTTGGTCATGTCCTTTTTTGAAAAAATACTGGAAAGATATTTTTGATATTATATCAACTGTTCTGAATATTGATTTACAACCTCACTCTATTACTGCAATTTTTGGGTTACCAATGATAGAACTAAGTCATTTAACCTCTTCAGCTTGTCGGATGATAGCATTTCTTACACTAATGGCCAGAAGATCCATTTTGCTGAATTTTGATCAATCCTCCCCCCACATTTCATTGGTTCTCTAAAACTATGTTGTGTCTAAACTTAGAAAAAATTAGAAGTGTTATTTATGATCCCTCTATTAAATTCGAAAATACTTGGAGGCCATTTATTCAACACTTCCATATGATGTAATTTGACCTTTTCCAAACCTATTCTATTTCTTTTTAATATATGTTGAGAGGAGCGGAGTCAATGACACTAATGGTTCTTTTTTTTTTTGATGTTACACAACAGCCCATGTCTTTCTTTCTTTAGTTTAGTTGGTTAGCATTGTTTAAATTAGTTTCTTTCTTTGGGGTATATTTTTTTTTCCCTTTTTCATGTGTTTTTTTGTATATTATATTTGTATCTTGTACAATTGGGAGGTTTAATACCCGTGTGCCAACTGGGTTTATATTTATATATGTTAATTATAACAATGTAATCCCAATAACTTTGTCTTAATACTATGTTTTGTTTATCATTATGAAACCATTAAAAAGACTGAAAAAGAAAGAAAAAGAAGTTTCTATCATAATGAGAGGCATACGTAGATAGAATAGGCAAACAGTATCTTTTAATTTTTTCCCCTAAGGTTGAAATATGTAATACCAGAGGGCATTAATCCAAGGTGAGAGGGGTTAAATTCAAAGGGGATGTGAGGGGGATTTTTTTTTTTACACAGAGAGTGGTGGGTGCCTGGAATGCACTGTCTGGGGTGGTGGTAAAGGCAGAAACATTGGGGATTTTTAAGAGATGTTTGGATAAGCACATTAACTTCAGAGAAATGGAGGAATACAGATATTGTGTAGGCAGAAGGGATGTGTTTAGTTGGCCATTTGATTACTAATTTAATTGGTTCGGCATGACATTGTGGACCAAAGAGTTTGTTCTTGTGCTGTACTGTTCTATGTTCTAAGTTCAAGTTTGAGTTTACTGGTGCCATAGGCATGCATACACAGAGCATAAATGTCATCCAGATTAGCTTTTTGAAGCAGAGGGTTATATATTACTAGAGGAGGACAAACATAAGTTACCGTTTAGTGATATAAATTCACCATTGTTTACACATGCGCAAAATAAGGAACAAATAAGAACATAACAGCACCGTCATAAGAAAGTGATAAAAGAAACATAACAATTCCTGTGCAAGTTTAGGTCCATTATTAGGATTGTAGCCTTCTATGACTTGCCTATTTAAGTGCTTATCTAAATACCTCTTAAATGTAGTGACTGTATGTGATTCCACTTCTGCTTCTAACAGTGAGTTCCAGATATCAACCACTCACTATGTAAAAAAAACTTACCGCTCAAGTCACCTTTAAAGCTCCTTCCTCTCAGCTTAATCCTATGTCCTGTTGTTTTTGATACGTTACCATAGCGGGAAAAAATTCTGACTTGTGCCTCTCATAACATCATTACTCAGTCAAGTCACCCCCCCCCCCCCGCCCGACTTCCCTTGCTCCACAGAAAACAGGGACAGCCTCTCCTCAAACTAAAATGCTGTAATCCAGGCAACATCCTGGTGAATCTCCTCCACACTCTCTCTAGCTCAATCACATTCTTCCTCTGGCCAAGGGTAACAAGTACAAGATAATGAGAGGCATTGATCGTGTGGATAGTCAGGCTTTTCCCCAGGGCTCAAATAACTAGCACGAGAGGGCATATTTTTAAGGTGCTTGGAAGTAGGTACAGAGGAGATGTCAGGGGTAAGTTTTTTACGTAGAGTGGTGAGTGCGTGGAATGGACTGCCAGCGGCAGAGGCGGAGGCAGAAACAATAGAGTCTTTTAAGAGACTCCTGGATAGATACATGGAGCTTAGAAAAATAGAGGGCTATGGGTAAGCCTAGGTGGTTCTAAGGTAAGGACATGTTCAGCACAGCTTTGTGGGCTGAAGGGCCTGTATTGTGCTGTAGGTTTTCTATGTTTCTATTGGCTCTTCACTCAACCCAGGAAAATCTGGACAGTGAAGATGCATACACTAGAATGCTCTCCATTGACTACAGAAGAGCATTCAATACGACCATCCCCTCAAAACTAATCAATAATCTCCAACACCTTGGCCTCTACCTCCTTGTGCAACTGGATCATTGATTTCCTCACTGGAAGACCACAGTCAGTTGGATGGACAGCAACATCTCCTCCACAATCGATCAGCACAGGTGCACTACAAGGCTTTGTGCTTAGTCCCCTGCTCTACTTGCTTTACACTTAAGACCTTGAAGTTAAGCAGAGTTCCAATGCCATATTTAAGCTTGCTCTCGACACCACTGTCATTGACTGAGTCAAAGCTGGTGACAAATCAGCATATAATAGGAAGTTTGAAAATCCGGCTGAGTGGTGCTACAACAAACTCTCACTCAAAGTCAGCAAGATGAAGGAGCTGATTATTGACCACAGCAAGAGGAAATTGGAGGTCCATGAGCCAGTCCTCATCAGAGGATCAGAGGTGGAGAGGGTCAGCAACTTTAAATTCTTCAGTGTTTATCATTTCAGATGATCTGTCCAGTACATATATGCCATCACAAAGAAATCCCAGCAGTTCCTCTACTTTCTCAGAAGTTTGCGAAGCTTTGGCATGTCATCTTAAACTTTGGCAAACTCCTATAGATGTACAGTGGAAGGTATATTGACTGGCTGCATCACAGCCTGTTATAGAAACACCAAACAAAAAAGCTGACAAAAAGTAGTGGATACAGCCCAGTCCATCACAGCTAAAGCCCACCCTGCCATTGTGCATGGAGTGCTGCCACAGGGAAGTAGTATCCGTCATCAAGCACCCCTCCATAATCTTTTCTCACTGCTGCCATCAGGAAGGAGGTACAGCAGCATCAGCACCAACAGTTAGCATCCTTCAACCATTAGGCTCTTGAACCAGAGGGGATAACTTCACTCAACTTCAGTCACTTTCAAGAGCTCTTCATCTCATCTTCTCAATATTTACTGCTTCTTTTTGTTTCTTTCTATTTACTGTGAATGACCAGAAGAAAATAAATCTCAGAGTTGTATGTACTGATAAATTTACTTTGAACTTTTGAACTTGTTGCTGTGGAGTTCACACATTCTTCCTGTGATTATGCGGGCTTCCCTTCGGTATTCTAGTTTGCTAGATTAGTTAACCACTATAATTAACCCCCTGGTGTGTAGGTAAGTGATAGAATCTGGAGGAGGTAAGAGGAATATGATGAGAATAACATTGGATTCAAATAGGATTAGTCTAATTAGTACAGACTTTGCTTCTATTCTATATAACTCTAAGGGAAGGAATCATCCTTATTGTTGAAGTCAGCATCAACTCTTCAATGAGTATCACAAGATTGCCCGATCATTGTCAAATTACCTGATTCCAACAGAATAATTCAATCATTGAAGAAGACGTACCAGCCCCACTTCTTGCCATGGTTACAGGTCTCAGAGACATGAGGACAGCTCCATCGCATCGTATCAGCGCGAGCAGATTATTTGGTTAAGGAGACATTATTGGCTCCATCAACAAACAGACAATGAAGGATCTTGTCATGTTGGAATGTCAGATACTAGAGGTCAATTTGCTGCTCTAGTTAGTAGTTAAGCAAATGTTTTCTAGACAGAATACTACTGGTTTGATGATTGATATTCTGTGTAGTTCACTTGGTTTTTGCCATTTGTGCAATTTGTTCTTTCTTTCACACATTGGGTGTTTGATACTTTCTTGAACGAGTTCCATGGTGTTTCTTTGTTTAGTGGCTGCCTGCTGGAGGAAAAATCTCAGAGATGTATTCTGTATACGTACTTTGATAATACACGTACCTTGAATCTTTTTTGGAATGGAACAGAAATTTAAGAGGAAGGAAACCTTAAGTGGTTGGAGGAACTCAGCAGACCGAGCAGTATCTGTGAGGGAGAAGGAATTGTCAGGTCAAAACTGGTATCAGGAAGGAAGCTGTTGTACTGAAAACTGAAATGCTGGACGAACTCAGTAATTGAAAGAGAAAATAGACAAACATTCTGAATCAGTTTAGTTCTGAGGAAGAGTCACTGAATCAAATCATTGATGAGTTTCTCCTTCCACAGATAAGCATTTATGTGCTTATTTCATATTCCGGCATTCAGTTTTATTTGCTTTCAATTCATATTGCAGTTAGAACAGTGGTAAATGACATTTCACTTGAAGTACTGGGTACAGTTTTACACAGTGGCTGAAGAGGAATGCATACTTCCCTTAGGGTGATTGAAGGAGAGGTTCACCAAAGCGATACCTTGGTTGAGGATATTGAAATATGAAGAAAGAGTAAGTTGTACAAAGCTTATGCTCTGCGCATACAAGAACGAGATGGGTCACAGTTATGCAGCTGGTCAAGCTACTACCTCACAGCACCAGAGCCTTGGGTTTGATCCTGAACTCCGGTGTTGTCTGTGTGTAGTTAGCATGTTCTCCCTGTGACCACATAGGCTTCATCCAGGTGCTCCAGTTTCTTTTCACATCCCAAAGACTGGTGGGTTGGTAGGTTCATTTGCCACTGTAAATTGCCGTGAGAGTGTGGGTGAGGAGTGGAAACTATGAGGAGATGATAAGAATGCAGAGAGAAGGGTTTACTCTGAAAATAAGTGGTAAAATGCACCTTCTCTGTGGGCCAGCATAGACTCCATGGCCTAAATAGCTATCTCCTGTATCACAAGGTGAGAGCGAAAAAATTCAAAAGGAGCATTATCTTCACAGTAAGAGGTTTGGCTATACAGAGTACAGAACAGCATCGTTGCCTAGAGGCTGATTTGCCCAGCTTTCTCCTCTGAAATAGCTGAGCAAGCCCCTTAGTTCAAGGTGAACATGATATAATTATCCCTGGATGACTGTGACT
The DNA here is from genome assembly GCF_030028105.1 of Mobula birostris. Classification (NCBI taxonomy): domain Eukaryota; kingdom Metazoa; phylum Chordata; class Chondrichthyes; order Myliobatiformes; family Myliobatidae; genus Mobula; species Mobula birostris. The sequence continues at coordinate 124,447,713 of NC_092371.1, forward strand.
TAACCCCAGAGCTTAGAGCAGTTCACATTTGTAGATGGTAATGGATGGTAAAGCCTCCAAAATATGAAGCTTCACCTAGGCAGGTAGGTTAATATCATTGCTCAAGCAATAAAGAAGCAGGATTAACTCCCAGAACATCTCAAATGTGCCCTGCAGAGGCTCTTGAAATTATAGTGGAGACATCACGAGATTGGGAAGAGCTGTGAAGCCAACCAAGTGATGGATGAAGATAGCAGCCTCTATTGAGTGCTCCAGGAGTTAGTTACAGCATCTGGATCAAATCATTGAGTCAGACAGCACGGAGAAATGCTGTCAGTGCAACTATTCAATGCTGACCAAAGTGTCCACTTAATCTAGTTCCAATTGCCCACATTTCTCCCACATCCCTCTAAACCTGTCCAAGCACTTGTTAAATGTTACCATATCTGCCTCCACCACTTCCTCTGCCTGGATGGGATGTGGGTTGTTTGTCAGCACAGGGAGACAGTGCAGCCAGTCCCAAGTAATGACGCCGACTAACTGCCAGCAAGGATGCATCGCCTGCACTCCAAATGTCAGTTCTGATTGGCTGCACCACTTGCCCTAGTTCACCTGACACCAATCCCACTTACAACCTGTGCTCATTGCCTGTGGACCAGTCATGGGAAGCTATCTCCAAGTGGGCAGAAGAACTGATGCAAGTCTGTACTCAAATCCTCATTGCCAAGATGCAGCATCCCCACTGGCTGCTGGAGATCTTGAATCGTGGTCTCTTTAAAATTGAGAATGAATATGCAGCCTGGCTCTGAGAATCTCGAAGGTGCCCATGGAAACCTGGCTGGAGCAGTGGAGCTGGTACACCACCTCACAAACCACCTGTTGTGTATTTAATATTTCAGTAATATTTGAATAATATTGTAAGTATATTGTTTGAGTAAGCATTCTTTGTTTAAATAATTCATTATGGGTTATATGTCAAAGTATGTCAATGGCATACCTCATTTCGCCAATACATCATAACTGCGTCTCACTAAAGTTAAAACTGAAACGAAGCATAGACGCATCTCTCAGTTCCCCTGTCTTTCTTGCCTTTAGTTTTATGTTTAGGTGATGAGTTAGTTTTAAAACGAACCCAAGATGACTACCTGTCTGTTAAAGCACAGTGAAACTTATGGGTTTTAAAAAAAGCACAGCACACTTCTTTGCAAGACGAGAGAAGTTTGAGTTTAAAAGAAATGGTAGAAAACAGATGAAATTCAAAATAAAGAGTAAATCCCAGGTGATATTAATAATAAATTTTAAAAAAGCAGACTTGGCTGGCTACATCAAAAAGATAACTGGTTGTTATATACAGAGCGAATTGAGCAGTATTTTAGAGTCATAGAGAAGTACAGCACTGAAACAACCCTTTGGACCATCTGGTCTGTGCTGAACTATTTAAGCTGCACACTCCCACTGACCTGCACTGGACCATAGCCCTCCATACCCCTACCATCCATATACCTATCCAAATCTCTCTTAAACTTTGAAATCAAGCGCGCATGCACCACTTCCGCTGGCAGCTCGATCCATGCTCTCATGACCCTCTGAGTGAAAAGTCTCCCCTCATGATCCCCTTAAACATTTCACAACCCATGATCTCTAGTTGAAGTCCCACCCAGCCTCAGGCAAAAATGTCTCCTTGCATTTACCCTATCTATTCCCTTCATAATTTTAAATACCACTATCAAATCTCCCGTCAATCTTCTACATTCCAAGGAATAAGGTCCTAACCTCTTCAACCTTTCCTTATAACTTAGGTCCTCCAGTTCCAGCAGCATCCTTATAGATTTTCTCTGTACCCTTTCACTGTTATTTATATCTTTCTTGTAGGAAGGTGACCAAAACTGCACACTATACTCCAAATTAGGTCTCACCAACATCTTATACAATTTCAACATAACATTCCACCTCCTCTACTCAATGCTTTGATTTATGAAGTCCAACGTGCTACAATCTTTCTTTACAACCCTATCTACCTCTAACACCAATTTCAATGAATTATGGATCTGTATTTCCAGATCCTTTTGTTCTACAGCACTCCTCAGTGCCCTACCATTCACTGTGAAAGACCCACCCTGGTTAGTCCTACTGAAATGCAGCATTTCATATTTGTCTGCATTAAGTTCCATCTGCCATTTTTCAGCCCCTTTTTCCAGATGGTCCAGATCCCGCTACAAGCCATGATTGTCTTTCTTGTTGTCCACGACACTATCAATGTTATCTGCAAATTTGCTGATCCGGTTAACCACATTATCATCTAGATCATTGATATAGATAACAAACAACAACAGACCCAGCACTGCTCACTGTAGCACACCACTAGTCACAGGCCTCTAGTCAGAGAGCCAATGAAAACTAACTTGCCACCTGATCTTGAATGCCAAGTGACTGAACTTTCTTGACCAACCTGTCATGTGGAACCTTGTCAAATGCCTTGCTAAAGTCCATATACAGAACATCCACTGCTTTGTCTTCATCAACCTTCATGGTAACTTCCTCGAAAAACTCTATAAGATTGGTTAGACACAAAGCCATGCAAACTATCCCTAATCAGTCCATGGCTATACAAATACTCATATATCCAGTCCCTTAGAATACCTTCCAATAACTTTCCCACTACCGATATCAGACTTGTTGGCTGATAAATTCCTGGTTTATTTTTAGAACCTTTCTTAAACAACTGAACAACATGGGCTATCTTCCAATCCTCCAGTACCTAACCTGTCAATAATGACATGACTGATCAGCTTTATATCTAGCTGTGATGAGAGAGCCTACAGAGGAGAGGCTGACACCCTGATACAGTGGTACCAAGATAACAACCTCTCTCTCTCAATGCCCAAAAAACAGAAGAGTTGATTGTAGATTACAGGAGGAACAGAGACAGGTTTTCCCCAATCAACATCAACAGGTCTGCAGTAGACAGGGTGAGTTGTTTCAAGTTCCTCAGTAGACATATCACCAAAGGTCTCACCTGAACTGTACACACCGGCTGTGTGGCAAAAAAAGCACATCAGCGTCTCTTCCACCTCAGGCGACTGAAGAAGTTCAGCATGAGGCCCCAAATCCTCAAGACCTTCTACAGGGGCACTATGGAGAGCATCCTGACTGGCTGTATCACTGCCAGGAACGGGAACTGCACCAACCTTGATCAATGGACACGAACTTCCCTCCATTGAGGACATTTACAGCAACAGGTGTAGAAAGAAGGCCTGGAAGATCATCAGGGACACCAGTCACCCCAACTATAAACTGCTTCAGCTGCTTCCATCTGGAAAATGGTACCACAGCATTAAAGCTAGGATCAACAGGCTGTGGGACAGTTTCTTTCTACAAGCCATTAGACTTATAAATTCACATGTCCGTACACTGCGATGGAGACATAACACATAGATTTTTACTCCCTCACATTGTGGGATGAATGTAAGATTTAAATGAATTCAAATTCAAATTCAAATTAACTTTCTCTGCTAGGGCCCTGACAATTTCTGCACTTGCCTCCTACAGTGTCACCTGCTCTGCCTCAATATCTAATAGCTGATCAGAAATCACGCACTCTCTCGCTGGGAGTTCCATGTGCTGACTTTTCTGAACACATTTGACAAACACTATCCTATCTAGTCATTTTCCACATCCAGTCAAGAGGTGGAAAGTTAAAACCATCTACTATAATAACCTTATGTTTCTTGCAACAGTCTGCAATGTCTTTATAAATTTGTTCCTCTAAATCCTTCGGACTGTTAGGTGGTCTGTATTATAGTCCCAGTAATGTTTTCATACCTTTCTTATTCCTCAGTTCCACTTCACTAGACAAGCTCTTCAGTCTGTCCTGACTAAGGACTGCCGTGATATTTTCCCTGACTAGTAATGCCACCTCTTATCCTTTAATCCCCCCTGCTCTGTTGCTCCTAAAACAACAGAACCCTGGAATACTGAGCTGACAATCATGCCCTTCCTACAGACTTTTGCTTTCTCTGACTGATGCTTTGAAGAACTAAAGCCTCAAAATCCCCAGTCTTTCTCTGTCCACTCTGCTAGCCCCGACCTTACTTATCTTGCCAATCAATCCCGATCACTGATTGGCTGCTGCTCAAAACTCCAGACTGCCGCGGGTCAATGCCTTTTCTACTCAATTGGCGAAGCTGAATAAGCAACATCATCTCATGCTTCCGATCTCCATTTGGCCACTGCTCAAAATTTTGAAGCAACCGAAATAGCCAATGAGAAACGAATGCCTATTTTGCCCAGTGCAATAGGTGGGAGAGCATACAGTTTGCTTAGAAACTTAACTGCTCCAACCAAACCAGCTAAAAAGAGCTTAATGCTACCATGAAAGTAATGCAGGAACAATTAGAACTGAAAACATTATTGATTGCAGAATGCTTTAGATTTCATAAGCAGAACCAAAAGGAAAGGGAGTCTATTTCAGTGTATGTGGCTGAATTGAAGAAGACCATAAGACCATAAGACAGGAGCAAAATTAGGCCATTCCATCATGGCTGATCCCAGATTCCACTCAACACCATATATCTGCCTTCTTGCCTTATCCTTTTATGCCCTGAATGATCAGGAAACAATCAGCTTTTGACTTAAATATACACATGGACTTGGCCTCCTTCGCAGTCAGTGGCAGAGCATTCCACAGATTAACTCATCTCTGGCTAAAAAATTCCTCCTTACCTCTGTTCTAAAGGGTCACCCCCTCAATTTTGAGGCTGTGCCTTCTAGCTCTGGATACCCCCGCCATAGGAAATATGCACTCCACGTCCACCTTATCTAGTCCTTTCAACATTTGGTAGGCTTCAATGAGATCAAGAAGTTGGCTGAGGATTGTCAGTTCAGTGATGGGCCTAATGATGCATTGAGAGATTGTTTAGCTTGTGGAATCTTACAAGGAAACATTTAAAAGGGCTCCTAACTGAAGCAAAACTGACATTTTAAAGACCAGTGGAAATTACTGTATCAATGGCAACAGCAGCCAGAGATGCGTTTGAGTTGCAGTCAGGAATTAAAGTGAACATGGACAAAATTGTAGCATCTAAGTAGAAATCTGCCTGGCAGAACAAACAGTGTTAGCATTGTGATAGGGGCTCACATTCACCAAACTAATGCAGGTTTAAATGCAAAATTTACAGAAAATTCAACAAAGTGCATCTCAGGCACACAGAAATAAATAGACTGCACAGGAAAGAGAAAACAAGATAAAAAGTCAAGTTGCAGTTTTAAAATGAGCTCTAATCTGGATGCTACTGATGGAAAATTTAATAAGAGTGACACAGAACTGAATAGCCTTGAGATTTACTATGTGAAAACAAATTACAGACAAGCAATATGGCTTACACTAGAAGCAAATGGCAAATTAATTAAAATGGAATTGGACACTGACTCGGCTATTTCAGTTATTGTAGAAAATGAGTTTTAACAGCATTTCAAAGAGGCTGAGCTAAAGCCTGAAGATATCCAATTAAGAACTTATACTGAAGAGAAGATCATTTCTGTGGGAATGACATTTGTAATAGTAAAATAAAACAACCAACAAGCTACCTTGGGCTTGCATGTGGTAAAAACAGGAATGGTACCATTGTGGGGCCATGAGTGGCTGAGATAATTACAACTTGTTTGGAGATCCATCCGCCAATTGCATGTCACATCACCTACAATAGATTCAACTGAAAGTGATTAAGAAAGTTTCTCCATGATGCCACAGTACTGCTCAAAGATGGCATTAGAAAATTCTAACATATCAAGGATAAAATAGCATTAAATGAAAATGCCACACCAAGTTTTGCAAAGCCCATCCAGTTGCTTATACCATCCATGATAAATTAGCCTGTGACCTAGATTGCATGGGGGCTGAAGGAATTCCTTCCAAGGTTGAGTGGGGGCCATGGGCAACACCAGTGGTCCCAGTAACCAAGAAGAATGGGTCTGTCCAGATCAGTGGTGATTTTAAGATCACAATTAATCCATTGCTGAAAGTAGATCAATACCCTCTGCCCTGATAGAGGATATCTTTGCAAACCTTTTTAGAGCAAAACACTTTAGCAAAGTTGACATAGCTGAGGCCTACCTACAGATGGAGATTGAAGAAGAATCCAAAGCACTTCTCACCATAAACACTCAAAAAGGGCCTTATCGCTAGAATAAACTTATTTTTGGAGTAGCATCTGCACCTGCTGTCAGGCAGAAAAATTGTGCAAGGTTGTCCAGGCGTTCAGAGTTCCCTGGTTGACATTATTGTTCCTGGACATCTCCAAAATCTCAAGACAGTGATAAAAAGATCAGAAAATTATGGGCTTAGAGCATGATACAACAAGTGTGAATTCTTTCAACTAAGCATCACTTACTGTGGTCACATTATTGATGCACAAGATTTTAATCAAGTGCACTGAGAAAATTCAAGCAGTGTGGTGGGTCCCCCAAGATGAAAGGACCTGTCACTTTTTTGGTCTGTTTCAGGATTTGTCAATTACTATAACAGGTTCCTGTCAAACCCTGCTACTGTTATCCCCACCCCACTCCCACCACCCCTGAATTCATTATTACAGTTCGGGAAGAAATGGCAATGGACAAAATAGTGTGCGGTGGCTTTCCAAAAGGTAAAGGAAGTGGTGATGTCAGACACTGTATTCACACATTATGATCTATATATTCCAGTGAAGCTGGCCTGTGATGCCTCACCTTATGGTATAGGTACAGTCATGTCACATATTATGAGTGATAGATGGGAACACCCCTTAGCCTTTGCATCAACTTCCCTTGCTACTGCAGAGAAAAAGCGATGCACAGATTGATAGAGAAGACTTGAAACTGGGGGTTTTGGGTTGTAAAATGTTTCAAACAGTACTTGGAGGACACAATTACAAGATTGAATTCAAGAGGACAACTAATCATGGAAATGCTAAAGGATTGTCCCATTTATTCTTGGAAAATGAAATACAATACCTGTAAAATTTACAAAAGACGTATCCTCTTGACACGTTCTCCCTAATACAAATCGAAAATCTCCCTACTATGACAGAGATAATCCAAAAAGAAATGAAATTTGACCCCACACTGTCTCAGGTCTACATGGCAACCCAAAATGGCCGAAATGTGCAGTAGGAACTAGAGATCCCCCATTTTTACCAGCACCAGAATGAACTTGCCCTTGATGGGGTTTACTTGTGTGAAGACTGAGAGTTGTTTTAACATCCAAGCTGAGAGTCAGTGAAGAACTACAGCAATGCCATAAAGCAGTCCTAGTGAGGGACTACAAATCAAAGGTGGGTACTTGGAAAGATTAAGGACAGAGCCGGACCTCTTGCCTACACAGTGGAGATTGTGTCTGATCTAATCTGGCGATGACACTTTGATCAGTTAAGGAGAGCAGAGTCAATTGTTAGACAAGAAAAATGTCCAGAGCTGACAGAACCATGTTCTGCTGTCTTAGAGTCAACTCCTACAACTGTAATGGAGGAGGGCCTAGAACCTGAGATTGTTTCCAGCCTCTGCCTGGCAGAGTGACTCCCATTCCTCTCCCGTGTCAAGAAAGATGTTAGATTATGAAGACACATAGTCCTCTTTTATTGTCATTTGTTAATGCATGCATTAAGAAATGATACAATATTTCCTCCGGTGTGATATCACAAAACACAGGACAGACCAAGACTGAAAAAACTGACAAAACCACATAATTATAACATATAGTTACAACAGTGCAACAATACCATAACTTGATGAAGAAGTCCGTGAGCACAGTGAGAGACCAAGGTCTCTCAAATGTCCTACATCTCACGCAGATGGGAGAAGGAAGAAAAACTCTCCCTGCCGTGCCGACCACAATCCGACTCTGAGTCATCCGAAAACTTCAAGCTCTGATCAGCTCTCCGACACCGAGTACTGAGCGCCATCTCTGTCCAAACGATTCAACCTCCTTCTCGGTCACCAAAAGCAGGCAAGGCCAGGGATTTTGAGGCCGACCCTCCAAAAGATTCCCGACCACATAGTAATGACAGCAGCGATCGAGCGTTTCCGAAATTTCTCCAGATGTTTCTGTGCTTTCACGTCCATTCGCCATCAAATCAGAATTGTCCACGGCCCCTATTTAACAGATATGATGTCATTTTTCACCTGAGGGCTGCACACGCAAAGGCGCGCCACCATCTTCTCCTCCCGCCTTACCCCAGAAGAGCAAGAACTCCTCTACAAAGATCAAATCTTTAGGCCTGAATGGGACAACTTAAAATTTATGATGCTGTGGATATCTGTATAGTAGATGTGTACAGTGCATAAATTGAGATGAACTCTACATTGAGTTGGAGTTTATAGCTAAGCAGTGAGGAGAGTTCTGTATTTAATATTTCAGTAATATTTGAGTAATATTGTAAATATATGGTTCGATTAAGCATTCTTTGTTTGGTTAAATAATTAATTATGGGTTATACATTAAAGTATGTGAATGGCATAGGTCATTTCACCGTCACGTCATAACTGTGCACCTTACTAAAGTAAAAATGAAACTAAGCATACACGTATCTCTCAGATCCCGTGTTTATCTTTCAATTAGATCTATGTTTTGTAGTTACAAAGTATAACACCACTTACCCACCTGTTTCACCAGGCAGTCAATGCTCCATCTGTGTGAGAGTCTGTGCTTTCAACATTGGCCTCATCAATTTTGCCCCACACCTCAAAGCCAATGGGGAAGCTAATTATCCTCAATCACATTGGAGAGCCTAAGTGAGAAAGATTATTATTGTAGCAAGACACAATTACTCCTGTATTCAGCAAAAGCCAACATACCATTGACTATAAGACCATAAGACTATAAGGCATAAGAACAGAATTAGGCAATTCAGCCCATCAAGTCTGCTCCACCATCCTATCATGGCTAATTTATTATCCTTCACAGTTCCATTCTCCTGCTTTTTCCCCATTATCTTTGATGCCTTGATTAATAATGAACCTATCAACCTCTGCTTTATATATACTCAATGTATCGGCCTTCACAGCTGTCTGAGGCAATGAATTCCACAGATTCTCTGCCCTCTGGCTATAAAAATTCCTCCTCATCTCTGATCTGAATGGATGTCCCTCTATTCTGAGGCTGTGCCCTCTTGTCCTAGACTCACCCACTATAGGAACCATCCTCTCTACATCAACTCTGTCTAGGTCTTTAATTATTCGAGATGTTTCAATGAGATCCTCCTCATTCTTCTAAACTCCAGTGAGTACAGGCCCAAGGCCATCAAACGCTCCTTATGTACTGACCCTTTTGTTCCTGGAATCATTCTTGTGAACCTCCTCAGGACCCTCTCCAACGTAGCACATCTTTTCTTAGATAAGGAGCCCAAAACTGCTCACAATACTCCAGCTGTGGTCTGACTAAAGCCTTATGTTTTTTGTCCTCTCGGAAGGAATGCTAATATTGCATTTGCCTTTCTTATTGTTATGTTCGCTCTTTAACAATGACAAACTTTGTGTGGGTGTTAATGCTAGAACATTTTTATTTACAGCATGGCTCCAGATCAACAGTGATGAGTGCATGCAACCAGCTCATCAACGTCATTTCTGGCTCCAGATGAACCACCAACCTTGCCCTCTGTGAACTGAAGTTCTTTATTATGTACACATCTTTCCCCCATCCCTTAAAGAAAACAAACATAATACTATGTCCTCATGGACCCAAGGAACAGTAATCCTTTCCAACAAAGATATCTACACTAACTTCAATTCTCATGAACAATTACTGTCCCTTATTCTCTCGATCTCTGAGGTGGTTTGATGATCATTTTTGGTCTGCTATTTGTTTCCACAAATGTATTGCTTTCATTTGCTGCGTTAATATTAGTGTCTTTCTGAGAACTCCGATCAACACGTTCATTTTTCACATCTGCTGGCCCCTTTAGTGTACTGACAGGTGATTCGTTGCAGCTTAGGGTTGGAAATTGTGGTCATAAATCCACACAGTTCCTTCTCAGAGGTGTCCCTCACTCTGTCTGGATCTGGTTAGAGCATGGAGCTACTTCCTCTTGCACATATCCTTGTGTCACAATCATGATCCCGGATTTGTACCTGATCTCCAGGCTGCAGAGCTGTTAGGCTTTTCGCAGTCTTGTCATGATACTGTTTTTGCTTTCCTTTCCTTTTCTCTTCAGCCAATTTGATTTTGTGTGTTCCTGTAGGTGCCAAAAGGTTTTCGTGCATCGGAAAATTAGTGTGTATCCGAGAACCCATCTGCATTTGGGCTGGTGAAAAGCCATTCTGCCTCTAATTCTCTAATTCATTAGTGTTTTGAGACATCCTCTCGTCCTTCTTGTGCATTCTGCATGAGGCCCTCCACTGCCTCAACGGAACTCTCTGCTAAGCCATTGGATTTTTGGTATGTGACCTTGAAGTATATGTCAAAAATATATGGCTATGCAGCAGGGTAATTCTAGAATAGGTTACATGGTCAGCACAACATTATGGGCTGAAGGACCTGTTATGTGCTGTAGATTTCTATGTTCTAATCCTAAATACACACTGGGCAGTCATTCTTAGCTGCTGGCAATCCATTCTGTATTATATCTTTGAGTACATTCATTGTTTCATCTGTCCCTGCTGATTTCCTAATCTTGTCTGTTCTATCAGGAGATCTTGGAATGGAGGTGACAATCATGTCACCATTGGCCTGTATATCTGTGTTAATCTCTTGGTCACTCTTTTCTTTCCTGTTGATTGCTCTAGACAGTGTGACAACCACAAGCACGTATTGTCCCAGAATGTAGATCATCCTCATATCATTTTCTGCAGACATATCAACATGCACTCTATCCTCATGGGACAGTCATTCAGTGGTTTGGACATAATTGGGACCAGTGGTTATGGTCTGTCTCCACTTCAGCAGCTTATCTATAGATGTACTGATGAAACCTTTCAATGCATATTTACTGGTAAGAAGCTCTTTCTGTATTTGTGCATAGCTGGCTTCTGCACTTCTTAAAGCCCTTGATGCTGAGGCCACAGTTTGCCACGTGTTATCATGCTGCTGCAGTAGTACTGCTCCAAGGCCATACCAGGATGTATCAGCTGAGATCATAGAACCCTCACCAGATGGCAAAACTTCAGCACCTGCTCTTCAGTTAGGGCTCTTCAGCATCTGGAAACACCTTTCTTGCTTGTGAGACCAAAACTGCTCATTTTGCTGCTCAAGGAGTGTCCTAAGTGGTGCTGACACTGAAGACAGTTGAGGAATATACTTCAGCAGGTTAGTCACCATCCCAAGGAAACATCTCATCTCTTCTTTGTTTTGGAGCCTCTCCATGTTTTCAATGGCTGATGCCTTTCTTAGATCAGGCTTCACCCCCTCTTCAGATGTGACATCTCCTATGAAAGTTAGCATCTTAATACTGAACTCACATCTTTCTTTATTTAATTTCAAACTGACATTCCATGTAACGTGAGTCAAGCACTTGTCTCGGTCTTGCATCATGTTCATCTTTGGTGGACTCCCAGACTCCCATCATGGTCTCGACACCAGGTATGCCCTCAAAGATCATGTGGATGGTTTTATGGTAGACTTCTGGTATGGACAGGATTCTGAAGAAAGCAATATTTTCCCTGTGGTGTGTTAAAAGTACACAGTCTCAAAGTTGCCTCATCAAGCTCCGTCTGCCAAAACCCAGATGATGCATCAAGTTTGCAGAACGACACGGCACCTGCAAACTGGGACATGATCTCCTCCTGTGTTGCCACTTTAACGTGCACTTTCTTGATGGCTTTTTTGAGGTATCTTGGGTCCGGCATATCTGAATGCTCCATTTTTCTTTTGCACGTCTGCTGGTTCTTCAGTTTTCTGTATGACATTTATACCTTCCAATCCATTCTTTGAGTTCGTCTCAAAACTGCAAACTGAACTTTCCTGCATGCATGGACAACCGGAGCCACTGTCTCATAGATTTGAATTTAGCATACACCAAATGAGCATCTGAGCCCCCCAATGACATTTGCGTACTCTTCCATAAGTCAAGTGTGGTCATCTTTGGTCTGTGAAGCTACTATGAAAAATCTTTTTACCAGGCTGAGCTTTACACATGCTCAAAGACCTAATATTGGCTGTACTCTCTTTTCTATGGTCAGTAACTCTGCCTTTAAGTGCTGCCCCTTGCGCCCTTATACAGCCTCCTTTTACTGGAACATCCTCTCCAGTATAGCCTGTCACTATTAACTTCACTGGGTAGATCTTTCTCTTTACTTTGAGAGTCCTGTAATCATCCATGGGTAACAGATTCCCCTGGGCTCCAGTGTTAAGCTTGACTGGAATTATTGTCTTATTCACAGTCACTGGAACAATCCAGTCTCTCTTACCAGCACCAGTAGTCTGCAGAGAATCTACAAAGACTTCCTCCATTTCCTCATCAACTGTGTGCACCTTTCTCTTTGCAGCGCCAACGCCACAGCTCTTTTCAGAATGACTCTTCTTCCTACAGTTATTGTGGGACTTTCCACAAGCAGGACACACCTTTGGGATGTGTCTACCTCCACATTTGCTGTATTTGCTGTTTGAACCTACTTCTTTGCTTTGCTATTGCTTTGGGAAACGCCTTGTGCTCTCTCCTCTGTTTTCACAGTATGCACTACAGTGTCTGTCCTGTGTAGCCCCTTAGCTGGTGCTTGTGTGGTCTCTGCTGCCCTGCACATACCCACAGATTTTTCTAGCGTTAAATCTTTCTCACAGAGCAATCTTTCTCTGAGCCCATTATCTGGGATTCTGCAAACTATTTTTCTCTAACTAGAGAGTCTCTCAAATCTCCAAACTCACAGGACTTACTCAGTGTGAAAAGCTCAGCTAAATATTGGTCAAAGCTAGCACCTTGTTTCTGGTCACAGGAAAAGAACTTATATCTCTCAAATGTGATGCTTTTACTTGGGACAAACTACTCCTCAAATTTTGTCATCAAGGTATTCAATGCAGAGGCTCTCTCATCAGTTTGAAAGATGTTTTAGATATCCAAAGCATATCTGCCAATTACATGTAGAAAAATAGAAGCTTTCAATTTTCAAGCTTGCAAAGATCACAAGATCCTACACCTACAGATTGACGGGAGTTCAGTGAAACCATCTCTCACTGCTCCCCATCTGTAATTTCTTCGGCTCTTCAACTTTTCGACCACACTTTGACTCAGACTCGCTATCACAGCCATATATCCTTTCTTGGAACGTGCCTCCGTCGCCAACTTACTCCAGTTGGCTTTAGGATTCGTTTCCAAGCCTCTCAATTTGGACCTTCTGAGGATCCCAGGTACTCACACTTTATTGACTCTGCCTCTCGCCGCTTCTCCCGTCAAGCTCTGAAGGCGACTCTCTCTGCCATGAGGAGGTATTTGGTGTCCCTATCCCAGACCCTTCCACACCTTCGGGACACTTTCTTCGCCGTCTGTAATGGTCCTACCTGTTATTTCGTCCTCCGTCAGATTCACGTCTGTAATCGCCGTTTTTTTGACTTTGTCATGTTAGGCAAAGATCGCAAGATCCTACATCTATGGACTCCAGAGCCTGCTGGCCATGAAACTAGCAGCATGAACTTCAGATTGCGGCCCCTGCCATTGATCTCACCGGCTCCAACACCTCAGGGCATATTCAAAACCCGGACTCCAGCAACGACCATGGACACCTTCACAGCGATTGCGCAACCACCAACTGCAACTCCAGCCTTGAACTCCAGGCTGGGTCTTTATGTGCTGCTGTTGTGACTCCCGTCTCCTCTTCCCCCACCAATACTCTGCAACCTCGTCTCTTTCAGATCCCATCGTCAGCTCCTGGGTCCTCAGAGGCTCCATCGTCCTCTCACCCCAACCCTCCCCTATCCATTGACACCCCCAGCCTCCCCCCTCCCCCCTCTGATCCCAGCTCTCAAGATTCCAGCCTTGAGCTCCAGGCCGGGTCTTTATGTGCTGCTGTTGTGACTCCCGCCTCCCCTTCCCCCACCACCACTCCGCAGCCCCGTCTTCCTCAGATCCCACCGTCAACTCCTGGGCCCTCAGAGGCTCCAACTTCCTCTCACCCCAACCCTCCCCTCTCCATTGATACCCCCAGCCTCCCCCCTCCCCCCTCTGATCCCAGCTCTCATCCGTGCCGGGTCTTTACCATCCCCTCCGACCTTCAACTGTCGGAGGCAGAACGCTGTACTCTCAGTAAGGGCCTCACGTTTGTCCCCCTTTGCCCACACCTCAGCGAGTTCCGTGTTCGCCATGATGCGTAATTTTTCTTCCGCCATCTCCGTCTCCGAGCCTACTTCTTCGGCAAGGACTCTTACACCGCCACCAATGACCCCTTCTCCTGTCTTCAACTCTCCTCTTCTTCATGGACACCCCGCTCTGGTCTTCTGCCTGCTCTGGATCTCTTTATCGCTAATTGCCGACGGGACATCAACCGTCTCGACTTCACCGCACCTTGTCCCCATTCCAACCTCACTCCTCCGGAACGCTCTGCTCTCCACTCCCTCCGCACTAATCCTAACCTTACTATTAAACCCGCCGATAAGGGGGGTGCTGTTGTACTCTGGCGTTCTGACCTCTACCTTGCCGAGGCACAGCGACAACTCACGGATACCTCCTCTTATTTACCCCTCGATCGTGACTCCACTAAGGCCATTGGCTCCCACACCATCACCGACTTTATCCGCTCAGGGGATCTCCCATCCACTGCTACCAACCTTATAGTTCCCACACCCTGCACTTCCAGTTTCTACCTCCTACCCAAGATCCACAAGCCTGCCTGTCCTGGCCGACCTATTGTCTCAGCTTGCTCCTGCCCCACCGAACTCGTTTCTGCATACCTCGACACGGTTTTATCCCCCCTTGTTCAATCCCTTCCGACCTATGTTCGTGACACTTCTCACACTCTTAAACTTTTCGATGATTTTAAGTTCCCTGGCCCCCACCGCTTTATTTTCACCATGGATGTCCAGTCCTTATATACTTCCATCCCCCATCAGGATGGTCTCCAAGCTCTACGCTTCTTTTTGGATTCCAGACCTAATCAGTTCCCCTCTACCACCACTCTGCTCCGTCTAGCGGAATTAGTCCTTACTCTTAATAATTTCTCCTTTGGCTCCTCCCACTTCCTCCAAACTAAAGATGTAGCTATGGGCACCCATATGGGTCCTAGCTATGCCTGCCTTTTTTGTTGGGTTTGTGGAACAATCTATGTTCCGTGCTTATTCTGGTATCTGTCCCCCACTTTTCCTTTGCTACATCGACGACTGCATTGGCGCTGCTTCCTGCATGCATGCAGAACTCGCTGACTTTATTAACTTTGCCTCCAACTTTCACCCTGCCCTCAAGTTTACCTGGTCCATTTCCGACACCTCCCTCCCCTTTCTAGATCTTTCTGTCTCTGCCTCTGGAGACAGCTTATCCACTGATGTCTACTATTAGCCTATTGACTCTCACAGCTATCTGGACTATTCCTCTTCTCACCCTGTCTCTTGCAAAAACGCCATCCCCTTCTCGCAATTCCTCCGTCTCCGCCGCATCTGCTCTCAGGATGAGGCTTTTCATTCTAGGACGAGGGAGATATCTTCCTTTTTTAAAGAAAGGGGCTTCCCTTCCTCCACTATCAACTCTGCTCTTAAACGCATCTCCCCCATTTCACGTGCATCTCCCCCATTTCACGTACATCTGCTCTCACTCCATCCTCCCGCCACCCAACTAGGAATAGGGTTCCCCTAGTCCTCACCTACCACCCCACCAGCCTTCGGGTCCAACATATTATTCTCCGTAACTTCCGCCACCTCCAACGGGATCCCAACACTAAGCACATCTTTCCCTCCCCCCCCCTCTGCATTCCGCAGGGATCGCTCCCTACGCAACTCCCTTGTCCATTCGTCCCCCCCATCCATCCCAACTGATCTCCCGCCTGGCACTTATCAGTGTAAGCGGAACAAGTGCTACACATGCCCTTACACTTCCTCCCTTACCACCATTCAGGGCCCCAAACAGTCCTTCCAGGTGAGGCAACACTTCACCTGTGAGTCGACTGGGGTGATATACTGCATCCGGTGCTCCCGATGTGGCCTTTTATATATTGGCGAGACCCGACGCAGACTGGGAGGCCGCTTTGCTGAACACCTACGCTCTGTCCGCCAGAGAAAGCAGGAACTCCCAGTGGCCACACATTTTAATTCCACATCCAATTCCCATTCTGACATGTCTATCCACAGCCTCCTCTACTGTAAAGATGAAGCCACACTCAGGTTGGAGGAACAACACCTTATATTCTGTCTGGGTAGCTTCCAACCTGATGGCATGAACATCGACTTCTCTAACTTCCGCTAAGGCCCCACCTCCCCCTCGTACCCCATCTGTTACTTATTTTTATGCACACATTCTTTCTCTCACTCTCCTTTTTCTCCCTCTGTCCCTCTGAGTATACCTCTTGCCCATCCTTTGGGCCCCCCCCCCTTGTCTTTCTTCCCGGACCTCCTGTCCCATGATCCTCTTGTATCCCCTTTTGCCAATCACCTGTCCAGCTCTTGGCTCCATCCCTCCCCCTCCTGTCTTCTCCTATCATTTTGGATCTCCCCCTCCCCCTCCCACTTTCAAATCCCTTACTCACTCTTCCTTCAGTTAGTCCTGACGAAGGGTCTCGGCCTGAAACGTCGACTGCACCTCTTCCTAGAAATGCTGCTTGGCCTGCTGCGTTCACCAGCAACTTTTATGTGTGCAGCTTTCAATTTTTCATCAGTCTCTCCCGCTCTGCTAGCTGCTAAATATACATTGAATCTCTATTTGAAGCATTTCCAGTTATCCATTAAATTGCTGGTAAACTGCAGAGGTGAAGGAGGACTTAGGTTATCCATGACAGGAATTTTCAGCCCCTCATCTAAATTCCTTGGTGAATTCAGTGAACTTCAGCAACTTCTCTCTATTGGAACCTCCTTTTTCTAAGTAGCGAATGGTATGCATTTATTCTTCATGTTTAGGCCTCACACCAGCTGCTGACACCACGTTATGTTTGTTCTTTAACAAAGAGAAACTTTGCATGGGTTTTAATGCTAGAACATTTTTATTTGCAGCATGCCTCCAGCTCAACACTGAGCACGTATGACCAGCTCATAAACGTCATTTCCAGTTCCGTATGATCCACCCACGTTGTCCACTGGGAACTGAAGTTCTTTCTTGTATACACACATAATAACGTACTTACCACTGATCCACCCTGCAAGTTAACCTTTAGGGAATCCTACACAAACACTCTCAAGTCCCACCACACCTCTGATTTTTGAATTTTCCTCCCACTTAGAAAATAGTTTCACCTTTATTCCTTCTGCCAAAGTACATGACCGTACACTTCCTACACTATATTTCATCTGACACTTCTCCTAATCTGTCTATGTCCCTCTGCAGACTCTCTGTTTCCTCCACTGTACCTACCTATCTCCCTATCTTTTTATCGTCCACAAACATGGCCACAAAGCCGTTAATTCCATCATCCAAATCATTTACCTATAACATAAAAAGAAGTCCCAACACCAACTCCTGTGGACAACCCCTAGTCACTAGCAGCCAACTAGTAAAGACTCCCTTTATTCCTATTCTTTGCTTTTGCCAGTCAGTCAATCTGTCCATGTTAATATCTTTCCTGTAATACCATGGGCTCTTGTCTTGTTACACAGCCTCACCTTGTCAAAGGCATTCTGAAAATCCAAGTGAACAGCATCCACTGACTCTCCTTTGTCAATGCTGCCTGTTACTTCCTCCAAGGACTTTGGCCTATTTTATCATGTGCCTCCAAGTACCCTGAGACCTCATTCTTAATAATGGACTCTAACATCTTCCCAACCATTAAAGTCAGGGTAAGTGCCCTTTAATTTCCTTGCTTCTGCCTCCCTTCCTTCTTAAAGAGGGGACTGGCATTTGCAATTTTCCAGTCTTCCAGAACCATTCCAAAACCTAGGGATTCTTAAAAGGTTATTAAAAATGCCTCCACAACCTCTTCAGCTACCTCTGGTGTGTAGTCCATCTGGTCCAGGTGACATACCTATCTTCAGGCTTTTCAGCTTCCCAAGCACCTTTTCCTTGGTAACAGCAACTACACTCACTTCTGCCCCCTGGCACTCTTGAATTTCTGCCATTCTGCAAGTGTCTTCCACAGTGAAGACTGATGCAAAATACTCATCAAGTTCGTCCGTCATTTCTTTATCCTCCATTAATACCTCTCCTGCATCATTTTCCAGGAATACTATACCCACTCATGCCTCGCTATTACTCTTTATATGTATATCTGAAAAACTTTTTGTATCCTGTTTTATATTATAGAAACATAGAATAGTACAGCACATTACAGGCCCTTCGGCCCACAATGTTGTGCCGACCCTGCCTCCTATATAACCTCCCACCTTAAATTCCTCCATATACCTGTCTAGTAGTCTCTTAAACTTCACTAGTGTATCTGCCTCCACCACTGACTCAGGCAATACATTCCACGCACCAACCACTCTCTGAGTAAAAAACCTTCCTCTAATATCCCCCTTGAACTTCCCACTCCTTACCTTAAAGCCATGTCCTCTTGTGTTGAGCAGTGGTGCCCTGGGGAAGAGGTGCTGGCTATCCACTCTATCTATTCCTCTTATTATCTTGTACACCTCTATCATGTCTTCTCTCATCCTCCTTCTCTCCAAAGAGTAAAGCCCTAGCTCCCTTAATCTCTGAACATAATGCATACTCTCTAAACCAGTCAGCATCCTGGTAAATCTCCTCTGTACCTTTCCAATGCTTCCACATCCTTACTGTAGTGAGGCGACCAGAACTGGACACAATACTCCAAGTGTGGCCTAACCAGAGTTTTATAGATCTGTATCATTACATCGTGACTCTTAAACTCTATCCCTCGACTTATGAAAGCTAACACCCCATAAGCTTTCTTAACTACCTTTCTTAACTATTGGCTAGCTTACCTTCATGTTTTATCTTCTCTCTCCTTATGGCTTTCTAGTTGCCTTCAGTTGGTTTTTAAAAGCTTCCCAATCCTCTAACCTCCCACTAATTTTTGCTCTGTTATATGCCCTCTGTTTTCCTTTTAGGCTGTCTTTGACTTCCCTTGTCAGCCATGGTCACTGCACCCTGGCCTTCCTAATTGCTTTCTCTCCCTGCATGTTGGCTTTCATAGAAGCCAGCCACTCCTCTATGTTTCAGTAATCAAAGCCAAGTCATCAAAAGCTCCAAACATCCAGGCCATTCACTTTTCATCCACTTCCTATTGGACAGAAGATATAAAAGCCTGCAAGCATGTATTGCCAAGCTCAAGTACACCTTCGATGTCACTCTTATAAGACCATGGCATGGTCCCCTAGTACAATAAGATGGATTCTTGGCCTCACAATCTATCTTGTTATTGCCTTGCACCTTGTTGTCTGCATGCACTGCTCTTTCTCTGTAATTTTAGTACTTCATTCTGCATTCTGCTATTTTTCTTTTGCATGACCTGGCAATGAAGTGATGAAATGATCTGTCTGGATGGTGTGCAAAACAATTTTTTTTCACTCTACCTCAGTATGTGTGACAATAATAAATGGATGTAGCCCCCTGGTAAGCCTCAGGCTTGCTTAGCTCGCTTTCATCTAGGGCGAGCAGCCCTTGGCCCTGCCAAGCTGGGTAATCAAGTTTGTGTGGATGCTGCGTGATGTACCCCACCCCACTAAATAACAGACAATACAACATATGCGATTAAATGATTACACTTTATAGATCTTTCTGGAACTATGTAATTAATAGAGATAAAATATAAAAGGAAAGTAAAAGGCGCCAAACTTATCAAAGTTCAACCACTTCATGCACAACAGTTGGAGCTCAATTAATGGAGACTTCTTTCCACCATTCGATCCCCTCCAACCTCCCCGACCCGCCGCCTGGGACCTACCATGGTGGTCGACCAGATGCTCCACATGAGACTGTCTTCGTCTCCTCTCCTCACCGAAGGCCCTGGGCCTCGAACTCCCGCTCGGAGTCCATCCCGCCGCCCAGCTTACAGCATCGCATCTCCTCTCTCTGCCCCCATCGCCTTCTGCCCTAAAGCCCGCGAAACAATAGCTTACAGACACACAAGAAAGAATAACATCTATCCCGATTGGTTAGCAAATGAATACAATGCTCTTATCAGTAATATAACCCAAACAAGCTGCGAGAGAGAAGCACTTTCTCAGCAGTTAACATAATAAAGAAGCCATTTTATTCTCAGCCTTAGCAGTAACATAAAAGAAGAAACCCCTTACATGGACATACCAATTTTTAATGAGTTGGATGCACATACTTTGATATAAAGATATTGACTTCTCCAACTCTCTGTCTAAGATAGTAATATCAGGGTAAGTGGAGGTCATTCAGGTGCTTCAAAACTTTAAATGATGACAGTCCTGTACCATTTCTCCACTTAACTGTGTTATAACTTCAGCACCAAAGTTGGATGATAGAAGCTGAGATGTCCATCCTCATGAAGAGATGACCTTTGTTGAAAACTGGTCTAGATTAAATAGGTAGAGGGATTCTAAAGGTTCAAAGGTTCATTTTATTATCAAAGTATGTGAGCAGACTATAACTCTGAGTTTTGTCTTCTCCAGACAGCCATAAAATATAGGTAAAACCATAGAAGTAGTTGAAAGAAAGACATCAATCCTACCTCCCTGCATGAAAAATACAACAAACAAAAACTCACAAATCCTAACCCCCCCCAACCCCTCCCTCACACAAAAACTAACAGATCACCCACATGGAGCAAATACAAGAACGTCAAACCCCAAAGTCCCAGCCCACCTTCTATTCTTATTGTTGGATGGATCAGGACCAAATTTTAGAGACCTACAATCTTCAACAAGAGATACAAATGAGATAGAACCATAAAGTCTCACGGCAGAGAAACAGGCCCATTAGTCCAACTCCTCCATGCCAGCTAAGATGCCCTTCAAAACTATTCCAGTTGTCCACATTTGGCCCATATCCTGCTAAACCTTTCTTATCCATGTACCTGTCTCAGTATCTTCTAAACATTGTTATTGTACCTGTCTCAACCACTTCTGTCAGCAGTTCATGCTACATACTTCTTCACCCTCCGTGGGAAGAAGTTGCCCCTTAGTTTCCTATTGAATCCTTCCCCTCTCACCTTAAAAATATCCCCTCTAGTTCTTGATCCCAGATTCTGGTTAAAAACAAGGAATGTGCCCATTCATCCTATCTAACCCCCTCACAATTTTATACACCTCTATAAGATCACCACTCAGTCTCCTACACTCCAATGAATAAACACCCAACCTGCTCAGCCTCTCTCCATAGCTCAGTCCCTTAAGCCTCAACAGCATTCATTAAACATTTCTGCACTCTTTCCAATTTAATGGAATCTTTCCTATTGCAGAGTAATGAAAACTGAATGCAATACTCCAAGTACAGCCTCACTAATGCCTTGTACAACTGCAACAAAATAGCCCACCTTCTGTACTCAGTGCCCTATTTTATGAAGGCCAGTGTGTTAAGTGTCTTCTTCACCACCCTGCTACCAGTGACACCATTTCCAGGGAATTATATACTTATATACCTGGGTTCCCCTGTTGAGAGGAAGCGTCTATTTACACATAGTGTAGTCCTGATCTTGATGCACTGTCTGTGAAGAAGAAATAAAACAGCGCAGATTCTGCAAATCCAAAAGAAAAGCAGACAATGTGGGAAACACTCAACAAATTAGGCACCATCTGTTGAAGGAGAAACTGAATTAATTGGCTGCAGAGCTGAAACATTTACTATGATTTTCTCCCTACAGCTACTGACTGACAGCATGTTCTGTTTCAATAGGGGTTAACGTCAGAGAAATAGATAGAATATACATCCTGAGATTCTTTTCCTTCACAAACATCCAGGAAAACAGAGGAGTGCCCCAAAGAATGAATGACAGTTAAATATAGACCCTCAAAGACCCCCCCAGCTCCCCCCCCCCATGTGTAAGCAGCAGCAAAACAACAACTCCCCTCCCCCACCAGCAAAAAAGCACTGGCACCACCCCGCCGCACCAAGCACTCAAGCATGCAGCAAAGCATCAATAAAGACACAAACTTGCAGTACCCCAAAGACTACCCGTTCACCCGGTATTCAACATACTACAGGCTCTCTCTCTCTCTCTCCCTAATAAGGGAAAAAGAGATGTCCTCATTTCACAGAGAGGGGAGACATAACAATTTTTGATTTAACATGTTCGAAGTCCATTGTGTCGCTTTGTCCAAATTCTGCGCCCAAAGAACTCGGGTCCCTGGGTACCGAGCCAGCAGCCAGCTCACTGCTGTCGATCTTCTGTGTACTTCCACGACACATCAGGCAGTGGCACTGACCTCGAGTTCAGCCGCCTCCAGAGGCATGAAAATCTGGCACCCTGAAGGCACGCTAGCCCTCCAAGCTGCATCCAATGGTATATCGAAACACAGGCGGTCATGAGGCCCTGACAGCGGGTTCCACAAAGAACCAAAGTCAGCATGCAATTCCAGGTCAGTGTCTCCAAAAGAACCCTGAAGAGGGAAAAAAAGAGATATCAAAGATTGAAATAAAGCTGTTTCCGATGATGCAAGCAAAGGAGTCACCGTTAGGCGCCATCATCCTCCTAGACTCCAGCCATGTTTTATCCCATTCAAAAGGCAGCACTGAACAGAAGGAAAAATTTGCTGGGCTGCAGGGAAAATGAGGAAATGAGATAAATAGACAGTTAGATAGCACATGGGTCGAAAAGTTTGGGGCCAAATGCAGGCAAATGGAAATTGCTTGGATAGGTATCTTGGTTGGTATGAACCAGTTGAGCTGAATTGCCTGTGTCCATACTGTAGACCTCTATAACCCAATAATTGGAATGTTATAGCAGAAGGCAATATATACTCCCTGGATTGAATGGCCTTTTTTGTGCCTAAACAATATGATGAATTTTTACCTTGAAGTCTTCAATTGTAATTCAAAAGATGACATGAATTTTATTTCTAAATAAATATCACACAAAGTCTTTGGTGAATGCCACACTATTTCTGCTCTGACTAAGACTGCCGCGGTGTACAAGTCATGGTTCAGGCTGTTGCTTTGCTTGTCAGCCAGATCGAAGTCTAAGATTGTTGTTAGTGCTCACACGTAATTGCCGATCCCTCTGAGTGCTTCCCATGTTTTTGCAGCTTCGGTATCCCAGGTGAGATTCCCACACAGATTGGAGTTCTGGGCAAACTGCTGTTCATCAATCCATGTGTGACCAATATAATTCCAAATCTCTCCCAGGTCCTTCAAGGCTGTGATGGGCTCACATTTATCACTGAGCTAAGGCAAAGATTTAGCCAGCTGAAGGAAGAATTTGCATTTATATAGCACCGCTAAAAGGGCTTTGGGGCCAAAGGGATTTCTTTGAAGCTGTCATCGAACCCAGCATGGGAACCAATTTGTCCGAAGAAGGATGCTAAAGGCAATGACGGAGATATACATGGTGGAAATGTTTGCTTTCCTTAGTAGGGCTCTCACAGGCTCAAACAGCAAGCCAGCAATGTGTAAAGAGGAACAAGCCACGTGGTAGCCCAGGAGATCAACATCACATTCAGTACAGCCGTGCTAAAGCCTGAAATGAAATGTAATGCTGTGGATATTGTTATGTTTGTAACTTCAAAACATTAAACTAATTGAAAGGATCTCACTGGAGTCTAAAGAATACAGTGTAGTTCAAGTTTTATTTAAAGCAAGGCGCCCACATATCACGTGTTAACGTGATGGCGTATGCAATTAATATATTTTTACATATAACCCAGAATTATTTATTCAGACAAACAGGAAAGCTTAATCGACCAATAGATACAAGATTTCTCAAATATTTATAGGCATCCGTTAGTCTCATGAGACCATGAATTTGCGCCTTGGAAGGTTTCCAGGGCGTAGGCCTGGACAAGGTTGTATGGAAGACCAGCAGTTGCCCATGCTGCAAGTCTCCCCTCTCCACACCACCAATGTTGTCCAAGGGAAGGGCATTAGGCACCAGTGTCGTCGCAGAGCAATGTTTGGTTTAGTGCCTTGCTCAAGAATACACACGCTGCCTCAGGCAAGGCTCGAACTAGCGACCTTCAAATCACTAGACGAATGCCTGAACCACTTGGCCACGCACCAACACTCTCAAATATTACTGAAATATTAAATACACAACTCTCCCTACTTAGCTATAAACTCTACCTCAATATAGAATGCATCTGAGCTATATACACACGATATTATATAATACAAATGCTATATACAGACATCCACAGCATAGTAAATTTTAAATTGTCCCATTCAGGCTTTAATGTTTAACTACTGTGGAGGATTTCTTACTCTTGTGGGATAATGACTTTCCTGACAAGGGGGTCACTCTGCTTGGTAAATGAAACTTGTGGCTGTGAAACAGTCTCAGGTCTGGGGCCTACTCCACGTGGTTGTTGGAGTTAACACTGACACTGCAGGAAGAAGTTCCGACAGCTCTGGACACATCTCTTCTTTTTCCTCTCTGTATCGCTCTCTTTTTCTTTCTCATGTTCCTTCTCTGTTTCACACCATTCTCCTTCTCATTGACATTCTTTCTTTCTATCTCCTCCCTCATTTTTCTTCTTCCAGTATGTGCATCTTGATCTTGTGAAGGTGCACTGGAGTACTCTCATATAAATCCTTCTATTGCTCCCTTTATGATCTGATCTCTTGGTTTCTTCATCCATGACAACATCTGCTGGATCCTCTGTTTTTACAGCTTCATTGGCTCCTTTCTTTTTCACGTTCCATTCAACCAGCTGGGCTTTGATCTTTGAATCTACTTTTACAAGCAGTTTCTTGTCTCCCACTTGAAGTTCATGCAATAAGCTTAATGCACGCAGAGTAGATTCTGGCTCTTTATGCTCACAAAAACTGAATGCTTGCAGCTTTCTTGAAACTCCTTGAGCCTCTCTTCCAGTTAACAACATAGCCACATTTCGCAAGTAACTGCATGATTAACAATGCTACCTACAAAATCTGTTGTCGTTGGACCACTGTTTTTCTCATTCCACACTTCCTCTGAGCAGCATTGTCCTTCCCTGGCTTTCCAACCAGAGACACAGAGGTTGGCACCAATTCCTGTTTGTCCTCTGTTGGGCAACAATTCATGGTATTCAGCATGGAGACACCTGTGCCATCATTCTGTACATTTTTTAATTCACTTTTAATTACCTTCATTGCAGGGAATGTGGCATGCAAATTAGGAATGGATCTCCAATCAAGTTGTAGTTGTCTCAGCTGATCACATGTCCACAATGCTGGTCCTTCTGTTTTTTTTTACCACATACAAGCTTAAAGTGACTTGTTGGTTATTGTTATCAGTTAATGATGTCATTTCCACAGGAGGTAGCTTTCCTCCAGTATAAGTTCTTAGTTAGATATCTGCAGGCTTCATTTATTATGTTTGAAATGCCATTCAAACTCATTTTGTGGAGTGACTGAATCAGCTGAACTAGTGTCCTATTCTATTTCAATTAATTTGCTGGTCACATCTGGCGTAAGCCACATTGCTTGTCTATTGTTAATTATCATTCTGTAGATTTCAAGGCTACACATTCCTGTGTCACTCTCATCATTGTCAGATTTTTCATCGACAGTATGCAGATTAGTGCTCTTTTTGAAACTGGAACTTGACTTTTTATTCTTTTTCTCTTCTCTGTTCAGTCCATTTATTTTTGTCTGCTCCTGCCCGACCTACTCTTTGCATGTGATGTACTTTGTTGCACCTTCTGCAAGTTTTGCCATTAAATCAGCATTTATTTCATGTATGTGAGCCCCTTCCACAATGGCAACACAATTTGCTCAGCCAGGCTGGTTTTGTTTAGATGGTACAGTTTTGTTCAACTCAATTGCATCTCTGCCTGAGGTTTCCATTGAAACAACAATTTCAACTGCTCTTCTAAATATAAGCTGTGTTTCAGTTAGGAGTCATTTTTGAATGCTTTCTCTTAAGATTCCATAAACTGAATGATCTCTCAATGCATCATTAACACCATTACCAAACTGACAATTCTCAGACAATCTCTTCAAATCAGTCCCATTCTCTGAAATGATCTTCCTTTCTTTTTGATTCCATTTACGAAACCTAAGGTGTTCTACAATCAACAATGGCTTTGGTTCTAAGTGCTCCTGTATCATTTTCACAGAGCTCACTTCTGGTGGTTTGGTTGGGGCAGTCAAATGTTGAAGCAAACTGTATGGCTTTAATCTTAATGCACTTAGCAAAATTGGGACTCACTTTTCGTTGGTGATTTCATTTGCATCTAAGTACTGATCCAATAGCTCAATATACATGAGCCAATTCCACATTATGTAATCAAACTCATCAGTCTTTCTGATGTAGCCAGCCATTTCAGCTCTTTTTAAATTATCATTATCACGCATTACACATTCTTCATGAACCCGAAATTCTTCTGTTTACTTACTTAAATAAAACTCAATTTTGTCTTCCCTTCTGAGGATTGCCTCTCCACATGCTGGGCTGTGCTGAGCTGTTTTTTTCTCTGCTTTAGCAGGTCGGTAGCCGTCTTGGGTACATTTTAAAAATACTTCATGTCCAATGTTATGTTTGTAACTTTAAAACATTAAACTAATTCAAAAAAGGTTGCGAAAGTCTGAAGAATATGGGTGTGGTTTGTTTACTTTAAGCGAGGCACCCATGTGTCATGTGCTAGCAAGACCATGTGTGCAGTTAATGGTATTTTTACGTTTACCCTGTAATTGATTATTTAAACAAACGGGAAAGCTTAACCTATATATACATGCAAGATCTCCAGTCAAATTCAGCACCACAGAACATATTTAACTTATTTACTCCTTCTCTCTGGCTCCTTTTCTCACTTACTCCCTCTCCCTCACTCACAGACTGCTCACCCTCACTCCCTCTCTTTTTTTCCCTTCAAACCTCACTCAGTTACTCATTCTTACCTTCCGTCCTTCTCTCTCCTTCTCACAGACCCCCTCTCTCTCCCTTCCTCCTTCCCTCGCTCACTGAATCTTTCTCCATCACCCACTGATTTTCATTCTGTCTCCATAATTTGATGTCCTTTCCCTGCCATACTCACTGACTCTCTCCATCTCTCCCTCAATCACTGATTATCTTGCTTGCCCTTCCTCACTGCCTCACTGCCTCATTGCCTCATTGACGTGTGTGTGTGTGTGTGTGTGTGTGTGTGTGTGTGTGTGTGTGTGTGTGTGTATGTATTAATCTGTTTGTACTTGGATGTAATTATGCACCGGCATTTGTGTCTGTGTACACTTGTATGTACATGTATGCACTCATGGGTTGGTGTGTGCATTCATAAATGTGCACCTGCATATATGTGCCTGTATGTGTGTGTTCCTGTGTACTTTTATATGCACGCAGTTGGTGTGTATGTGGGACCCATAGTAACGTGGAGCATATTAATGGACACTGGATACCCCCCTAATTTTCTTATATTATGTTCATATTATTTTTATTACTTTGGTTTGTTATTTTGTTCATTCACAATTTGATTAATGTTCAGTTGCACTAGCAATGGTAATATTTTAGTAGGTTAATTGATAGTTACAAGGGGCAAAGCTTATACAGGCACATGGGGCAACTGAGGAGTCCTGGGGGCACGGGATGCGCACGTGGTGGAGTAGACGGGGACAGCCCCGCAGCATGCATGGTAAGCCAATGCGCTTGTGTTCCTGTATTTCCAGAAAGGAAAATGAAGACGTTATTTTAAACTTCTGCACGCCTGGAAGTCCCTTTTGTGTCCAAGTGTGCAACATGTACAGTATATGCATGTGTGCAGTGGTGTGCATGCTAGTGAGTTTGCATTTGTGTGTATGCTTGTCTATACAAACCTACATGTGTATGGGCACTTTCATGCACAATGTACAACATGGTGTACAGTGTAAAAATTATTATCAGGGTACATACATGTCACCACATACAACCCTGAGTTTCTTCTTCCTGTGGGCATACTTAGCAAATCTACAGAATAGTAGCTGTAAACAGGATCAATGAACAGCAAACTGTGCAAATGCAAATATAAATAAATAGCAAAAAATAATGTGCATGAAATAACAATATAAAGAGCTCTTAAAGTGAGGCCATTGGTTGTGGGAACACTGGAAGAAGAATGAGTGTAGTTATCCCCTTGTGTTCAAGAGCCTGATGGCTGAGGGGTAGTAACTCTTCTTGAACCTGGTGGTGTGAGTCCTGACTCCTGTACCTTCTACCTGATGGCAGCAGCAAGAAAAATGCATGGTCTGGGTGGTGAGGATCTTTGATGATGGATGCTGCTTTTTTACAGCAATGTTTCATGTAGATGTGCTTAATGGTTGGGAGGGTTTTACCCGTGATGTACTGGGGTAAATCCACTATCTTTTACCTTTTGGAGATTTTGTACCTTTTGTGGGATTTTATATATGTTTGTATTCATGCTTATGTATGTAGCCCCATATGTATCTGTGGTGCACAGGCAGTTGTGCCTATGTGTGTATGTGCTTGCATGTGCGTGTGTGTGTCTGTGTGTGTGTTATCCAAGGTCATCATTGGAACTGTCCCCAGGATTTTTCTGGGATCACCCTATGCACTGCCAGTGCCTTCGCCTGTCCTGTTTATGAGTGGAACTGGACCAGTTAAGATAAACAGGAGATATACGGTAAGTCTCCTGATTACATACACTAAGTGTCCATTTCAGCCTAAAGCCCAAAATTGACATCACAATGTCCAAAAGTCTTTCATGCTTTGGCAGCATGTAACTAGTATGAGTGGACAGAGGGAGATAAGCAAAGAGATCTCCAGTCACATTCAGCACCACAGAACATATTTAAATTCCCATCTGCTACAAAAATGTGAAATTATTAATAAAACCTAAGCTATCTGATTTGCCCAAGTATCAATGAGAGCTTCACTGCTTCTCTCAAGAACTGTGACCCTTCCCTTCACACACACAATAAAGGAACTTAATGAATTTTGTGTGTTGATAAGCAGGCAGCAGGCAAATAATGAGTTGCTTTCGTATGCTGCCTTTGCTTAGCTGTTGGGGGATTTTCATCCTTTGAATTGACAATCGAGTCATTGTGGTGTGGGAGGTGGGGATTAAGCAACTCTAAAATCCTCTTGGGTTTTCCTTCTTTCTGTTAGATCTCCAGAACACTGCAGCTTTAATTAATTAACACCAATGAAGGTAATTAGATGCTGCTGCCACCCATCAGGTAGGTTGCAGGTCACGTTCTGACAATATTGATTCTCATGCTGATTCATGGCTGCTGAGTTATTTTGTGGCCTAGTTTTTAAATTATTCTGAAGGAAAGGCTGAGGAGCCTGGAGTTTTCCTTTAATTTATGATCAGCAAAAGCGGTATTTATTTTACTTTTCTTTGCCAGGTGACATTTCAGGGGGCAATTGAAGCTGGGACGCTGAGGTAATAGATCAGCCACAATCTCATCAAATAGTGAGGGAAACATGATGTGCTGTATGGGCTACTCCTGTTTCTTTTTTGTACAGATTGCTGCCTTACAACATGAGGTGAGTGAGATGGGCTTCTGTGAGTGCCAAAATCCAACAATACAAAAGTAAATTGTTTGATTATTGTTACATAGATCATAAGACATGGGAGCAGAAATTAGGCCATTTGGCCCATCGAGCCTGCTCCGCCATTCAATCATGGCTGATCCTTCTTTTTCCTCCTACCCAACCCCAGTTCCCAGCCTTTGCCCCATAACCTTTGATGCCATCTCCAATCAAGAGCCTATCAATCTCCGCCTTAAATACACCCAACGACCTGGACTCCACAGCTGCATGTGGCAACAAATTCCACAAATTCACCACCCTCTGGCTAAAGAAATTTCTCGACATCTCTGTTTTGAATGGACGACCCTCTATCCTGAGGCTGTGCCCTCTTGTCCTAGACTCTCCCACCATGGGAAACATCCTTTCAACATCTACTCTGTCTAGGCCTTTCAACATTCAAAAGGTTTCAATGAGATCATGCACTGAGGTACAGACAAAAGCTTTGGACTCAACACCATCCATATCGATCATTGCATCACATCAGTACATTGAGGTAGTGCAAAAGAAAAGACTAATAAAATGCAGAATATAGTTCTATAGTTACAGAGAGAGTGCAGTGCAGGCAGACAATAAGGTGCAAGGCCATGATGAGGTAGATTGTGAGGTCAGCAATCCATCTTATCATACTTGGGAGCCAATCAATAGTCTTATAACAGCTAAAGAACAGCTGCCCTTGAACCTGGTGGCTCCAGCTATCGGGCTTTCATACCTTCTGCTCAATGGGAGAGAGGACAAGAGAAAATGTTCCAGGTAGGAGAGGCACCTGATTACATTAGCTGCTTTTCCAAGGCAGCAGGAAGGGTAGACAGAGTCCATGAAAGGGAGGTAGGTTTCCGTGGTGCGCCGAGCTGTGTCCACAATCCTCTGTAGTTTCTCACAGTCGAAGTCAGATCTTTTGCCAAGATGCATCAGAATAGGATGCTTTCTGTGGTGCACCTATAAAAATTGGCAAGGGTCAACTGGAACATGTTGAACTTCTTTAGCATCCTGGTAGAGGTGTTGGGGAATTTCTTTGCCGTTGTTTCTACATGGTTGGACCAGAATAAATTATTGATGATGGTCACTCCTAGGAAGCTGAAGCTCTTAGTCTTCTCAACATCAGTTCTGTTGATGTAAACAGAAGACTTTGAACCAGCCCTCTTCCTGAAATCAATAACCAACTCTTTTGCAGATATTGAGGTAAACTTTGCCATCTTAACATTACGTTGCCCATCGCATCCCTATATTTTGGCTATCATTATTTCAGCCCACTATGGTGGTATCTTCTGCAAACTTGTAGATGGAGTTAGAGCAGAGTTTGGCCACGATGTTGTGAGTGTATATGGAGAAAAGTAGCATGCTGGGAATGCTGCCTTGTGGAATCCTGGTGTTGAGGATAATCATACAGGAGGTATTGCTCCCTACTCTTACTGACTGGTCTGTCTGTCAAGAAGTCAAGGATCCAGTTCCAGTGGGTCATGTGAATCCTAGGTCTGGGTGTTTGGAGATGAGTTTGCTTGGAATTATGACATTGAAGGCAGAGCTGTTGTGTAGGAGTATTATTATCCAGATGCTCCAGAGATAAGTGTAGGGCCACCATGGGAGATGCCACCTTTTTTGGAGGAAGGCAAGTTGCAATGGGTTGAAGTTGCATGGGAGGCTGGAGCTGATGTGTGCTATGGCCAACCTCTTGAAACACTTCGTAATGGGGACATCTGAGCTGTTGGGCAGTAGTCATTAAGGCATGAAGGGGGAGAGAATGGTATTTGGGCAGTTAAAGATGCCTTTGGTGATGGTGAGGTTGGGAACTTTGGACCTTGAGTTGGGAGGCAGTAACCCTTCCAGCTGTGCCACTGTGCTGAAAGAGAAGCCAGAAAGAAACAAGACTGAAACTCAGAGTGATCCAGAACAAACATTTCTAACAATATGTCTTGCCCCTGATACTATTGGATATTAGTTGAGCCAATCTGTGTATTTTTTTCATTTTGTTCTGCAGCAGTGGTAGTCATATGATGAGAGAATTTGCTGGTCTGTACAAACAGGCTCCTCATTCCCATTGGACACACACCAAATATAATATTTCCATCTGAGTAACTGTTTCACTTTGAAAGGTTCAGACTGATGAAGTTCAAGATTGTTTGCCCAAGATTAGCCACTTATCCTAGTTGCAATATTCATGATGCCCATGGCTCAGGCCAGATCAATCAAGCTGTCAATGGCCTGTAGCAGCCTTTCAGATGAGCTGTGTTTTTTGGATCTTGCTGGAACTCAGTATTGCTGCAGTTTGCCACACAGTTCCCTTTCAAATCCCTGCTCTCCCCTTAAACATATGCCCAGTAGGTTTTGATTCCTTTTCTTGGGAAAAAGACTCTATCAATGTCCCACTTGATTTTACATATCTCTATAAGTCACCCCTCAGTCTCCTATGCTTCAAACAATAAAGTTGTAGCCTGCCCAACCTCTCCCTATCATTCAATATAAGTCAGCTGTAATTCTGTTCACTTCTACTAACCAGCATCGAGATCCGGACAACCTACAAACCAGATCCTCCCGTTCTGGAGACCGTCCTCATACCTACCAACAGGCCTTGAATGGTATCTAGGCCTCAGGAGGCAGATTCTAAGACCAGTCACTCTGACTCCTGACCACACTGATGGCCTTTTCATGACAAAAAAATTATTCACCTTCCAACACTTGTTAGGAAATAAATTCTACTTCACAGCCCCTTGAATCTTTTACTCAGAATCAAAATTTTTCCACCATCCTCTCCACCCAACCCACCCTGCTCCTTGAACTAATGTGGGCAGCTTGCCTCTACTTCTAACTTAAACTTAAGGCGATAGGGGAAATATTTAAAGCTGCAGAAGATACTTTTCACACAGAGGATGGTGGGTGAGTACAAATGAACATCATCAACAAAACATTTCTAGCTCAGTTGAACTCTTGTCAAGCATCAGCATGATGCAATTAGACACATTATATTCAGTAAAAGTTAATTTCTTGTTTCTCCAAGTGATTCAAGTAGTCTGAAATTGTATTTGTGTTCAGTTTTAAGTAGGGTTGCCAACTTTCTCACTCCCAAATAAGGGATAAAAGTAGCAGTCAAATACGGGACACTTGTGTTTACCCCAAGAAAAACTACCATGACCATGAAGCCTTGCACGGGCACCTGTGTGCGCATGCATGTACCTGCCGATTTTTTTCTACAGATCGGTTTTGGCTTAATCTTCCCGATTCTGCTTTTACTATATGTTAGTCTTATTTTAGGTTTTATGTGTTATTTGGTATGATTTGGTAGGTTATTTTTTGGGTCTGGGAACGCTCAAAATTTTTTCTCATATAAATTAATGGTAATTGCTTCTTCGCTTTACACTATTTCAGCTTACGAACGGTTTCATAAGAACACTCTACCTTACCGGGGGAAATATGGGACAAGGGCGGTCCCGTATGGAACAAACCAATTTAGCCCAACATACGGGATGTCCTGGCTAATACAGTACAGTTGGCAACCCTAGTTTTAAGTGATCTATCAAAAGCAGAAAAAAAATCAGAGGAAGCAACACTTATGAAAAAAATTGTTGTCCAGTGTAATCAGCTTTTTGATTTATTTCTTGTTAGAGTAACACAGCATGGAAGCAGGCCTATCCGCCCAACTAGTCCATGCTGGCCAAAGTGTAAAGCAGTAGCTAGTTCCATTTGCTGCTTTTGGCCACATCCTTCTAACCCTTTCTTATCCACGTACCCATAAAAATGTCCTTTAAACGTAATTGAACCCATCTCTACTATCTCTTCTGACAGTTTGTTCCATATACACACCCACGTTGCTTGTATTATTTAAACGTATGCCAGGGTAGCACTAATCGCGGGGTCCTAGTTTTGAGAATGTTATGTCTCATGGTTTCACTCAGCTGAGCCACCGATGTTCTATTGGAATTCTTCTGAATGAACTCTGGTCTCTGTCTCTATGTCGGAGCCTGTCTTTCCTTCACATTCGGGTTCTGCCATTGCCAGCGCACATCATGACAGGTATCAGAATCAGAATCAGGTTTAATATCACTGGCACAGGTCATGAAATTTGTTATTAAGCAGCAGCAGTACATTGCAATACATAATAAAATTATAAATTACCGTAGAAGTATCTATATAGTACTAAAACTCTCATGCTCTGTCAGTTTGTCTGTTTGTGACCTCCAGTTAGCGCAAATGGTGCATTACAGCGGCACTTTTTTTGGCTGAGTCGAATTACAATGTGCTAACTTACAGAATGTAGGCAAAGTTCAGGGTTATATATTCGTATAAAATTGCTCATTCCCCAAAAATCCACAGGCTGCCTTTCACCTGAGACCCAATCGGCCATCATGGAAATCAGGATGCGACAGTCCAACGCATGCGCATGGCCAGCCTCAGCAGCGACACCTACTGGAGCAAAAGGGCAGGGCAGCTGTATTTCGAAGGGTCACATTCTGCTAATCACCAGCAGCATGTGTAGGACTGGGACAGATCTAACCGCCACCCATCAATAAGAGATAATTAAATCTTATTGTCATGATGTACTTCAAGATACCTATAAAACCCTTTGCTGCAGTCAAAGGACAGCGGTGACTATATCACGTCCATTTAGGAGAGCGCCAACCACATCATCAAGAATAATCAGCATCCTTCGGTGTTACTGCTTCGTATCTTCTATCCAGCATTAGGGTAAAAAAAGGGGCAGCCTAATTATGCCACTTGGAAAGGGAATGGGGACATTATGGTCAAGAGATGATGCCAAACACCATCAGGAAGCGTCAAGGAGAGGGAGAGAACAAGAATCGGATGAGGCCAGGGCTGCACAACTCCAGCATCAAAGAGTCAGGACAAAAAAAGATGAGAGAAGAAAAGACAGAGAAGGAGAGGCATGCACATCTCCAGGATCAGAGACAAACAACAAACAGCAGAAGAGATGAAGAGATGAAGGATGAAAGGGCTGCACGTCTCCAGAATGACAAAAACAGGCACAGAAGGAGGAGAGAGGAAGAGACAAAGGAGCTGAGAAATGCACGTCTCCAGGATCAGAGAGAAAGAATAAACAGCAGAAGAGATGAAGAGACGGGGGATGAAAGGACTGCACTTCTCCAGAATGACAAAAACAGACACAGAAGGAGGAGAGAGGAAGAGACAAAGGAGCTGAGAAATGCACGTCTCCAGGATCAGAGACAACAAACAGCAGAAGAGATGAAGAGACGGGGGATGAAAGGACTGCATGTCTCCAGGATGACAACAAGAGGCACAAGGGTGGCAGATAAACCAGAAATGATGCCATCAAAAGTGTCCTTCGTTAAACGAGGACCAGTTATATTTGCTTTGCTACGCGTCGTTCTTCTTTAATAAACTGAGGTCTTCTACTTCAGTTTCCAAAGCAAAGCGATACCAATAGCATTCAGGAAAATTTAATGTTCATTCTGGTCACATCAGACTGCACCGCCCTTCTCTCAAAGGGTGCCCCAACGGGTCACCCCGTTGTCTTGTATATATATATATATATATATATTTCTTTTTAAAATTAAATTAAAGAAGTAGTGCAAAAACAGGAAAAGATGTAGTGAGGTAGTCATCATGGATTCAACATCAATTTAGAAATCTGATGACAGAGGGGAAGAGACTATTCCCTGAATTGTTCAGTGTGTGCTTTCAGGCTCCTGTATCTCCGCATTGATAGTAGCAATGAGAAGAAGGCATGTCCTATGTGATGGGGATCCTTACTGATGGGTGCTGCCTTTTTGAGGCATTGCTCCTTGATGATGTCCTGCATGCTAGGGAGGATAGTGCCTGTGATGGAGGTGACCGAGTTTACAACTTTTGGCAGCGTATTTGATCTTGTGCAGTGACCCCCGTCTCCAAACCAGACAGTGATGCAGTCTGTTAGAATGCTCCTCACGGTATATCTATAGAAATTTGCATGTTTTTGATGACATACCAAATCTTCTCAAACTCCTAATGAAATATAGCCATTGTCATGCCTTCTTTGTAACCGCATCAATATTTTGGGCCCAGGACAGATCCTCAGAGATATTGAGACCCAGAAACTTGAAACTGTTCACTCTTTCCACTTCTGATCTCTCGATGAGGACTGGTAGGTGTTCCTTTGTCTTACCCTTTCCGAAGTCCACAATCAATTCTTTGGCCTTACTGACGTTAAGTGCAAGGTTGTTGCTGCTACACCACTCAACTAGCTGATATGTCTCACTCCTGTATGCCTTCTCGTCAGCATCTGAAATTCTGCCAGCAGATTTATAGGTAGCGTTTGAGCTGTGCCTAGCCACGCAGCACTGTCATAGGTGTAGAGCGAGTCGAGCAGTGGGCTAAGCACATGCGAAATGTGATGAGAAAAGGGCATGTCCTAGATGGTGAGTCTCTTTAGTGATGGGTGCCACCTTCCATAGGCATCTGAAGATGTCTTTGATTGTGGGGAGTATTATGCCATGATGGAGCTGGCTGTCCACAACCCTTTGCAGTCTTTTGAGCTCGTGACCAATGGAGCTTCTGTACCAAGCTGTGATGCAACCAGACAAAATGTTCTCCGCTATACATTTATCGAAGTTTGTAAGAGTTCTTGACGTACTAGATCTCCTCAGACTCCTAAAGAAATAGAGCCACTGGCATGCCATTAGGCCCGGATAATGCTCCACCATTCATGGCTGATCCTCGGCTCCATATCATATGCAATGTTGCCAGCTCTGTAACATAACTGCATCTCCATCCAGGTTACTTTCTGAACAGAGGAATGGTCTGCCCTTAACTTCACATGAATACACCTTACATATCTTTGTCTATGCTTCATTTCACGATGAACAGAGAGATCTTAGGATCCAAGTTCATAGCTCCTTGAAACTGGTTACATAGGTCGATAAGGTGGCTAAGAAGGCTTATGGAATGCTTGCTTTTATCAGCCGAGGCAGTAAGTCCAAAAGTCAGGTGGTTATGATACAACTTTATAAAACTCTGGTTAGGACTCATCCAGAGGATTATGTATAGTCCTGGTAGCCCACTATAGGAAGGATGTTGAGGCTCTGGAGAGGGTGCAGAAGAGAATTACCCAGATCATCCTGGTTTAGAAGGCATGTGCTATCAAGAGACGATGGATAAACTTGTTTGTTTTCTCTGAAGCAGAAGAGGCTGAGGGGCATTCTGATAGATATTTGCAAAATTATGAGAGGCATAGACAGAGTGAACAGAGAGTACCTCTGACAGTTTTCCAGGGTTGACATGTCCAATACCAGAGGGCATGCATTGAGGTTGAGAGGGGGTAGGTTCAAAGGGGAAGTGAGGAGTAAGTTTTTACTCAGAGAGTAGTGGATGCCTGGAATGCACTGCCTGGTATGGTGGTGGAGGCAAATATATTAGAGGCTTTTAAGAGACATTTGGGTAGCTACATGGATGTAAAGAAGATGGAGGAATATGGACATGGTGTCAGTAGAGGGATTAGTATTTGAGTGTTTTTGGTTTGTTTTATAGCTGGTTCAGCACAATATTGTGGCCCAAATGGCCTGTTCCTGTGCTGTACTGTTCTATGGTCTATATTCCGCTTAACTCTATCATTTATGTTGAAATTCAATCACTAGAAAGACTATAACAATGTATGGATCATTCCAAAAAATACTCTCTGAGCTGTATAGAAAATTCAAATTAAGTTAAAATTTTAAACTAGCAAGTTATTTTTCTCTAATTCTTCATAAATAACATTGACTAATTTATTGTAAATGCTTCTCTATTTTATAATCTGTCTTGACTTCATTCAAGTTAATGTGTTCTAAAAAGTCAGAGGAAAGTGGTAGATGTGTGGGATTGAGAGAGGCAGGGAGAATGAGCTGGCATCTGCATAAATTGCAGATGAATGTAAGGTAGAAGAGAAGACTGATCAAAGAGCAAGGAGATCATCTGATGAACTGAACAAACTTTCCTATAATTCCCTGCAGAGGATATAGGTACCTTAAATAAAGTAAGTGCTCAAAAAATGGCTGATGGAATGGAAACTGGAAAGCAACACGTGTCCTTCACAGGTTGTGACAGGGTTCTGCTCCTGTGAACAGTTTGTAACCCAGACAGTTTGCAAATTGAAACTGTGGATGTGAACCAAGTTCCCAAATGGCCGAAGGTGCTTGCAGCCTTGCAGCACACAGCAAATCTATCCGCCAGCCTCTGAAATGCTTGTCCACGTGCAGAGACCATCCATAAGTTGAGTGTTTGAAACCTGGGGAGGATCTGCAGTAATTTTATATTCATTCCTGGTGTGTCACAGCAACGACAGAGTTTATTGCCCTGAGATTGTGTAGTGAGTAACACTGAATCACTGTCGTCCTATAAGAGAGCTTCCTATGGTGGTGTTGGGGAAGGGTTATCAGGATTTAGATTCAGCCACAATCAGGGACAAGATGCCTGTTAAATGTTACTGTCTTCCACC
The DNA here is from genome assembly GCF_030028105.1 of Mobula birostris. Taxonomy (NCBI): domain Eukaryota; kingdom Metazoa; phylum Chordata; class Chondrichthyes; order Myliobatiformes; family Myliobatidae; genus Mobula; species Mobula birostris. The sequence goes on from NC_092371.1 coordinate 124,485,721, forward strand.
ACCTTGTCTGGCGGCTCATTCCACATGACAGTTATTCCTTGTGTGAAACATTTACACCTCAGTCTCTTTAAACTGCCTCCTTCTCACGTTAAGACCATTTTAAACAACCCAATTCACTACCATACTATAGCAATGCCATGATTCGTACGGCCACTTTGCACTACGGTGGACTTTATTTTGTTCAATCTTGTATATTTTTTGGTATAATTTATGCTTTTTGTTCTTGTGAGTTTGTGTAACTGATGCTATGTGTCTGTGATGCTGCTACAAGTAAGCCTCTCATTGCACCTGTGTGTACATATACTTGTGCAAGTGATCATGAACTGGACTTTGATTTTGATCACTACCATGCAAAACAAACTCTGATTACTTACCCTATTGATGGCTTGTATTACTTTATATACCTCTATCATAAATCTCAGGGACTCAACGCTCTCCTCAGCTCAGGAGAGGCAGGGAATTATAGTAACTTTCAACATCATCAATATTACATGGCTGAATTTAAAGTTATTCACTGTGGTAACAACATTAGGAGAACAAAATATGGTTTAAGTTATGTAAAACTAACATGCCCAGGGATGTCTGGGTGACTTTATACAAGAAACACAAAATGTAAATGCAGGTATAGCAAATAAATGTAGAAGAAAATAGAATTCTGGCTATGGATATTGAAGGACTGATACATTGAAGTAAGGCAGACTTGATGAATAATATGTCACTATGAAGAAGTATCTGGATGAGCTCTTGAATTAACTAGACCAGGGGTGGCCAACTTGCACATTCCATGCGTCAATTTTTTCACGCATGAGTTCAGATGCGATTTTTCCACGCACGAGTTCTATATTAACATATTTTTACAAGAATTGAATGGGGGTACAAGAGTTGTAGGGCGTATCTGAACTCGTGAGTGAAAAAATTGACACATGGAATGTAAAGAGTTGGCCACCCCTGGCCTAGACTACAGACCAAGAGCTGGAAAATGGAAAAAATGCAGATGGGTGCCTACTCATCAGGGAGTACCTCTTCAGAACGCTTGTAAGTCCCTCACCTCTTACACCAAACCTCCATCTAGTTCTGGGTATCTCTGCTCTGGAGAAAAGTTTTATACCACTGACTTTATTAACACCCCTCATAATTTTACATATCTCCTTTAAGTCCTCTTTCAGCCTTCTCCACTCCAATGAAAATAAACACAGCCCATCCAGTCTCCCTTCATAATTGAAAAGTTCTGTTCTGTTGGATTAGGGTGTAGAATTGTTATCTTTTTTGCTGTTTAACTTTTCAATGCTTGCTTACGTTTTTATATTTATTGTTCAGTGAATTTTTCGGCAATTACGTACGTTTCTCTATTTTTCCCGAAGCTTCTTAATGTAGCAGGTGTAACACTACTGGAATCTGGCTATCTTATAAGTTAATTGTTTTCACTGGAATTTTTTGTTATTTCTAGTCTGAGTAAGAGACAACCGCGACTACCTTTTCCTTTGTCTCCTCTTTGTTCTCCCAGCCTGTCTTTCTTTGTTCTTGTAACACTTAATAAAATATGTTAACAATAAATTTTATGCCACATTCTTGAATTCTGAAGCACCTTTGGATCACAAAAGCAAAATGGTGCCACAATTCTGAGCAAAATCCAGGTGAAAGACACAAAATATTCACTGCCCGTTACCTCTATAGATACTGCCTCCCTGCTGAGGTCCTCCAGCATTCTATTTTTCAGCACATCTACAATCTCTTGTGTCTCCCAGTGTTTCTCCTCTGTACTCTCTGCGCTTATATTCTATGCCCCAGCTACTGAAGGTAAGTATCCCGTATAACTTCTCCATATTGCTAAATCTGGAGATTATGTGGTCCAGAAGGTTCTTCGGAGGTTAATAAAGAGGCAATTTTTTATGGTTACAGTTGTTGTATTATGAACACAAGATATTCTGCAGATGCTGAAAATCCACAACAACATGCTCAAAATGCTAGAAGAAATCAGCAGGTCAAACAGCATCTATAGAAGGGAATAAACAGTTGACATTTCAGGCTGAGGTCCTTTATCAAAAAGGTGGGCGGAGGGGAAGGAGTACAAACTTATAGCTGATAGGTGAAACCAGGTGAGATGGGTGAGTCGGGGAAGAGGGAATGAAATAAGAAACTAGGATGTGAGAGGTGGAAGAGGTAAAGGGCTTAAAAAATAAGGAATCTGATAGGAGAGGACAGTAGACCATGGAAAAAAGGGAAAGAGGAGAGGTACCAGATGGAAGGTGATGAGTAGTTGAAAAGGGAAGGGGTGAGAAGGAAGCCAGAATGGGAAATAGAAAAAGAGAGAAGGGGGAAAGGGATAAAGTTACTGGAAGTTAGAGAAATCAACATTCATACCACCAGGTTAGAGGCTACCCAGATGGAATATGAGGTAAACAAGAGAAAATCTACAGCTGCTCAAAATGCATGTAACACATGCAAAATGCTGAAGGGACTCAGCAGGCCAGCTGTTACATACTTCATGGATATCTTGAGACTGTCTTATGAGGATGATGTAATGGTCTTGCGGAGATCACATGATGTAATTTTCCTGCCGATGTGAGGTCACATGATGACCTGTTCTCACCAGGTATATAAGTGTAGATTCCTGGTGACGCAGTTAGTTTTCAGTTAGATTGTCAGTCAGATACTCCGGTACGCTGCTTATTAATCTCATGACGCAGTATAGTTTTAAAATGGAGTTTTACTTTCTATTGTAAGGTACAGAAGTGTTGGGCTGGTGCTTTCACTAATAGCTGCCAGGTTTGTTGATGTACCTTTTCAGTAATATTGGAGAGTGAAGACGGGAACCTGAAGGAGTCGTTCGGCTGTTTTGGAGAGGATCAACCATTATTGAGTTCGTTCAAGAAAGAGTGATCTGCATGAGATAGTCTCTGCTAAAAGCAGCAGAAAAGGCTGTGCAGTATCTAGTATCCAGAGGGAAAGGTCAGTGCTTTTAAACCGTTTTACTTCCGTCGTCGTGAATCCTGCGGACAAGGCAGGATCTGACTGGGATTAGCAGTGACGTCGTGTCTATGAGGAATTCTTTACTTCAGGAAAGTTTCTCCTAATTGACTGTATAAATCTCTTGGACTTTCGAATTTACCATTCTAAGAACTGTGTTTGAATTTACCACTTTAGAACTGTTTTCGCATTTATCGCTTTAAGAACTAGTACTGAGTGATGCTTTGTTAAATGGCCGCATAGCAGTTTACTTCCGGTTAAGATTTTCATTTGTTTGTTTTTTTATATATATTGAGCAGAGTTTAATAATAGTTTGATTGCTTTCATAAAACCTGACTCAATTCTATATTCATTGTTGCCGGTCACGTGACACAGGTAGTGTCCTGATGAAGGGTTTCAGCCCGAAACGTCGACTGCACTCTTTTCCATAGCTGCTGCCTGGCCTGCTGAGTTCTTTCATCATTTTGCATGGAATATGAGGCATTGCTCCTCCATCCTGAGTGTAGCCTCAACGCAGCAATAGAGGAGGCAATGGAAATGGAAAGTCGGATTGAAATGGATGGCCTTTGGTAAATCTCACCTTTTGTGGCAGATGGAAAGAAGGTGCTGAACAAAACGGTCACCCAGTGGCCTCACTGGTGTAGAGTAGACCACACCAGGATCACAGGATACAAAAGATGATCCCAACAGATTTGCAAGTGGAGTGTTGCCCCACCTAGAAGGACTGTTTCTTGCCCTGAATAGAGGTGAGGGAGGAGATGAATGGGCAGGTGCAGCATTTCTCTTGCTTGCAGGGAAATGTACCAGGAGCGATTTTAGAGGGCGGGGAAATTATGGAGGGAAAAGTCCCTGCGGAAAGTGGAGAGTGGGTGGGAGGGAGGTGAAGGTGTGCTTGGTAGTAGGATCCCAGACAGATACAAAAGTTGGCCCCCAGAAAACTCACAGGTGAACTGCTGCCTCTCTTGGAAAGACTGTTCGGGGTCCTGAATAGTGATAAGGAAGGAGGCATAGCGTCAACATAGCACTTGTCCTGCTTGTGGGGAGACAGCGGGGAGGGATGAATGGACAAGGGAGTCCTGTAGACAGGAATTCCTGCAGAATGGAGAGAGTTGGGTGAGGGGAAAGGAAGGGTGTGCTTAATGGTAGCACCCCGCTGTCAGTGGTGGATGTTACAGAGAATGATGTGCAGGATATGTAGGCTTGTGGGGTGATAGGTAAAGAAAGGGGGACCAATTCCCTGTTATGGCAATGGAAAGATGGGGTGAGGGAGATATGCAGGATATGAAGGAAATGGAGGTCAGAACAGCATTGATGGTAGTAAAAGGGGAACCCTTTGTCAGGCCTACACTTGCATCCTCCTCCCAGTCTACATCTAGCTCATAGGAGTCACCTGCCACTCTTTTCTAACTCATCACCTGCAGCCTATTTAAACCAAGCTTTCCTCCACAGTCCTTGTTCACCAATTAAACCACTCAGCCTCAACCAGTTGCTCCTAGCCTTCAGTTACTTTGTTGTTTTGTCTGTTCTCTCTTATCTTGTGTAGTTTATTATTACAGTTATCATTCCCTCCCTTAGAGCCCCCAGTTCTGGTGTCCAAGCACTTTGACGCATTCCCAACCGGGTGCCGCAACTTCCTGTCCAAGAGCATCTTACACTTTGAACTCCAGTCCTCTCTGTATTCTACGGACTGAGCCAAGATTGCCCTCCTCTTTCTCTTTTGACTGGGTGAGCTCCGACCTGGGCCGCCACTAACTGGGATAGTTAGACCACCAGATGCACCAGATAAGGGGATTTCACCACTGCGATGCACCAGGTTTTCAACCATCCGGGAAGTGGAAGTGAGGCAGTGGAACAGCCATGTCACCTGTGTCGAGACTCATGCTCGGTGCTGGATTGCACCGTGGAATTCAGGACCCTCATGACGAAGTGTGGCTGAAATTCAGAAGCGCTGCTGGCCCATTAGCTTCTTGGCCTCTAGAGGTCTACCTGAGAGATGCCCACAGAATCTGAAAGCCTCGGCACGCTGGCCCTCCGAGCTGACAAGCTTCTTGTGGAATGACCCTGCCAGATCATCAGCCAAAACCCCAATTTCATCCCCAGAACCATTTCAGACGTCAGGGCCCTCATCACTGATGCCTCCAGAGTCTGCACAGTTAGGGAGGGCTCACTTAGCCCCCAGCAGAGTCAGTAGAGAAACAATTTGTGCACTTACTGCATAGCAGCTGATCACCAACGCAACAAATGTCCCCTGCTTTCAGGAAAATGGTACCACCAGTTCGAGATGGGGGCCTTCTGTCAGGTAAGCTATCCGCACCCCAACTCCTCATCCAGGCACCATAGCCTGACTCACTCCCTCTGTCCTCCTCCCCACCCTGATAGCTCTATGCACACTGGAGTCTCTGGTGGATTCCGACACAGCGGGCAACTTTCTGTGGATTCTGACACAGCAGGCAACTTTCTGGACAGGGCCCTGCACAGCTTGGGCTCCTTACTGAGACTGTCTCTCACCCCTTCTGCATCATGGCCATTGGTGGCTGTCCCTTAGGGTCTGGGATGTTCAGAGTATGCACAAGGCCTGTGGAGGTGAGCGTCGGAGAGCACTGCAGGTCCATCCAATTCCTTCTGATTGACTCACCCAATACTCCTCTCATCTTGCGTTACCGCGGCTCTCCACTTACGACCCTCACATCACCTGGTTATTAAGGAAAACATGTGAAACCTGGTTCACTGTTGAGCTGGGGACTCTGCCACCCGTAACTTCAATCCTTTAAATCCGTTCAGGTGGAGGAAACTGTCGATCACACCAATGCCCCACAGGAATACTTCGACTTCGCCATCACCTTCAGTAAAAGGGAAGCCAGTATCCTACTGTTTCACAGACCACACAGCTGCATAATCGATCTCCTCTTGGGCACCACCCCTCTCTGAGGTTGTCTGGTCTTCCTCTCCCCTCCTGAAGCACAATCAATGAATGATTACATCGCCGAAATGCTACAACATGGTTTCATTTGATCATCCCAGACCCCAGCAGCTGTAGGATTCTTCTTTGTCAAAAAGAAAAATGCAGGTCTTTGCCCTTTCATTGACTGCTGAGAACTTGACAAAATCACCATTAAGAACCGTTACCCTGTCCCCTTGATGGATAGTGCATATGAAACACTCCGCAGGGCCCAGACCTTCACCAGACTGGACCCACAGAGCACCTACAACCTGATCCACATCTGCCAGGGGGATGAGTGGAGGATAACATTCATAACGCCCACTGGCCACTACGAATACCGGGTGATGCTGTCACAACGGGGGAGTGCTGGGAGCAAAGGTGGACCCAAATGCAAGACACAACTTGTGAGGTTAACTTAATTGAGTTTATTGCTTGATACAAGGAGAGCAAAGCAGAAGCAGGAATAGCGTACTGGACAAGGACTCAGGCCTTGGACTAGGCTGGGACTAAGTGTCTGGGCTAGGACTCGGAATCACAGACCTCCAGGGCCAGGACTTGACTTGGTACTTGGATGCCGCCAGGGCCAGGACTTGACTTGGTACTCGCTTCAGGGGAAGACTAGGCTTGCTCCGGCCAGATGACATTGGCTCGCAGTACCTTTGGTGACTTTGCAAACACTCTCGCGCCGAACTGCAGAAAGCCGGAGACTATTAAACTGTCAGTTCAGCCGGAAGTAAATTGCCTCCAATCACCAAGCCCAAGGGACACGGAAAAACAGGGAACCAAAGGGAAACAAGGAGTCAATGGTCCAGATCGTAACATAAATAAAGTAAATTTAAAGGGACCCCCGATCCTGACCATGACAGATGCCTTACATAATTTCCAGCCATTTTCCAAGCCCTCAATAATGAAAACCTCTGAGACATGCTACACAGGTATATGTTCGTCCATTCTGACAACATCCTTATCTTCTCCACGGATCCCCAAGGCTACATCTGTCACATCTGTTCAGTCCTTCAGCATCTCCTTGAAAATGAGCTGTACTGCAAGTTTGAGAAATGCCGCTTCCACACCCCAGTCATTTCTTTCCTGGGTTATGTCCTTTCACCCCAAGGCATAACCATGGACCCACAGAAAGTGCACGTCGTCACTGAATAGCCCCTGCTGTGATCTCTCAAACAGCTATAGCGTTTCTTGGGCTTCTCCAATTTCTACTACCATTTCATCAGAAACTACAGCCAAATTGCTGCACCTCTCATCTCACTCACCAAGTTACCTGCCTCATGGCCTATCTGTGGTCTTCTGCCACAGATCATGCTTTCAAAGAGTTCAAGAAGCACTACACCACTGCTCCCATTCTCCAAAAGAGCCAACCAGCAAATGGAGAACTTTCTGTGTAGCTTTACTGCCTCTAACTCTTCTATATGGCAGAAGTATCTGCTCTAGGCCCAGCTGTCCTTCAATCTACACGCCTCTTCTGTTACATGTATGTCACCCTTTGAAGTACCACATGGCTACCAACCAACATTTTCCCTCGCGGAGCCAGTAGTGGAAGTTTCATCACCAAGGGCTAGTTCACTGATACTTGAATGCTTGGAAGAAGGCACAGAGGTCTAGCTGCCAAACATGCCTACTGCCACAAGGCTAACTGCCATTGGTGCCCATCCAGAGATCTGCCCCTGTGCACTGACTGGGTCGTTTGTCCCTTCAAGATTACCCATTTCATCAATCCAGTCCCATCATCTGTAGCTGCCAAGGTCCATCAGGATCACATCCATCTTCCACTTGTCCTGCCTCAAGCCCATTGCTCATGGACTACACAACCCACTTAAGCCTGCACCTCAAACCTAGGAGTGGTGAAAGCTGGTCCAGTGTACATGGTTTGCTGACTGATGTATTCACATCATCATGGACAAAGTGTGCAGTACCTGATTGATTGTGGAGGATATGGCCTAGAGGAGAGACCTTGGGTGCCAGTTATATCTTGGATCCGTCACTCATTGAGAACTTCCACCAGATTGTCCAGGACCATTGGGTGCTGGCATAGGTGGGGGTGGGGGTTCTTGTCAGGCCTGCACATGTAGGTTCCTCCTAGTCTCCATCCCGCTAATAGGAGTTCCCTGCCAATCTTTTCTAACTCACCACCTGCAGCCTATTTAAACCCAGCTCTCATCCACAGTCCTTGTTCACCCATCAAACTAGTAACTTCAAGCAGTTGCTCCTGGCCTTCAGTTACCTTGTTGTTTTGTCATGCTAAGTGTCTGTTCTCTCTTTTTTTTGTGCACCCTCATGGATGGTTAATTTGCAGTTATTATAAAAGTTATCACTCACTGCTGAATTGTTGCCACTTCTCTGTGTTTGGATGAAGCCTCCTCTGCAGTTCCTGACACGCCTTTCTATCATATCTAGAAGTTTTATTCAATGTTTAACAAAGTATGGGTCAGACAGGGTCTGCCTGTACCAGCAAGCAAGACAAGTGAAGAAGTAACAAAGGAACTTATGCAAACTTGTCTTGGCCAATTTGGAGAAGCAATTTGTGAACAGGCAATGACTAAGTCACAATTCAGATTTGCCAAGAAACTATAGAAGTATATACTACAAGTTAATGAAGTTTACAGACAACGGTATTGAACGAACAAGCAAGGATAAAGAAAGCTAGAATTCTAAGGAAAAACACAATAGAAACAACAGATGCAAATCCAAAAACATGTTATCAACCTGCTGCTATCTTCAGTGATCCATGTACACTGCAATCACTCTGTTCCTCAGAATTCCCTAAGGTCCCACAATAACCTAATCAGTCCTTTCAAAGAGAATCACCTTACAGATCAGAATTAAATCCCATTTGCCATTGCTCTGTCTATTTTACGCACTCAAAAGAAAACAGAGTGCAGAATATTATGTTGCATTTTTCAGAGAAAGACCAGTGCATGTACACAAAAGTACAAGGCTATGACAAGATTGATTGTGAGATCAAGAGCTGAAGCGTTCATGGCTTTATTCACCTTTTTGCGTATGGGAGGTCAATTCAAGAGTCACCACAGTGGGATAGAAGTTGTCTTTGAGTGTCTCCGGTGGTCTGTGCTCTCAGACTTTATTTAGTATTATCTGCCTGACAATGGCAATATAATTACTTCTTACAGAGAAATCTGAAAGGTTGGGTTAAACACCCTGGTTTAACTATGCATTGCACTTGCTTGGCCTGTGTTTCTTGACTTGTGAACTGTTCAGGCTAAGAATGGAACTCCGTTGTGACCTGGGAGGGCCTGTAGAGCCATAGTCTTTCAGCATAGAAGCAGGCCACTTGGCCCAACCTGGTGAGTTACCCAGCAAGCTAATTCTAAATGCCCACATTTCTCTCAACCTCTCTTATTGACGTATTTATCTAGGTGGCTTTTAAACATTGCTGATGTGCCTGTCTCAATTACTATTTCTGGCAGCTCATTCCCAATATCCGCTACCATATGCATGAATAAGCTGCCCCATTGACACTTTTAAACTTGTTTACTCTTATTTTCTTGGGAAAAGGCTGTGCTTTCACCTTATCTATGCCCCTCATGATTTTTTATACCTCTATCCGGTCACTCCCCAGTCTCCTAGTTTCCAGGGATCCTATAATCCTCCACTAATCCTATTTCATTTCCCCCAGGCATTAAGACTTTGCCTGGCCAATGTTAAGAGGAGCCTTCGCAGTCGTCATACCTGCAAGCTCAGATCACCTGCACTGCCGATGGGATGACTGTACTAAGGACAGGACAGTTGCTCACCTCCTTACAGACTGTACCATAATCTGCAATGGGCACCAAGTACCATTACATGCCAGGTTTCTAATTGTCCCTGGTGTTGCAAAGAATGGACCTGGCCCTGTTGCTACACAACATCCTAGTCAGCTGGACATTGCCACACCACCTGTCTTTCATGGAAAGATTTTTCCAGAACAACACAGTTGACCACAAGTCCATCAGGCACTGGTCAGCACAGACTGTCTTGCCGACAATGCAGAAGAAGCACTAGATGGATACAGTGGGGTGGTTCCCCATCTGACCATCTGGCATAGTGCCGCAGTGCCAGACCTCACCAGCTGGCACCAAGACTTTGCCTGGCTACTGGCGAGAGGTGCCCTCCCAGTCAGATCCTACCTGAATGCCACGATCATCACTGCCACTGCGCACTGCCCACAGGATGACTGTCGTTGTCTTGACACAGTTGTTCGCCTCTTTGCAGACTGTGGGTTTATGAAGATGGTGTGGAGAAAGTTGCAGAGGCCACGTTTCATCCCTGAGCAGCTGAGTGATGGAGGACTCTCTGATATGGGTTGTTCCCAGGGAGACAGAGACGGACATTAAGTGCTGCTGGAAGATCATTAGCTCCGAGAAAGAAGCCCTTTGTCTGCCCAAAACTTGTTGATTCACTAGCACATTGAGATGCCCATAGGGGGATGGTTCTGACTGGCACATTCCAGGCTGCAGGCTTACATGCTGGGGGATGGGCAGCCACAACAAGAGCTTGGTGGGGAAGGATTGCTCTACTGGACAGGGAAGAGCCAGATTGAGCGAGGAAGCCCCTTAATTATCATAAAAGTATATCACCACCATAGGAGGCCATATGAGTGGCAACAGTGCTATTGCTTTAAGAAATGTAATAAAACATAATGCATTTTCTATGATTGTTAGAATGAAAAGGCATTGCATGTTTTATACTTGTAATCATGTTTTTATTATGAATAAAGTTTATTTTAATGTAAAAATGTTTATGCTGCTTTAATAAGCCTGGATCCATCGGATAAAGAGTACGGAGAAGATTTACTAGAATGTTACTTGGGATTCATCACCTAAGTTACATAGAAAGGTTGAACAAGTTGGGTCGTTACTCTTTGGAGCGTAGAAGGTTGAAGGAGGACTTGATAGAGGTATTTAAAATGATGAGGGGGATAGTTAGAGTTGACGTGGATAGGCTTTTTCCATTGAGAGTAGGGGAGATCCAAACAAGAGGACATGAGTTGAGAGTTAGGGGGCAAAAGTTTAGGGGTAACACGAGGGGGAACTTCTTTACTCAGAGGGTGGTGGCTGTGTGGAACGAGCTTCCAGTAGAAGTGGTAGGGGCTGGTTCAATATTGTCATTTAAAGAAAAATTGGATAGGTATATGGACAGGAAAGGAATGGAGGGTTATGGGCTGAGTGCAGGTCGGTGGGACTAGGTGAGAGTAAGTGTTCGGCACAGACTAGAAGGGCCAAGGTGGCCTGTTTCCGTGCTGTAATTGTTATATGGTTATATGGTTATAGCTTAAGGATCCAATAGCACAAAGCCACAAGCTCATTTGGTTTTTGAACCAACCTGCACAACCCTAATCACCACAATGTAGCAACACTATGATCACTTCGCACTAAAATTTAAGGTGCTACCTCAAAGATAGTTTGGAACTTCCTCTGCAATATGCCAAATGAGATTGCTCATGTCCCTCTTCAATTACATACACAGGTAATGTTTCAGGCAGCCTGAGACCCTTGGAAGATGTACCAGTGCTGAAGAGAACTCTCGGACTTGAAACATTTCTCTCAATGCATATCTGCCTGACCTACTGAGTTGTAAGTTGGTTTACTATTGTCAGAAGTAGTAAGGTACAGTAAAATAATTTGTTTTGCCTGCCATCTATTCAGATCATTACACCAAATCAATACATTGAGGTAGTGCAAGCAAAAATAACAGAATGCAGAATTAAATGCGCAAAAAGGTGCAAGGCTGTAACAAAATAGATTGTGAGGTCAAGAGTCCATCTTATCATACTAGGGAACCATTCAGTGGTCTTATAACAGTGAGAGACAGTAGAAGCTGTCCTTGAGCCTGGTGGTGTGGATTTTCATGCTTTTGTATCTGTGAATTGTTTCCATCATTTTCTGTTTTATTTCAAATTTCCAAGAATTGTAGTTTTTCTTTGATTTTCCCTTTTCAACTGGGTTTAATTTACATTCTTTTCTTAAATAAACACAAAAAAATAGAGGAGAAAGTCCCAGTGAATTAACTTAAAAATGAAATTGGAGAGCTCTTATCATCAGTCACTTTAATTCTGTCTCATTACAATCTGAACAAGGTTATCTGTTGGCACAGAAAACTTAATCTAATCAGACCCCATGAAAATCCACGCACAAGTTGTTCCATACATTACTCAAGTTAATCAATGATCTTTTTTCTTCGTTTAATAAGTCAAGTAGTGACTGACAGTCGGAGATGTCAGTTCTAACGAAGAATGCTAAAAGAAAATGATTAAGTTAATCAGGCCGAAACAGAGTGGAATCAACACTAAACTATGCATCAATCAAAAACTGAGGTACATTGTTCCAAGATATATAGCATTCAAACTACGTTACTTCAGTCGGGAATATAACATGCACTGCAAGATGAGAAAATTAGTCCCGGCCCAAATATTGATTTTAACAACTTCTAACTATCTAGTCCTCTGCATTTTTCAAACCCCTTTTCCCATGTATGGATTGGATTCTTGGCCTGTTGTAAATGCCTGTTGACTTTCCAACGTCTTTGAAGACAATGCTTCCAAGCAATTCCAGGGTTTGCTTGGAGTCTTGTGCGCAGTTCAGGTCATCCAGCTGTAGGAAGGGTATGATTAGGGTGGAGAGGGTGCAGAAAAGATTCATGAGGATGTTACTGAGACTGAAGTGCTTGAGTTAAAAGGAGAGGCTGGATATTTTCCCCCATGAGCATAGGAGTCCGACGGGTGAAGTTTTAATAGTATTCAAAATATAAGGGGCATGGATAAGGTGAATAGCCACAGTTCTTTTTCTCAGGGTAGGGAAGTCTACAACTAGACAAAGAGCTTTTAGATTTATTTGTCACATATACTGCAGAATAACCCAAACTCTAACTGTAGTCTTTGGAATGTAGGAGGAAGAGGGAGCACCTGGAAGAAATCCATGTGGTCACAGGAAGAATGTCCAAATTTATTACATACAGTAGTGGGACTTGAATCCCGATCGGTGATCACTGGCACTATAAAGCTTTGTGCTATCCACTGCACTACCGTTCTTCCCTCAATTAGAGGGCAATGATTTAAGGTGAGAGGGGAAAGGTTTAAAAGGACCTAAGTGGAAACCTTTCCACACAGAGAACCATGAGTATATGGAACAAGCTGCTGGAGGAAGTAGTATAGATGAATACAATTCATCATTGTCATCATTACATGCCATGTCATATGACATGGACGATCATGGTATTGGTGTCAGTGGTCACATAATCACCAGTGATATGCACCAGTTGCCCATACAACCATCCACCACCTGCTCCCACGGCTTCACATGACCCTGACCTGGGGAGGTTGGGGAGAAGGAGGCTAAGCAAGGTGATACACCTTGCCCAAGGGTGACCTGCAGGCTAGCGGAGGGAAGGAGCGCTTTATACCTCCTTTGGTAGAGACGTATCTCTACTCCACCATCCAATTATAACATTTGAAAACAATGACAGAAAAGATTTAGGGAAATACACATTACACGCGTATATACCTCGCTTGGACATATAATTTAGTTGCCAGGGATGAGTTACTGTCGGCCTGTTTATTGTGCCCTATTACTCTGTGTTTCAATGACACTATGAATGAATTATATGCTGGGGACCAGTTATTTTATTGGTCAAAAAGATAGAAAACCTTCCCTCTACAATAAACTAATGAAAGATAATAAAACTGCATGAGAATTAAGTGACAGGAAGAGCACAAATGAGTCATATTTTACTGAATTCACGCTGCCCACTTGCATTAATCCTATTATTTTATGTTCCTCACACTCTGATCAGTTCCCCTCCCAGTCTACCACTCACCACTCACTGATACACAAGGGGCAATTTACAGTGGTCAATCATATGAATCCAAGCAGCTTTGGAATGTGGGAGGGAACAGGAGCCCCAGACAGACACAGGGAGAACATAAAAACTCCACGCAGACAGCATCCAAGGTCAGGATCAAGGCAGCTCAGAATCTTTGATAACACACATAAAGTGCTGGAGGAACTCAGCAGGTCAGACAGCATCTATGGAAAAGAGTACAGTCGATGTTTCAGCCCAAAATGTCGACTGTACTCTTTTCCATAGATGCTGCCTGGCCTGCTGAGTTCCTCCAGAATTTTCTGTGTGTTACTTGGATTTCCAGCATCTGCAGACTTTCTCTAAATTGTAATCAGAATCTTTGACATCCATTTTTGTTTAACAGATCATCCAGAAGGTGATCAGACAGCAGTTGGACATCCCACAGAGAGTGGTTCACATCTGGACTCCATATGTCCATTCCACTATTCATACGTTTCAAGTCAGGTGCATGAAGGAACACTCTCCATTTGCTTGGATGAGTGCAGTTCCTACAACACTCAGGACGATGAACCCTGGACAAAACAAATTGGTACGCCATCCAGATCACTCTCATCATCATCAACACTGCTGCACGAAACTTCTTACAGATGTTGCTTGACCTGCTGAGTTCCTGGAGCAGATTGCTTGTTGCTCCAAATCCCAATATCTTTAGTCTCTTGTGCCTTCATTCTAATTATTCATTTTCTCCACCAAAATTGCCCATGGAGGCATTGTGTACAAGTTGCAAATAGCACAGCAGTTACTTGCACAGGTTACTCAAGCATCACCTCCCAGACCCAATATTTCTAACACCAGAAAGACAACGCTGGCACACTCATGGCAACTTCATAAATGCAAGCTTTAGACCAAGTTTCAGATCATCCCAATTGGAAATCATCATCACTAGGTCCTTTCCCAATCGCACTGTGAGAGGACCTTTGTGAAAGACAGCTGATTGTCATCACCTTCTCAAGGGCAATTATCCCTGACGAAGATGGCAGAGTTTGTCATTGAAACATTGGTTAAAATTGATATCTGTACCTAGGTGGAAGTCCAAGAAGAGTTTATTTGTCATATACACTGGGAAAGCACTAGATTCCTTTTCAAATATTGCTCTTGACAGCAACACACTGGCTCCATGAGTGAATAAATTAGAGGATAATATCATCAGGTACTATACTACATGACATATGTATTTGGAAATGAAATTCGGCACAGTGCAAACTGAGACTACCAGTTAGGAAACCCCTTGTTATTCCTGCAACCATTTCCAATTTAACCCAGTTTACACCCAAATCAGGAATCATGTTGTTCTCTCTACAGGCAGCAGAAAAAAAGTTTGCCACAGTAGCACAGTGAGTAAAGCCTCTGTATCAGCACTCCAGTGATCCAGGCTCAATCCTAACGATTTCGAATTTGCATGCTCTCCCTGTGACTATGTAGATGTCCTCCGGGTTCTCTGCTTTCCTTCCACATCTCTACGACATGCAAGTTTACCAGTTAATTTGTCAACATATATGGCTCCCAGCGTGCGGGTGAGAGGTAAAATCTGGGTCGTGGATGACTGACAGGAACATTGAGAGAATGAAATAGGATTAAAGTGAATGACTGCTTAATAGCCAGCTCAGACCTGGTGGGCCGAAGAGCCTACATCTGCTCAGGGACTCTTTTTGTTGTCATTTTGTTCCACAATGTTTTGTCGATTCCCTAACGCTTAAGCGTTGCGAGGAAGGAGACTGGGCAGCCCTGCAGTTGTGTACAGGGGTGGTGAAGGCTGATTAACCAGCACTTATTGACTGTAATGCGGCAAGTGTGCCAACTTACTGCTGTCTGCTCATTATAATGATTTCTGCCTGCAGCCAGGACTGCGAGCTGCTATTGTTTACGTGGGAGCACCAGTGATAAAGACAGTGCTGCAAGTCGCTCTTTCCTTCATAGTTAAAGGTAGAGTACACTGCTTAAAGCAAGGCTGCACCTCTCATCATAGAGACTGCAAAAAGGTGTGCTTGGAGTTTGGCCCAGGTTACAGTGAAGTTGGGCACAGTGCAAGGGAATGAGGCACAAAAGTGTTTGAGCTCTACGTTGGGAGAAGAACATGATAAGGAGGTGTCCACTGCCGGCAAGTAGAAGCAAAGTGGTGTGGAGAGCATTGCCTGCGTCTCACCCCGAGAACATGGATGTACTGATCACAGAGTCATACAACAACACAACATGGAAACAGGTCCTTTGGCCCAACTTATCCGGGTCAACCAACGTAAGAACATAAGAAATAGGAGCAGGAGTAGACCATTTGGCCCGTCGAGCCTGCTCTGCCATTCAATAAGATCATGGTTGACCTGGCCATGGACTCATCTTCACCTACCTGCCTTTTCCCCATAACACTCAATTCCCACGCTCTACCAAGGTCAAGTTATAATGTTTTTTTCACATGTGTTGGCAATGAGGAACATGGACAACCATGCTCAGCAGAGGAGGAGCAGAGCCATCTTACAAAGTTATGTATGACAGTTATTTTAGCAACATTTAAAGACAATTGAATACAAAAGGTTTAGAGAGATAATGCAATCAATTGGGTCTAGTTCAGATGACCATTTGGAACAGAAGACCTATTCCATGCTGTATGACTCAATGATACTAAGACAAGCGTTCTGCCGGAGATGAAGATCTGGATGGGGTAGCATCTAGGAGAAGGTCAATCATTGTACAATAAGATAAGCAAGTGATGTGCATGATGACAAGTGAAGAAAGTTTCTGGAATAGTAGGCAGCCCTCTAGAGCAGAGGTTCCCAACATTTTTTATACCATGGACCAATGTCATTAAGCAAAGGATCCATGGACTCCAGGTTAGGAACCTCTGTTCTGGACCAATAATCCAGAGACATGAGATCAAATCCTGCAATGGCAATGTGGAATTTATATTTGAGCAATGCACTAAAAAACTGCTATTAACATGTAACATCTCAATTGATGTAAAAGCAATTATCTGGCCCATTCCTTCAGAAAATCTGTAATTTTTTACTTGACACCCTATAAGTGAGTTCATACTCACCTGTATGCTTAACCCTCAATTGGCTGTACAGTTCTCGGGCAACTAGGAATAGACAATAAGTGCTGATATTGCCAATGAAATCCATACCTAATGAATGGATTTCAAGAATTGCTTGTGCCCTGATCAGTTTTGCAAGAAGGACCGAGATGATCCCAAGGCAGAATAAATAAAATACAGTGCAAACCATGCAGAGGAGTGTGAGCCATTTCTCTTTGGCATTGAATTGAGGTCAACTCTCCTCATGAACATACATTAAAAATAGTGCACACTGTGTAAGGGCTGTCTAAGCTCAGAGCCACTCAAGATCAGCCTCCAAGGCACCTAGGCAAAGTGGTCCCTCAACTGCTCTGTGGCTGAAGTATAGTCCTATTTGCTTATAACTTAGAAGGACATTCAGCCCTTCATTCACTGAGAAAACCCATTCCCTGTGACCCATTCCCTTCTGACGTTCCCATCAACTCACCCTTCCCCAGATTCTATCATTCACCCGCACACGAAGGCCACCTTGCAGCGGCCAGATAAACTACCAAAGCAAATGTCTTTGGGATGTTGGAGGAAAATGGAGCTTGTGGGGTACCCTACATGATCGGTGGGAGAGCATGCAGCCTCCATACAGACAGAACCAAAGGTCAGGATCAAACTTAGTTGTGGGGCAAAGGCTTAATTCACTGCAACATCCTTAATGAAGAGAAAACTTGCAACATTACTTTTTTGTTCATGTTCACATGGGTTGGTGCCGCCTCCTGAAAGAACCCAGTCCAGTTGTCAATCTCCAGCAGTCTGTCCTGGCTTTATGTCTTCTGCTCTACTGGGTTATGCAGAGATTTTTAAGACAGTGATGTTTTCCAGGACTTCAAGTCTAAGTCCACAGTTCCCTGTAAGTTGCAGCCCAGTGAGAGACACAGGAGTCTGCAGATGCTGAAGTCTGGAGAAACACATATAATATTGAAGGAACGCAGAGGGCAAAACAGCATTTATCAAGGTAAGTGAGCAGGTAACATTTCAGGTCAAGACCATTCATCCGGTCTGAAAGTCCAGATGAAGCCAGTTCAGATAAAGGGTCTCAACTCAAAATGTTGACTGTCAATTTCACTCAATAGATGGTATATGACCCAGTGAGTTTCCAAGCAAACTTGTTAGCATAGATGTTTTGGGCTAAGGGGCCCATTTCTGCGGTATGCCATAAAACTCTGATTTTATGACTGAGAATCTGTAGACTATAACAGCTCAAAGCCGCTTTGGAGAAACGGTCAGGGAAAAGTAACCCATAAATATAGAATTACCATTTTAAGTAGAGTTAGTAGAGGGTGTTTGTTTCTTTTGTTTCATTTGTTTTGCTGTTCTGGCTCAAGGGAAAGTTAACAGCAATGAAGACTTTAAAAACATCAGCATTGCATAGCTCACCAGTCTCCCAACAGGAACTCACCCTGGACACAACAATACCCTAACCAGTATGACGCACCTATGATGTTCAACACAGTCTGTCGCACTCATGCAAATCAAAATTAAAGTCAAAGCAAAACTCATCATCAAAGTACATATATGCTACCATATACTGCCCTGAGATTCATTTTCTTGCAGGCATTTATATGAAAATAAAGAAATACAATAGAATTTATGAAAAGCTATGCATAAAGAAAAACTGACAAACGAACAATGTGCAAAAGACAAATTATGCAAAATTAAATGATATGGAGAACATAAGTTATAAAGAGTCCCTGAAAGGGAGTCCATAGGTTGTGGAATCAGTTCAGAGTTGTGGTGAGTGAAGTTATCTATGCTGGTTCAGGAACCTGTTGGTTGCAGGGCGTTTACTGTGTGCTCTTTTGGTTGCCTTGCCAAGAAAGGTTACGATTAAGCTAGTGAGCGTGTGAAAAGCTTTACAAGGATGTTGCTTAGTCCTGAGGACTTGAGCTATAAGGATGAATTGGACAGCCTGGGACTGTTTCCCCTGGAACAAGGGATGCTGAGGGGGATACCTTGCAGAAGGTTATAAAATTATGAAAGGCATAGATAGGCAAAGACAGCAAATGCCTTTTCTTTAGGTTATGGAATCTAAAACTAGTTGGCGTGGGTTTCAGGGCAGGTTCATGGATAGGAGAGGTTCAGAGGAAAATGGACCAAAGGCAGACATATAGGATTACCATGGATAGGTATCTTGTTTGTCAGGGACAAGTTGAAGCAAAGAGCCTGTTTCCTTACTGTTAAACACTGACTCCATGAAACTACAAAAATGCAGCTTCAAAGGTTCTTCAAATTGATCTGAAAAGAGTAGGGTGAAAACACCATCACAGGGTACTGCAGGGTGAAGAGCACCTTTACACCCATGTGATGCATTGACTTGCTACTATTAATGCCCTGCTTCAGTCTCCGATGACTTTCTATATATATTTCAGGTATTACCGATTTTTGTTCCAAAATCTTTTTTTGATAAAGTTGACTCAAAAATTTCTTCATTTATTTGGCAAAATAAAAACCCAAGACTGGGTAAAATACATTTACAGAAAGCTAAGAGAGATGGAGGTTTAGCATTACCTAACTTTAGATTCCATTATTGGACAATCAATATTCGACATATGAAATTTTGGTTACTTGACCAGGATATACTATCCATTCCTAAATGGGTAGCATTGGAATTACAATCTGTTCAGGGCTATACACTTGGCTCTATTTTAGGTTCCTCTCTTCCTTTTGATTTGAAACGCCTTAAACAGGAATCTAACCCGATAGTTAAATATACCTTACGTATTTGGTTCCAATTCAGAAAATTTTTTGATCTTAACCAATTTGGGCTAGCGATTCCTATTTTAGGTAACATATTTTTTCCTCCCTCTTTTACGGATCGTGCTTTTCAAATTTGGAAGGCTAAGGGTATTTCACGGTTTTTGGATTTATTTTTAGATGGTTCCCTTATGTCTTTTGAACAATTATCTAATAAATATAATTTATCAAGAATACATTTTTTTAGGTATCTACAAGTTAGAAATTTCCTAAGTACTATACCTTCTTCTTTTCCAATGCTTCCTCCTACATACATTTTAGATACTATAATTAACCTTAATCCATGTCAGAAAGGTGCATCGGCTATAATTTATAATATTATTATGAAACTTAGGAAAGCTCCATTTGATAAGAATAGGGTAGATTGGGAACAGGAATTGGGGTCTATCATTTCCGTGGATGACTGGGAGCAGATTTTACAATTAGTCAATACTTCCTCTATCTGTGCTAAACATTCCCTAATTCAATTTAAAGTTGTTCATAGAGCACATATGTCCAAAGATAAATTAGCTCGCTTTTATTCTCATATTAATCCTTTTTGTGATAGATGTCCGGGGCAGATAGTCTCTTTAACTCATATGTTTTGGTCTTGTCCTACTCTGGAAACTTTTTGGAGAGACGTTTTTAATATTATCTCAAAGGTATTGAATTGAATATAGATATCTCTCCTCACCCTATTACTGCTATCTTTGGACTACCTAAAATTTCCAGTAATCTTTCTCCTTCAGCCCGTAGAATGATTGCATTTCTTACTTTAATGGCGAAAAGATGTATCTTACAACATTGGAAAGAGTTTAACGCTCCAACCACCTTTTTTTGGTTTTCTCAGACGATATTATGCTTGAATTTGGAGAAAATTAGAAGCAATCTTTATGATTCCTCACTTAAATTTGAACAGACCTGGAGATCTTTTATTCAATATTTTCCTTTAATGTAATTCTTTTTCTCTTTTGTTCCATATTTATATTCCCTTCTTGCCTTTTTTTTTAACTGTTTTTAATGGAGGTCAGGTTTGAGGACATGATTTTAAGTTCTTTAACTCCACCTGTTTCCAAGTTAGCCCATTGCTTTGCTTTGCTTTTAGTTTAGTTGCACGGTGGGTTTTTTGGTGGGTTTTTTTTTCCTTTTCTCTATTGATATATATATATAAAAATTAGTATACTGTTATGTTACCTTAGTATGTTATGTTTAAATTACATTGTTTGTATCTTTTTTTTTCTGTATTAATATCTCCTGTAATTTTATTATATTCTAACAGTGTATTAGTGCCTATATGGCTTACCTTTTTGTATACTTATTCAATAAAAAGATTTAAAAAGAAAGAAAGGAAGTCTCCGATGACAATTTTTCCTTCAAGGGTTGGTGGAGCTTTAGTCCTAGTGTAGATCTGGAGGTTTTCCACCTGTTAATCTCTCGGTGCTGTGGGAGAGACTTTATCCATGCAAAAAAATTGTCTCAATTATGACTTTATTTTAAAATTATATAATTATCTGTGACCCCAGACTCACCAATGTTGCCGGCTCCTCCTGCCCCCAGTAATGGTCCAACAAGCCATTTGTTCGCAAGTCGATTAGTGATGGATAATAAATACTGTCCTTGCTGCCAATGTCAAGAACCCAACACATAAAGAAAGTAAAAAGTAAAGCACCTTTGCTTTATTTATTAATTTTTCAGGACATAGGCTCCGCTAGCAAGGCAAGCATTTGCAATTGCCCTCGAAAAGGTGGTGGTGAGCTACCACCTTGAACCATTGCGTCTTTCTGTTGACAGTGATAACACAGGGCTGTTGGGGAGGAGTTTCAGCATTTAGCTCAAAGACAGCAAAGGACTGGCAATGTTTATTTTCAAATGGGGTTTGGTGTGCACTGCTACGTAAATGAAGGTTCCCTCTTTCTCACTTCTAGATGTTAGAGATGGAGACCAT
Organism: Mobula birostris; assembly: GCF_030028105.1. Classification (NCBI taxonomy): domain Eukaryota; kingdom Metazoa; phylum Chordata; class Chondrichthyes; order Myliobatiformes; family Myliobatidae; genus Mobula; species Mobula birostris. The sequence continues at coordinate 124,507,231 of NC_092371.1, forward strand.
ATGAGATCACTGCTACAGAAACTAGACAGCACATGGCAAGCATTTTTTTAATTATGCCCATTGGGCTTTGTTCAGTGTCAGTGTGATTAACACATCTTCTCAAGCAGAAGGCCGTGGAGTACATATCGGAAATTGGGCACTTAATGTAGACTGGCATTTTGATGCTGCTGCACCGTCAGAGATTTCTGGCTAAAAACAAGAGCAAGAAATAGAAATAGAATAAGAATAGAAACTGGAGTAGGCCATTCTTCCCTTCTTTTTCTTTGCTATGCAATAAGATTATGTCTACTGCTTTACCTTAACATTACTTTCATGTGTCATTGAGTCATAGAGAACTGAAACAGGCTGTTCTGCCCAACTCATCCATGCTGACCAAGATGCCCTTCCAAGCTAGTACTACCTGCCTGTAATTGGCCCACGTACCTGTCCAAATATCCTTTGAATGTTGTTTTGTGTCTACCTGAACCACTTCTTCTGTAACCCATTACATGTTTTCACCATCCTCTGTATGATGAAGTTGCTGCTCAAATCCCCTTTAAACCTTTCTGCTCCAAAGTAAACCTACAGAACGTCCTCTGGTTCTTGATTCCTCAACCCTGTGAAAAAGATTGGGTCCATTTACCCCATCTATGACTTTACAGACATCTCTCTAATGTCACCCCTCAAATTCATAATCTCCAAGGAACAAAGTCCTTGCCTGCCCAATCTCTTCCTATAACTCGGGTCCTCATCAGGGCAACATTCTCATATACTGTATCGTCTTTGCACACTTTCCAGCTTAATGACATTTTTCCTGTAACAGCGTAGCCAAAACTGCACACAATACTCTAGCTGCAGCTTTACCGACATCACGTACGACATTACCAAAGTCATATTTTATAATTAAGCCCATATCCTTTGATTCCCTTAGTAAATCTATTTACTGAGGCTGGTGGTGGTGCCAGTTGGTGGCGCAGTGGCATCAGCACCAGACTTTGGAGCGAAGGCTCCCAAGTTCAGATCCAAGTCGGGCCACCCCCCGAGCACACTTTCCATCCGTGCTGGGTTGAGCGTCGAGCTAGCCACTCGGCCTCGTAAAAAAACAAGGGTCGAGTCAAGAACATTCATATCATGACTCGGTAAATCCGAAAGGTGACCAATCCTGACACCATGCGCCAGACAAGCATGGCTGACTGTCTGGTACAAGGAAGTAAGTAAATCTATTGACCACTGTCTAGTGTATGTTCACTAAATGAGCCTCTGCACTCTCAGTAACTGCAATACCAGCATCATCCTCCTTCTCCTGTGAAGAGAACACCACAGTATTAGGAAATGTACTCACATCTTCCATCTCCACACAGGTCTCCAATTGGCTCAAACCTTTCTTTTGTTATCTTCTTGACAACTAGGAACGTTAGAAATCAGGGTTTTTTTTGTTTTACTTGCCAATCTATTTTCATGTCCTCTTTGCTTCCTTTTAATTTCATTCTGACAATTTCTACTCTTCCAGACTTTCTGCTGTATTAAGCTCTGTAAATTAACCTTTTTTTTTCTTTATCCTACCCATGTCATCCCGGGAGTCCCAAACTTTTTCTTTAGGAGTTCATGTTTGCCCCGGACCCTTCAATTCTCCTTCCTAAATGGCTTCTCACTGCAGTGATACTGAGTTTTAACCTTAAGTCATTTTATCCAGCCCATTTTTGCATTATCATTTCTTCGGTCTAGCCCCAAATTGGACTCTATTTTATTTCTGTAATTTTCCATTACTATGTTAAGTTTAAATGTGTTATAATCACTGGCATATACATGCCTGTTCCATTGAAATGGCCAACTCTATCCCATTAAAGTAAATCCAGGAATTCATCCCCATACTGCACAAAGTTGCCTTCTATCCCTTTTGCACTAACAGCATCCCAATTAATTGTGGAATAATTGAAAGGCCCATAATTGGTGTTCTGGTGTATTTTACAGAAATTTGCTTATAAGTTTACTCTACTATCTTTAGACTATTCAGAGGCTCACAATCCATTCTCAACCATGTGATCTCCCCATCTCCCCATATGACACTCCTTCCAACAAATCATCTCATCTCACAGCCATCATTAATTTGTCAATCAATATTTCAGTCCAGATAAAGAGGCGTGACCATGCACTTCGCTCCATGGTTACTGCCTGAACCACAGAGCTCCTCCAGTTCTTTGTGCATTGCTCCAACACTCTTTCTTTTTTATTCTCCTTCTGAAAACCTTGTAAGCAAAATGGTTAACAAAAATCCAAAAAGGAAGGCCTGACAATGTTAGTCTGAAATAAAAGCAGAAAGTACTGCAAAATCTGAGCAGGTCACGTAGCAACTATGGAGAGAGAAACTGCGTTAACATTTCAGGTTATTGACTCTTTGTCAAAACTGGGAAAAAGAGATAAAAGTGTAGTTAATGTTTTGATCTCTTTCCCAATTCTGCAATCAGTCCCTTTTGGTTTTAATTCCCATTTCCTTAAAAGGTAAAATAAAGTTCCAGGTAGCTATCAGTGGTCAACACATCTGCTCAGTCTCTGAGGCACGGGGGAGGGGGGCAGCTAGTCAGAGGTTATTTCCCAAGTTCTTGGGTGCATTGCTTTAAGAAGAGAAGGGGAAAGTTTAAAGGAGACCTGTGATACAAGTTTATTACACCAAGTGTGGTGGGTGCCTGGAACACACTGCCAAGGGAAGTGGCAAAGGCAAATACAATATCCACATTTAAAAGGCATTTAGAAACACATTTGTGCAGACAGGGAATCAAGGAGTACAAAGCATGTACAGTCAGATTGAAATAGTTAGATTGGCATCATGGTCGGTACAGACATGATGGGCCAAATTGCCTGTTCTGCACTATCCTGTTCTTTGTTTACCATGTTTAACTATATTCCTTAGCCTTCATATCCTGACTTTTTTATTGCGTCTTTTCAAACCTTTGCATTCCCTCCCTCTTCCTGCCACTCACCAGTTTTCTGCCTCCTATTTCTACTTTGTCTTTTCTCCCATCTGAACCGTTGCTCAATTTCCTATCCTCCAAGCTAGTTAGTTTAAACCCACCCCAAATGCATTAACTGTTGGCATTTGATATTGGTGCTGGCCCTGCTGGGTACAAACCCACCTGCCTTTACATGTCCTAGCTTCCTTGGATCCAGTCCAAGAACCTAAACAACTATCTCATTCAGAACCTCACCAGCACAATCTTCATTTTCCTCCGCAACTCACTGGCTCCTACTACAGGGAGTAATCCAGTGACATTTTCTCCGGGCTCCTGCTTTCTAATCTCTTTTCAAAAATAATACATTCTGTCTGAAGAACCTCATTCCTCTCTCTGCCTGCAACAACTTGATTTCAAAGCACAGAAACAGAAACAATCCATCGTCTGTCCCAACCATCAGCTACTCATTTACACAAATCTACATTAATAACAATTCTTGTTATCCCCACACTCTGTTCAACAGCCCCTCCATCCCCACCCAGGATTCTATCTCTCACCCACATAGTAGAGGCAATTACAGTGGCCGGTTAACCAACCACCCCACATATTTTGGAATGTGGGAAAAAACTACGCACCTGAGGGAAACCCATGCAGTCATGGGGAGCACAAGTACAGTATGTCAACATAGACATCGCCCAAAGTCAGGATTGAAGCAGAGTTTCCGCGCTGTCAGGCAGCAATGCTACTTACTGAATACTGTACCGCCCAAAGGAATTCACAGCCAAAGAAATAATTTGGCTATAAATTCCTTTGGGCATATGGGTTGTAAATAGTTACACTCTGATTAAGAACATTTATAGCCCTGATCTAGGAGGCATAACTACAAATTAAGTTGCAATAAATCCAAGAGAATGCAGGTGAAATATTCATCCTGTAACCAATCAGAATGTAGACCATGTTTTGGAGATTGGTGAGACCACATCTGGTATTCAAAGATTCAAATTATATTAATTATCTAAGTATATATATAGTATACAACCCTAAGATTTATCTTCCCCACAGACAGCCATGAAACAAAGAAAACTATGGTACCCGTTCAAAGAATAAACATCAATGCCTCCCCCACTCACAAAAGAAAAAACGAACCACGCAAACAGCAAAAAACGAGCAAAAGCACAGAATATAAAACACAAAATCGGATGAGTCTAGGCATATTCGGTTCAGCTCAATATTCTGCCTAAATCCAAGTCTCCTTATGTAAAAAGGATGTTAATGCTTCAGAAGCAAGCGAAAGGACAGATTGATTTCTCAGGCTGGCGGTGAGGATATCCAAGGATATAACCTTGCATAGTAGAGAGGCTTGTGAGTTCCTGAGGTCCCGAGAATGATGCCGGCTGGATGTAGGAGCTTATTGTACACAAGGTTGGTTCTATAGTCTTATAAAAGCTGTCCTCGTGTCTGCTGCTACCTGCTTTCAGGCTTTTGTATCTTCTGCCCAGTGTGAGAGGGGAGAAGGGAGAATGGCAAGGCTGGGTGTGATCTTTATTTGTGCTGGCTGCTTTGCAGAGGCAGCACCAAGTGCAGTAGGAGTCCATGATGGAGTGCCTGGTTTCCATGATGTGCTGAGCTGTGTCCGGAACTCTTTGCAGTTTCTTGCAGTATTGGGCAGAACAGGGGCCATACCAAGTTGTGATGCATCCAGATACGACGGTTCCTATGATGCATCTATAAAAATTGGTGAAAGTCAAGGAGGATATGCCAAATTTCTTTAGCCTCCTGAGGAAGTTGAGATGCTGGTGCACTTTCTTAGCCATGGTTAGACCTGGACAGGCTAGTGGTGAGGATATCCAAGGATATCACCTTGCATATTGGAGAGGCTTGTGTGTTCCTGAGATCCTGAGAATGACACTGGCTGGTGCTTAGCTACTGGCAGGGTCATCCATGACAGTAAGGTCAAGAGGGGAGATTGCAGACAAAGAATAATCTAAACATTACCTCAGTGGGGTGGAGTTGGTGGACAATGATGACACGTCACAATGACAGTGAAGGTAGAGGAAAGCTGCAGAAGTGAAGGGTCTCCAGTCATCTTGTAATCCATGGCACTGGACCCTGATCCCGATTGATCTGTCAAGGACTGTATGGTGGCTGCTGAATCAAGAACCATCTACAGTAGGTAGCTGAAAGCCCTTGAACAATGACACCAAAGCTCCCTAGAAAAGATTTTGAGGCTCAGCTGGAAGGATAGTCACACTAACACCAGCATAATGGATGATGCCAACATGAGCAGTATTTCCACCATGGCAAAGCAACACCAAATCCAATGGATAGGTCTTTCATCCGATTGCTTAACTCTCTTCTCCCCAAACAGATCCTTTACCCAGTTGAAGGAAGGTCAGCAACTCCCTAGTGGGCAAAGGAAATGGTTCAAAGATAACATCAGCATCACCCTGAAATATTTCAACATTACATTTAAAAACCAAGGAAGACATTACACTCATCCAGAGGAAATCTATTCAAGAGCGGGCTGTGCTACCCGAGAGTGGCCTCTGCTGTGTCACGGAGAACAAGGAAAGAACAATCTCATTTTGCAAGTCGTGGGTTCTGGATGATGCAGAGACTGAGCTGGAGGACGATCTACATGTGTGGGTAGCTGGGTGGGCATGAGTAGGGAGGAAAGGAGCTTGTCTTGTTGTTGTTCTGCAGAAAATTGCGGGCATGCTGTGTTGGCACCACGATGTGTGGCGATACTTGCAGGCTGTCCCAGCTCATCCTTGGTCGTTAAGGCGAAATGTGCATTTCACTCTACAGTGGTTTCATGTTCATGTGACAAATAGATGAATATGAATCAGAAGGGTGGGGAGGCTGGATCTTTGGGAGGTCATTCTGTGAGATCAGGGAATTGAATACAATGAGAAACTGGTGCAAAGGAAAGGATGATGCCTGGAGCAGGATTGAAGGGCTGAGTGGCCAACTCAAGTTCCCATTTTCCTATGCTCTAAATGATCATAACTGTGTGCAGTTCTGTTCACCTCATTACAGGAAAGACGCAGCGGCTTTGGAGACGGTGCAGAAGCAGACTGGCCTGGACACTGAAAACAATCGGCTAAAGAACTCAGCAGATCGAGCGGCATCTGCTGGGATGATTCAAAGATTCGATTGCCCTTTTATTGTCCTTTTACAAGGATGCAGCTTGGATTAGAGGGTATGAGCCCCTAATCGCAGGAGAGGGTGAACAAACTTGAGCTGTTTTCTCTGCAGCATTAGAGATTTTAAGGGGATATCTGTTAGATAAGGTAATGAGAGGCATATGGACGGTCAGAATCTTTTTCCCAGGGTGAAAATGCTAGGTACTATAGGGCATACATGTTATGTTTTGTGACTTCAAAACATTAAATTAATTCAAAGGAAACCTGTGAGTCCAGGAATACAGGTCCAGTTCATTCTTTACTTGAAGTGCGAACGTATCATATGGTAGCATGATGACATATGCAATTAACATATTTTTACATATAATCCGTAATTAATTATTTAAATGAACAAGAATGTTAATCAAACAATATATATACATGATCACTCAAATATTTTTACTAAAATATTAAATACACAACAATGCACTTAATGTGAGGGGGAAGTATAAAGAAGATGTGCACGGCAATTTTTTTTACACAGAGTTTTCAGTGCCTGGAATGGCCTGCCAAGTGTGGTCATGGGAGTAGATATGTTAGAGGCTGTTAGACAGACATATGAAGATGCAGGGAATGGAGGGTTATGGAACAAGTACAGGCAGAAGGGATTTAGTTTAACTCAGCAACATGTTCGGAGCAGATATTATAGGCCAAAGAGCCTGTTTCTGTTCTGTACAGTTTGTGGTATATTCTGTTGTCTGAATCTGTCCGTCAAGCGGTTATGGAGCTAGACAGGGTAAGAAGATGTAACTTGATGTCCACTTATTACCACTAGGAAAGCGATCAGCTGAAAAACCTCCTTCCGTACTATACACTTCTGATTTTCCTTGCCACTTTGAATAGGATCTTCTGCAATGGTATGCCATGCCTAACAGAGCATCAGTGAACTTCAGGATTAGATCAGAGATAGGCCTGTAATCTAACAGTGACGACTAGTCGATAAGGTGGCGACATCATCGCAGGGAAAAATCCATGCCGCACGTGCTGGGGGCTTTAAGGTTTTATCCACTAACAAGATTAGCAGTTGTCAGGCAACTGGGAGATTTGCAGGAACAAGGACATCTGTTGAAGCTTGCTGCACCAATCCAGTAAGCACTGTGCTTAGGTTTGCTGGAAAGCGAAGTCCTCAGAGATGGATGTTGCTGCTGCTGATCTTGCTAATTCAGCACAACCTGGTTCTTAAAATATATTTTACTAGAGGGGTTTGCAGCAGCAAATAGAAAAGTGCCCTCAGCATCTCGGTTGAGGTTAATCCCTTGGTGCCAGTAACAGGTGAGGATTCAGCTTCCTAAGATTGTGATGTCATAATGGTCAAAGGAGCCAGCTGATGTGTGAATACAGGGGTACCGTGCACTGGGGAGAAGACAACAAACCTTAATGCTCCCTAATCCTAACTCTAATGTTTTCATAGAGTCATAGATTTGTACAGAAGGGCACCTCCAAGTAAAATAATAATTATTATTATTATTATTATCTGCCTTATGTCATGACTGAAATGGATGTCTATGCAGAGAAACACATTTATATTTCCGGTCACTGGGGGATGTGAGTGTCACAGGGATAGCAGTAATGGCCTGTTCTTAATGTCCTCTGATGTTAGTAATATTCTAAAGCATTTCACAAGAAAATAGGAGTAGGCTAGGCCACTCACCCCCTCAAGCTTGTCCCACCTTTCAGTATGTTTACGGCTGATCAAAACTGGCCTCAAATCTTCCATGCCAACTCCCTATAACCCTCATTTCCTCAATCTCGCAGATCTTTATCTCTCCCGTCTTAAATATAGCTAATGATCCAGCCTCCACTACCCTCAAGGAAGCAAAGAATTCAATGACCTCAGAGCGAAGAAATTTCCATATACAAAAGTTTTAAATGACTCTTATTTTGTACCTGTCCCTTGTTCGTGAAATTCAAAAAGCAGAAAGAAGTCTGAGTATATGTATAGGCCCCATACTCAGTGGAGCTCAGAAGAGGAGGTGGTGATCTTAAAGGACTATATTACATTCTATGCTTAAAACAAGCTGCTGGAGGAATTCAGTGGGTCAGACAGCTTCTGGGGAAGCAAAGGAACAGTTGACATTTAGGAATGATATTGATGTCATGTTGCTTGGATGAAAGAGGAACATCTGCCGAAACAAATCTTCTACTCCCAGCTTAAAGAAGGCAAACGTAAAAGAGGCGGACAACAGAAGAGATTCAAAGATGTCTTAAAAGCCAACATGAAGAAATGTAACATCGACATCAACAATTGGGAAACCAATGCCAAGGACAGGAAACTCTGGCAAGCCATCATCTGAGAAGGAACAGCAACTTTTGAAGCTAACAGATGTGCAGAATTAGAAGAAAAGAGAAGAAAATGGAAAGAGAGGCAGCAACATCCAAAGCCCAATCTGCCATCTGGAACTACCTGTCCTGAATGTGGAAGAACTTTAAAAGCCAAGGTTGGACTCATAAGCCATTTGAGAGCCCATAAGAGAATCAACAGAACGAGAACCATCATCCTCGACCTCGAGGGATAGCCACGACAATGATATCCTAATGCAGTGTTTCGTCCCAAGACACTGACTGTCCCTTTGTCTGCACAAAGTTTTTTCTCAGTATTCCAGATCCCAGCATTTGCAGTATCCTGTCTTTCCATTACTTTCCATCCATTCTTGACAAGGTGAACAGTTGCACAATGGGTAGAGCTTCCATCTTGTGACTACAATAAGGCCAGGTTCAATCCTAGTATCTAGTGCTGCCTGTGCAAAGTTTCTACATTCTCCCAAGAACCGAATGGGTTTCTGGTCCGAACCCACATCCCAAAGATTGCGCTGGTTGCAAAACCAGTTGATTGCTGTGAATTACTTCTAGAGTAGAAAGGTGCAGTGGAGACTGGGTGGACCTGTGAGAGAGAATGGGTTGGAAGGAGGTCAAGTTTAGTCAAGTCAAGTTGCTTTTATTGTCATTTCAACCATAACTGCTGGTATAGTACACAGCGAAAACGAGACAGCATTCCTCCAGGACTATGGTGCTACATGAAACAACACAAAACTACATTAGACTTCAGGCCTACACTGGACTACGTAAAGTGCACAAAACAGTGCAAGACAGTACAATAATTAATAAACAAGACAATAGGCACAGTAAAGGACAAATTACAATATAATAATAAATGATGTAAATGTAAACAATGTAAACAATGTTTTAGCAGGAATTGAGAAAGAAATGAGCAAAAATTGCAAAGGGAGTGTTGTGGTAACTGAGGAATGGGATTTATGAGATTGCTCTGAGAGCCAGCATAGAGCTAATGGGCAGAATGGCTTCTTTATTGAACTAACTAACTGCTCTCTCTGTTACAGAAAATAGATCTACCATATTTTTTATAAGCCCTAATAATCTTGGTGGAAGATTGTAAAAATATGAATAGCGTAGGTAAACTGCCAGTATCTTTATCTCCGGGGTTAAACATCGAAAACACTTGGGCATGCACTAAAGGAAAAAAGGAGAAATGGTCAAAGGAAATGTGCACAGCAAGCTTCTTATGCAGAGAGTGGTGGGTACCTGGAATACATTGCCAGGGATGCTGGAGGAGGCAGTTATGACAGAGGTGTTCAAGAGGTTCTTAGGTACCTGCACGAATATGCAGAGAATGGAGAGATATGCACCCTATCTCTTTGTAGACAAAAGTGATTAGTTTAATTCGGCCTAATTTGTTCTGCATGACATTGTTGGCTGAAAGGTCTATTCCTGTTCTGTAGCGTTCTATGTTCTATCGTTTCCCCCCCACCCACCCCGGAATTTTCTGCATCCCAATCTTTCAGCTTTCCCTGCCCTGCTGGTCTCTCATCATAACTGGAATCTCTCACCCCAAGCAGCATCCCATGAACCTCCATTATTCTGCACTTGACGCAAGACAGTGTTTCATTGGATGTATGTCCTGAGGCTTCTATAGATGCTAAATAAGTGTTTCTTTCTCTCTCTGAATCATCCTCTTTTATTGTCATTTAGTAATGCATGCATTAAGAAACGATACAATATTTCCTCTGGTGTGATATCAGAAAACACGGGACAGACCAAGACTGAAAAAAATAACAAAACCACATAATTATAGAAACATAGAAACATAGAAACATAGAAAATAGGTGCAGGAGTAGGCCATTCGGCCCTTCGAGCCTGCACCGCCATTTATTATGATCATGGCTGATCATCCAACTCAGAACCCTGCCCCAGCCTTCCCTCCATACCCCCTGACCCCCGTAGCCACAAGGGCCATATCTAACTCCCTCTTAAATATAGCCAATGAACTGGCCTCAACTGTTTCCTGTGGCAGAAAATTCCACAGATTCACCACTCTCTGTGTGAAGAAGTTTGTCCTAATCTTGGTCCTAAAAGGCTTCCCCTCTATCCTCAAACTGTGGCCCCTCGTTCTGGACTTCCCCAACATCGGGAACAATCTTCCTGCATCTAGCCTGTCCAATCCCTTTAGGATTTTATACGTTTCAATCAGATCCCCCCTCAATACAATACTCCAGGTGTGGTCTCACCAAGGCCTTGTACAACTGCAGTAGTACCTCCCTGCTCCTGTACTCGAATCGTCTCGCTATAAATGCCAGCATACCATTCGCCTTTTTCACCGCCTGCTGTACCTGCATGCCCACTTTCAATGACTGGTGTATAATGACAACCAGGTCTCGTTGCACCTCCCCTTTTCCTAATCGGCCACCATTCAGATAATAATCTGTTTTCCTATTTTTGCCACCAAAGTGGATAACTTCACAGTTATCCACATTAAATTGCATCTGCCATGAATTTGCCCACTCACCCAACCTATCCAAGTCACCCTGCATCCTCTTAGCATCCTCCTCACAGCTAACACTGCCACCCAGCTTCGTGTCATCCGCAACCTTGGAGATGCTGCATTTAATTCCCTCATCCAAGTCATTAATATATATTGTAAACAACTGGGGTCCCAGCACTGAGCCTTGCAGTACCCCACTAGTCACCGCCTGCCATTCTGAAAAGGACCCGTTTATTCCCACTCTTTGCTTCCTGTCTGCTAACCAATTCTCCACCCACACCAATACCTTACCCCCAATACCGTGTGCTTTAAGTTTGCACACTAATCTCCTGTGTGGGACCTTGTCAAAAGCCTTTTGAAAATCCAAATATACCACATCCACTGGTTCTCCCCTATCCACTCTACTAGTTACATCCTCAAAAAATTCTATGAGATTCGTCAGACGTGATTTTCCTTTCACAAAACCATGCTGACTTTGTCCGATCATTTCACCGCTTTCCAAATGTGCTGTTATCACATCCTTGATAACTGACTCCAGCAGTTTCCCCACCACTGACGTTAGGCTAACCGGTCTATAATTCCCCGGTTTCTCTCTCCCTCCTTTTTCAAAAAGTGGAGTTACATTAGCCACCCTCCAATCCTCAGGAACTAGTCCAGAATCTAACGAGTTTTGAAAAATTATCACTAATGCATCCACTATTTCTTGGGCTACTTCCTTAAGCACTCTAGGATGCAGACCATCTGGCCCTGGGCATTTATCTGCCTTCAATCCCTTCAATTTACCTAACACCAATTCCCTACTAAAATGTATTTCACTCAGTTCCTCCATCTCACTGGACCCTCTGTCCCCTACTATTTCTGGAAGATTATTTATGTCCTCCTTAGTGAAGACAGAACCAAAGTAATTATTCAATTGGTCTGCCATGTCCTTGCTCCCCATAGCCAATTCACCTGTTTCTGTCTGCAGGGGACCTACATTTGTCTTTACCAGTCTTTTCCTTTTTACATATCTATAAAAGCTTTTACAGTCCGTTTTTATGTTCCCTGCCAGTTTTCTCTCATAATCTTTTTTCCCCTTCCTAATTAAGCCCTTTGTCCTCCTCTGCTGAACTCTGAATTTCTCCCAGTCCTCAGGTGAGCCACTTTCTCTGGCTAATTTGTATGCTTCTTCTTTGGAATTGATACTATCCCGAATTTCTCTTGTCAGCCACGGGTGCACTACCTTCCTTGATTTATTCTTTTGCCAAACTGGGATGAACAATTGTTGTAGTTCATCCATGCAACCTTTAAATGCTTGCCATTGCATATCCACCGTCAATCCTTTAAGTGTCATTTGCCAGTCTATCTTAGCTAATTCACGTCTCATACCTTCAAAGTTACCCCTCTTTAAGTTCAGAACCTTTGTTTCTGAATTAACTACGTCACTCTCCATCTTAATGAAGAATTCCACCATATTATGGTCACTCTTACCCAAGGGGCCTCTCACGACAAGATTGCTAATTAACCCTTCCTCATTGCTCAAAACCCAGTCCAGAATAGCCTGCTCTCTAGTCGGTTCCTCGACATGTTGGTTCAAAAAACCATCCCGCATACATTCCAAGAAATCCTCTTCCTCAGCACCTTTACCAATTTGGTTCACCCAATCTACATGTAGATTGAAGTCACCCATTATAACTGCTGTTCCTTTATTGCACACATTTCTAATTTCCTGTTTAATACCATCTCCGACCTCACTACTACTGTTAGGTGGCCTGTACACAACTCCCACCAGCGTCTTCTGCCCCTTAGTGTTACGCAGCTCTACCCATATCGATTCCACATCTTCCCGGCTTATGTCCTTCCTTTCTATTGCGTTAATCTCTTCTTTAACCAGCAACGCCACCCCACCTTCCCTTCCTTCATGTCTATCCCTCCTGAATATTGAATATCCCTGAACGTTGAGCTCCCATCCCTGGTCACCCTGGAGCCATGTCTCTGTGATCCCAACTATATCATAATCATTAATAACAATCTGCACTTTCAATTCATCCACCTTATTACGAATGCTCCTTGCATTGACACACAAAGCCTTCAGGCGCTCTTTTACAACTCTCTTAGCCCTTATACAATTATGCTGATAAGTGGCCCTATATAACATATAGTTACAACAGTGCAACAATACCATAACTTGATGAAGAAGTCCATGAGCACAGTAAAAAGTTCAAAAGTCTCTCAGATGTCCCACATCTCACGCAGATGGGAGAAGGAAGAAAAACTCTCCCTGCCATGCCCAACCACAATCCGACTCTGAGTCGTCCGAAAACTTCGAGCCTCCGATCAGCTCTCCGACACCGAGTACCAAGCACCATCTCTGTCCGAGCGATTCGACCTCAATCTCCATCGCTAACAACAGGCAAAGCTGGGGATTTTGGGGCCTTCCCTCCAGAAGATTCTCAATTGCGCAGTAACAACAGCAGCAAATGGCCGTTTCAGAAATTTCTCCAGATGTTCCTCTGTGCTTTCACGTCTGTCTCCATCAAATCAGAATTGTCCACGGCCCCTATTTAACGGATACGATATAATTTTCACCGGAGGGCTGCGCACGCACGGCGCGCTGCCATCTTCTCCTCCCTTTCTCCAAGAGTTGGAAGTCCTATTTACATGATTCATTGCATTGTAGAATACACAGCAAAAGGAAGTCACACACACCATGGGCCCACATTAGGATTTATGATCTACCCTAAAAAGAGCCTATTAAGAGAGGAAGATTAAGAAACATGCAGCTTTGTTCAGTTGATTGCCATTTGTAATCAATACATAGGAAAAATGTATTGAAAAGGCACAAAATCTGCAGGAACTGAAATAAAAACAGAAAATGCTGACATCCATCACTAAGGACCTTTTCCATCTGTGGCATGCCCTAGTCCTGTTACTATCATCAAGGAGGAGGTACAGGAGTCTGAAGACACACGCTGAAGATTGATAAACAGCTCCTTCCCCTTTGTCGTTAGATTTCTGAAAAGCCGATGAATCCCAAGGGCGTCACCTCAGAATCAGAATCAGGTTTAAGATCATAGGCATATGTCGTGAAATTTGTTAACTTCGCAGCTGCAGTACAATGTAATACATGATAAACATAGAAAAATAAATTAATGAATTACAATAATTATATACAGTATATGTAATAGTTAAATTAAAAATAGTGCAAAATCAGAAATAATAAAAAAATTGAGGGTTCATGGGTTCACTGTCCATTTAGGAATGGGATGGCAGAGGGGAAGAAGCTGTTCCTAAATTGCTGAGTGTGTGCCTTCAGGCTTCTGTACCTCCTACCTGATGGTAACAATGAGAATGGGTGTTGAGGATCCATAATAATGGACGCTACCTTTCTGAGGCATAACTCCTTGAAGATGTCGAGGATACTACGGAGGCTAGTACCCAAGGTGGAGCTGACTAATTTTATAGCTTTCTGTAGCTTCTTTCGATCCTATACAGTAGCTCCCCCTCCTCCATACCAGATAGTGATACAGCCTATCAGAACACTCTCCACGGTACATCTGAAGTTTTCAAGTGTTTTAGGTGAAAAACCAAATCTCCTCAAGCTCCTAATGAAATATAGCTGGCTGCTGTCTTGCCTTCTTTATAGTGCATCCGTGTGTTGGGACCAGGTTAGATCCTCAGAGGTACTGACTTCTAGACACTCCATTTCTGATCCCTCTACGAGGACTGGTTTGTGTTCCCTCATCTTACCCTTTCTGAAGGGTAAGAACTAATTACTTATTTGTCTAAGTTATAGTAATTTTATATTTTTATACTGTACTGCTGCCACAAAACAACAAGCTTCTTGTCATCTAAGTCGGGTACAGGCTGAATTGAGGCTCTGGGGTCCAGGCTCCAGAGAATATCAAAGCAATTAACCAGAATGTTTGGACAATGATTTAGACGCTGTACCAGATCGAAAAGGTCAGGGTGTCAGAGACCGAGGTGAGGGATGGGCCAGGTCAACTCACTGCTCCACTCTGAGCTGAACCAAAGGACAGGGGATGGACTCTTTGTGGACCTCAGTTCAGTTCAGTACGTCATTTGCTTTCGCTTATTGTTTGCATGATCTGTGTTTTTCTCTCTGTGCATTGGGTGTTTGACGACCTTTTTAATGTTTTTTTTTGGTTTTCTTTGTTTCGTGGCTGCCTGTTAGGAGTTGGATCTCAAAATTTTATAATGTATACATACTTTGTTCATCAACGTACCTTGAACTTTGAACATGTAGGCAGTTAAATGGAGCTATAAGAGACTGAAAGTGCTGAAATCTGGAGTATCTAGTGTCAGTCCTGCTGCAGGGTTCAACCCGAAATGCTGACCATTGCTTTCCGTCCGACTGATGTTCCTTTTCATAAAGCATGCTGGCAATATCGGAACCCAAGTATGGAGGAGAGACAGACTCCAATGTAGAGATGGAGATGAGAGCCTTGTCATACTAATTCCAAAAGAACCAGAGATTCAGCCAAATGATACCGCTAGAAGTAACATTCTCAAAACTAGGACGTAGCGATTAGCGCCAATCGGGCGTCTGCTTAAATAATACAGGTTACACGGAATTCTCGAGCCTATCAAAAGAAACAAGTTTAAACAGAAAGGACCAGGACACCATATTACAAAGAGCAAGCCGCTCAAGAAAAATACAAGGAGCTCTAAATGATTAATGACTGTTGTTAAAAACAACGATTAGCCAATTCCGGTGCTCTAAAAAATCTTGAAACACTCTCCTGCACCCTACACAGGCCCGAAGGGCTCATTACATCACGTACCACTGAGTTCCTCAATCTTTGTTGCTGAGGGCATTAAATATCCACTGTTACTTATCCCTGGAGCGGGTAAGTGGCAAAAGCATCAAACAGAAATTCATGGTTGTGTGAATGAGAATGAGTTGCAAGGATACAGGAAAATAAAAAGAGGAACAGGACGGATCAGATTGATCTGTGTTGTAACAAATATATTCTAATCATTAAGACCTTACATACCCCGAACTGTTTTCCAGCAGAACAGTTTATCTTTTTTTTAAAAGATGAGAGGCCACACGCAATTTGCAATAGAAAGATGACAAATTCAGGAGCTTTGAATCTTAAGCTGCTTCCAACTGTAAAATAAAATGTATTTTGTAATGTTTGGTGATGCCTCGTAAATGATTAGCTAGGCTTTAGCAAAGATTCACAGAGTAGATTGCTTCCCTGTGACTCTGAGGAATCCTCATTCAAACAAAAGCCAGGACCAGAGATCTGCCCGTGAACGGAGGAATGAATGACAGCATGGAAACGGCTGGGAGGAGACGAGGACTAAGGGAGTGACAGAAAATTGGCCGAAGGAATTCAGTGGGTCAGCATGTAGTCACTTTCCCAGAGAAGGGGAACTAAAAACCGGGAGGGCACAGGTTTGAGGTGAGAGGTAAATTATTTAAAAGGAACCCGAAGGGCATTTTTTTAATATCATGCAGACAGTAGTATCTACAGTGTGTGGAATGAGTTGCCAGAGGAATGGGCTGAGGCAGGTACAGTAGAAAAAACTACTGAAAATACATTTGGAAAGGTACATGAATGGAAATGTTTAGAGGGCTAAGGGCCAAATGTGAACAAATGCGATTAGGTTAACCGGACATCTTGGTCGACATAGATGAGTTGGACTGAAGGACATTTTTTGTGTTGTATAACTCGTTGATTTATGGCTCTCTATGGCGCTAACTCATTCTTAATTAAACTGGTGGCCCCTTTTAATTTTCCCATTTGTTATTCATATCATTTTTCCTGTTATCTACTTTCAATTCTATTGCCATCTAAAGGCACCTAAGTATCTGTCAGTTGTTTAAGGGAAAACAGGTTAAATGCTTGGACAAACTCGGATTATTTTCCCTGTGTATTTAAAAATATACTATATAAAATTAGGCATAGATATGGTAGATAACCAGACTCTTTATCCTAAGGCAGAAATATCAAAGAGCATAAATTTAGTATATAAATTGGAACAATGCAGAGACGATTAGCATGGCCCTGCACAAGGATGACTCACAAATTAATGAAGAGTCCATATTGTTTCAGGAAGCTACTGATGCGATGAAGGAAGCTGTGAACACCACTGGAGATAGAAGACCTTCTTTGCTGCCCCGAACACCAGCAACATAATGGACAAAAGAGATAACTTTAGGTTGGGGGGGGGAATTTTAAAGAGTAACTTTAGGTAACTTGAGGTAAGTTTTTTTTTAATACAAACAGTGGTAGCTGCCTGGAATGGCCTGCCAGGGGATGAGGTGGAAGCAGCTGTAATAGGAACTTTTAAGAGGCATTTAGACAGGCGATATGAACAGGCAGGGAATTGAGAGATATAATCCATGTGCAAGAAATTGTCGCTAGTTTAATTTGGCTTTGTGGTCAGCAGTGATATTTTGGGCCAAGTAGCTTAGTTCTGTGTTTCTGTTCTATGTTCTTCGTTCTTCATGTCCGAAGAGTTATGTCCTCAGCGCTGGGCATCACTGCCTCATGAGAATGGGAATTTTAATGATCCCTCTGGAAACATTTTGTACAGACATATATCCTCATCACAGTTGGGAATTCTAATGCTTTATACTAAGGCCACTCCCCCCAGTGCTAAACCCCGCAACCTCAGGTGACAGACTCTCACCCGTCAATTCCTCTCAGAGTCTCACGTGAGATCATCTCATTCTTCAAAACTAAACCCAATCAATGTAGAACTAATTTTTCTTCTTAAAGAATCCATAATCTTAGAATTTATATTCCTGGATGTTCGATTGTATTCGAATCTCCACATGCCCTACTTACATCTTTATAATAGCACGGATGAAGGCCACTCAGTCCATCAGATCCACGCAAGCAAATTCTATCAGTCTCCTTCTCCTTCTATCTCCCCGTATCCCTGCAAATTATCCTCTGGGACAGCAATGTAGAGGTTAGCACAACTCTTTACAGTACCAGCGACCAGGGTTCAATCCCCACAGCTGCCTTTAAGAAGTTTGTACATTCTCCCCGCGACCGTGTGGGTTTTCCCCTACTGCTCTGGCTTCTTCCTCCAGTACAAAGATGTACCAGCTGGTAGGTGAATTGGTCATTGCAATTTGTCCTGTGAATAGGCAAGGATTAAATCAAGGAATTGCAGCGTGGCGTGGCTGAAAAGGCCAGAAGGGCCAATTCCATGCTGTATCGCAATAAATAAATAAATAGACCTGATAAATATCTAGTTAATATTTCTTCGTAAAGAATCCATAATCTTAGAAGTTATATTCCTGGATGTTCAATAGTATTTGAATCTCCACATACAATACTTACATCTTTATAATAGCACAGAAGGAGGCCACTTGATCCATCAGATCCATGCAAGCAAATCCCATCAGTATCCTTCTCCTTCTATCTTTCCGTATCCCTGTAAATTATTCTCTCTCGCTTGCCCACCGACCCTTTAGCTCTTTTTGCCACCCAGCCACTCAATGGCTGATCTGCAGTGCCATCCCAGCTTTGAGGTGTGGATGGAAAGCAGAGCGCCCCGGGGAAACCCACTTGGATCACAGAAAGAACTTGAGAACCCCTATAGAGAATACAGCCGAGGTTAGGGCCAAATCCGGGGTTTTCGGAGCCGTGAAGCAGCAGAGTTTTTAAAAGACAGATAGAGAGGTGTACGGATTGAAAAGGCTAAGAGGGAGACGGGTCAAACATTGGTAAATCTGGCCCAGCTTAGATGGGGCACTTAAAGTTGTTATGGACCAGTTGAGACAAAAGGGGCTACACAACTCTATATCAAGTACTCTGATTATAAATTACTACTGGGTCATCATGTCACCACATACCATGCTCCTTCCAACACATGCTCCCAAACCAACCATCTTTGGCATCAAAACTGTAGGGATCACTTCACTTGTTTTCATCAGCTCACACCTGTCCATAGGAGAAAATCATTCCCATTCCCAAAAATACATAGATCCTGCTCCTGATTTTGCAAGATCCTGCATCACAACGATGTTTTTTTTAGACAGCAGCAAGTGCTCTGTGATGCATTGTCCCAGTCAAGTGTTATTGAATGGTGGGGAATTAGGTTATATTTCACTGTGGGTAAGTACGATACCTTGCAGATATTAGGTATATTATTCAAGTCTTGTGTATTACTGCAATCAGTCTTTCACATGTAAACTTTTTTTTAATGTAAAATGCTGTTATGTAAAGCAACATTTTTTTGCTTACACACTCACAGTGTCCTAAATGTCACTGGCAATACCAGCATTTATTGCCCATCCTTAATTATGGAGATGATGGTGCAGAACTGTCTTTGTGGATCAAAGGTTCAAAGGTTCACTTATTATGATCAAAGTATACAACTCTGAAATTCTTCTTCTCCAGGTGGCCATTAAACCTAGAAAGAAAAGAAAGGCAGCACAATCATCATCCCCCCAAAATCCCCCTTCCCCACACAAAAAAAATGAACAAAACTGGAACAGGCACATCGACCCCAAATTCCTCCTCCTGCACAAAAAAAACCTATACCAAAGCCACGTCCACACAAACAGCTTTTCCTTTTCATTACAACTCAACCTTGTATGTTGTTTTAGCGTTATGTGTAGAGTAAGGAGAGCAGATTCCCTTAGAATAACAGCAACACACTGGAGAAACTCAGCAGGTCAGGCAGTGTCTTTGGAGGAAAATGCCCAGTTGCCATTTTGGATCGAGACCATTCATCTCGATTTAAAGAAAGAGGAGGATAGCCAGCATAAAGATGTACAGGGAAGCGGGAAGATACTGGCTATCTCCTCTCTTTCTTTCAGTCCAGATGAAGGGTCCTGGCCTGAAACATCAACTGTCCATTTACCTCCACAGATCCTGCCTGACCCACTGAGTTCTTCCAGAACTTTGTGTTGCTCCAGACTCCAGCATCTGCAGTCTCTTGTGTATAACAGTAAACTAAGCATCTTTTCACAGAGATATTAAGTTTACAATTATATTGAAGCTCTGATAATCCAGTAAAACATTGTTTAGAATTCCCACTGAGTTGGAGTCTAGCTCACTGGGGCTGCATTTCACACAATCCCCTTAAAACCATCTGGGATCCCTTTCTCAAGCTTACCTGGCCCTGTTTCCCACACTCCTTTTAAACACACTGGGGCTCCGTTTCACACGTTCAGCTTCAACATACTCAAACCTTCAGTCTTCTGTCTTTACCATGGTAGACACTATGCGATTGCAGCAGGACTTAGACAAACTGGATGAATGGACAAAACAAAAGTGGCAGATGTTGGGAAATGTATGACAATGCATTTTGGTAAAAGGAAAAACAGTGCAGATTATTATCTAAATGGGGAGAAAATTCAAACATCAGAGGTACAAAGGAACTTAGGAGTCCTCGTGCAAGAGCTCCCAGAAGGTTAATTCACAGGTTGAGTCTGTGGTAAAAAAAAAAGGCAAATGCAATGCTGCCATTTATTTCAAGGGGAATAGAATATAAAAACAAAGAGATAATGCTGAAGCTTTATCAGACACTAGTCAGGCCACACTTGGAGTATTGTCAACAGTTTTGGGCCCCTTATCTCAGGAAGAATGTGTTGACATTGAACAGAGTCCAGAGGAGGTTCACGAGGATGATTCTGGAAAAGAAGAGGCTAACATATGAGGAGCATTTGGCAGCTTTGGGCCTGTACTCACCGGAATTTAGAAGAATACGTAGGTGTCTCATTGAAACCTACTGAATGTTGAAAGGACTAGATAAGATGGATGTGAAGAGGATGTTTTTTCTGGTGCGGGTATCCAGAACTAGAGGGCACAGCCTCAAAATTGAGGGGAAGCCTTTTAGAACAGAAGTAAGGAGGATTTTCTTTTAGTCAAAAAGTGGTGAATCTGTGGAATGCCCTGCCACAGACTGTGGTGGAGGCCAAGTCCATGGGTATATTCAAAGCAGAGGTTGATCATTTCCCGATTGGCCAGGACATCAAGGGATATAGTGAGAGGGCAGGTGTATGGGGTTCAATGGGATCCAGTATCAGCCATGATGAAGTGGCAGAGCAGAAAATGGGCTGATGGACTAATTCTGCTTCTACATCTTATGGTTTTATGATCTTATGGTCTTTGTCTAGTACTCTCAAGATCACTGATCCTGTCTCCCCCCACAGTAATTTTAGACAACAGGACCCAATTTTCCACTCTCCTTTAAAACTCACTGGGGTCCTGTTTTCCATACTCCTTTTAAACTCACCAGGGCCCCATTTCCATTGCTTCCTTTAAACTGAACTGGTTCATTATAAAGGTCACCTTACTATTGTGCAAGATTTTTTAAAAAATGAATTAAAGGTGTGTTAGGTTATTAATCTGAGTAACATCCAGTAGTCCAGAAAATCTGATAGTCCAGCACCATGAAGATAACGCTACATTATCAGAATTTAACTCTGCTGATTTTTATTCCAGACTTATTTTATTGACATGAACTATCTAGACTCCTAGGTGTAGCCTGATCTCATATGTCTCTGGGATTAGATGCCCAGGAGCATGGCCAGTAGATTTACATCCCCTTCCAGCAGTAAAAAAAAAGAAAATGACTTAGTAAGGGCCTCAAATTAAGATCAATAGAAACTTTGCATGAATGGGCGAAGAGGCCGGCAAAGAATTTATGCCAAATCTGTCTCTAAGTAACGAGGAAGATCACATGCGTGATAAGTCTGAGTGGTTGAAGCAGTTCTGCGGGACTGTGGAAATGAGAGAAAAACGTCTCAAATAATATCAGAAATAAAGCAAAATCTGCCATTGAAATAGGAAAGTATGATTGGTAATGCTTGCATGGTCATGCAGCAGCTGTGGGAAGAGAAAGATCAGGTTAAAGCTTACATCAGTGACCTCGCCTGGAGCTGAAATAAATGATAATGCAATTAGTAAGAACTATCATATCACCAAATTTCAGAGAGGTGCTTTGAATAAAAACTATTCAAATTTAGCCTTTGTGGATAAGTAATATGCTTCTGGCAAATTACCCAGTCATTGTGTTTATGGGATCCCATTGACATAGAGTTATTTAGCACTGAAACAGCTGTTTTGTTCTTCCAAGTCTATAACATCAAACACCATTCCTACACCAATCTATTGTATTTTCATCCACATTCCCAGCTACTCCCCTAGATTATACCACTCACCAAGACATTACAGTGGCCAATTAAACCGCATGTCTTTGTGACGTGGGATGACCAGGAGAGAACCCACACAGTCTGGCACAGTGAGGCAGCCGGTAAAGCTGCACACTCCCAGTGCAGGAGATTTGGGTTCAATCCTGACTTCTGGTGCTCAGGTCTGGCCTCACTGGAGCTGCAAAGCAACCGCTTTATGAGCTACAGCACTGGGACAGTATTGTGCTGTACGCATGTTACCTCTCATAATTCCTACCCTCCAAAGGAGCACATGATCAACTGTTGTGTATTCTGTGAGATCCTGTGGTCATGAAATGCTATTGTGTGTCAATCTGAGGTCCATATACTGTAGTCTTGACCTTATACTTCTGTTTCCTTGCTTATAGTAGCATTCTTTATCACTGAACAAACCTGCTAAATGTAAATATACAGTTAATATTAGATAGAGGGGTTAGAACAAAATTAGAATCAGAAACATTTTTGTATTCCAGGAAGTAATGGCCTGACAGAGTTGACATGCATCCTATATCACCTTTTGGAATTGTTTCTTGACCCATGAAATAGCTTTCCACAAGTCACGTCTTTCTTATACAGACCTGGGTTGCCAGACTTAAATGCCTCAGATCTAGCCCTCAACTGACTATGAATCTATGGTTCATTCACAGCTTTTGGTTTGGACATGTACAGTAAGTTTTCGTAGACAGAGGGAACTACTTCCCTTAGCATGGTGGCTAGAAAGAAGCATAGACTTAAGGCAGAAGGATTAGAGTTGAGGAGGAGTGATTCTGAAGAGTGTAGAAATGATCTACCAGATTAGAAAGGATCTACTGCTTTCCTGGCCACAGCAGAGTTTGTCATTGAAATGTCGGTTATGGTGGATGTCTGTACCCAGCTGGAAGCTCAAGAAGAGTTTATTTGTGATCTACCAGGTTGTTGCCTGTACCTGGGGGCCTGAGCTACAAGAACAGGTTCTATAAACTGGCTTTATTCCCTGGAATGCCAGAGATTGAGGGGTAACCTGATAGGGGTATATAAGATCATGAGAGGCATAGACAGTATAAAAGAACATAATGTTTTCTAGGGAAGGGAGAATGAAACCTAATAACTTGATAGGATGGATGAGGTGATGATGCTTCACTTAGGAGGACAGAAGAAAGTTAGCATGTCCTCTCTGGCCCTTACCATTTTTTGTTGACACATCATAGAAGTTTTAGATGCCATGCCGAATCAGCACTTCTACTTCCTAAGGAGTTTGTGAACATTTAGCATGACATCTAAAACTTTGACAAACTTCTACGGATGTGTAGAGGAGAGTATATTAACTGGCTGCATCACAGCCTGGTCTGGAAACACCAATGCCCTTGAATGGAAAATCCTACAAAACGTTCTGGATGCAGCCTAATCTACTATGGACAAAGCCCTATCATTGATCACATCTACATGAAGCATTGTCGCAGGAAAGCAGTATCCATCTTCAGGGACCCCCGCCACCCAGGCCATGCTCTTTTCTCACTGCTGCATCAGAAAAAAGGTACAGGAGCCTCAGGACTCACACTACCAGCTTCAGGAACAGTTATGACCCCTCAACAATTAGGATCTGGAACTTCACTCAATTTCACTTGCTGTCATTGAAATGTTCCTCAAACCTACGTACTCACTTTCAAGGACTCTTCATTTTATGTTCTTGATATTTATTGCTCACTTATTTATTATTATTATTTCCTTCTTTTTGTATTTACACGATTTGTTGTCATTAGCACACTGGTTAAAAACCCAAGCTGGAGCAGTCTTTCATTGATTCTATTATGGTTATTATTCTATTATGGATTTTTTGAGATTGCCCACAAGAAAATGAATCTCAGGGTTGTATATGTTGACATATATGTACATTGATAGTAAATTTACTTTGAACCTTAGAAAGTATCATATCCAGATGCATCACAGCTCTGTATGACCACTGCTCTGCATGTGACCACAAGAAACTGCAGAGAGTTGTAGACACATGACAGAAACTGGCCTCCCCCTCATGTACTCTGCCCATACTTGTCACTGCTCAGGAAGGTAGTCAACATACTCAAAAGGTCCCATGTACCCTGGACAGTCTCTCTTCCTTCCCTCTCCCATCAGGCAGAAGATGCAAGCTCTCTAAAGCACTGACCACCAGGTTCAAGGACAGTTTTGATCTCACTGTTATAAGGCTATTAAATGATCATCTAATATGATAAGATGGACTCTTGACCTTACAGCCTACCTTGCCAGGACCTTGCACCTTATTGTTTGTCTTCACTGCCCTTTCTCTGTAACTGTAACACTTTATTTTGCATTCTGTTATTGTTTTCCCTTGATCTATTTCAGTACATTGCTGTAATGAAATAATCGGTACGGATAGCATGGAAACCAAAGCTTTTCACTGTAACTCACTACATGTGAGAACAATAAACCAATTAACCAATTTAGCTCACCAAGTTTCAATGACAGTCTGGTTATGTTTGTGATCATTATGCTCTGAATTCCAAACAAATTCCAGTTCAATAACAAAATATCAACAACACAGTGGCACAGCTGATGGAGTTTGATCCTCACTCAGCTGCTGTCTATCTGAAGTTCTTCCCGCAACCATGTGGGATTCTCCTGTATCCCAACTTGCCAGTTACTTTGCCCTTAGTCTGTATAGCCTGTGGTATAAAAGTTGGTGAAAATTTTAAAAAT
The DNA here is from genome assembly GCF_030028105.1 of Mobula birostris. Classification (NCBI taxonomy): domain Eukaryota; kingdom Metazoa; phylum Chordata; class Chondrichthyes; order Myliobatiformes; family Myliobatidae; genus Mobula; species Mobula birostris. The sequence continues at coordinate 124,531,960 of NC_092371.1, forward strand.
GGAATTAGTACAGATAGGTGCTCCGCGACTACCACAGATTCGGTGAGGTGAAGGGCTTGGTTCTGTACTATACAATTCCATATTCTGCAAGGAAGACCCAGGAATAAAAGGCTCAGTAAATGATTATATATACTGTTAGTACCATATACAGTACATAATGAATAATTAAACAGTACATATCAAACATGTTATAGTACTGTGCAAAAATATTAGGCACCCTAAATTTTTCATATGGTTTCAAATGGTATGGCCTCCACTGAGTCCTGATCTCAACCTCTTTCCTCTTTGAGGCTATCTGGGATTACCTGGAGAGACAGAGACAAGCAAGACAGCCTATGTCTGCAAGGTCCCAAGATGCTTGAAACAACCATCCAGCCAATTTTTTTATAAAACTGCACGATAGTGTACCTAAGAGAATTGATGGAAGTTTTAAAGGCAAAGGGTGGTAATGCCAAATAGTGATTTGATTTAGTTTTTTTTTACTGTTTGTTGTTCTTCATAATAACGTTTTTGAGATTCAGAAACTATTCATTTCATTATTTTTGAAAGCATCTTTGTTTTACAAAATTTATTTACATGTGCCAAAGACTTTTGCACAGTACTGTATATTTGATGTCTCGGAGCCCATATTCATTGGAGTTCAAGAGGATTGGCGGGGGGGGGGGGGTGGAATTCTCAATGAAACGACCAGATACTGTAAGACCTGGATAGGGTGGACATGGAAGGGACAATTCCATTAGTAGAAGAAACTGGGATCCAAGGTCACAACCTCAGAATAAAAGGACATCCTTTTAAAACTCCATAATTGTTGTTTATGTATTTCTTATAATTAATTCTTTCTTTCAGTGTACGCACAGTTTATTGTCTTGGGTTGAATGCCCAAGCTTGTGTGGTCTTTCATTGATTCAATTATGGTTATTACTCTATTATGGATTTTTTGAGCTTTCCCACAAGAAAATGAATCTCAGGGTTGCGTATGATGAGATATATGTACTTTAATAATAAATTTACTTACTTAAAACTGAAATGAAGAGGAATTTCTTCAACTAGATCAGCCTTTCTCAACCTTTTTGTCGAGGAGGAAACTTTGACATAATTTTCATGTCTCAGGGAACCCCAGAATAAAAATTATTATATCTACAGCTCACGGTACATTAGCATGATCAGTAACTTGTAGATACAGTCATCCAAAAATAATTGTCAATGGTATTTAGAGTACAGAATGAATTTTTAGCCAACCATTCTTGAGAAAAAAAGATTGTTAAGCTTAGCTTACCTTTCTTGAAATTAATCTCTTTCTTCCCCTTTCATAAATTTTAAAAACTCACAAGGCAAACATAATAAACTTCTCAATTCTGGGTTGAACTAGAGATAAGCACACATTGATTTCACCTTCAGCTGAAATGAAAGAGCTCTTTATGTTTGTTAAACAAGAAAAAAACTTGCTTACACATGTAAAAAGTTGAAAACTGCAGCAAAATGTTAATTGTTTTCCTATGAATGGCAGGATGCTCTTCATTCACAGAAATCCAGAGTTTGTTGGGGAAGGTCAGTAAATCTCATCTTGGATGCATGGTCAAAGTGCAGCTCACAAAATTCTTCCTCTTCTCTTAAAGTCAATTTCTCAGGGTTCGTCACCCAGTCACACGCTTGTGTTGAAAGGGAGAAAACTACTCCCCAATCTTGTTCTGCAGTTCTTCCAGGTGGCTTTCAATAAGTTTTAATACTCTCTGACATCCTTCCTCACTCTCAAGCTTAAGCAGCAGTGGAAACATTTCAAGATTTCCTTTTGCAACATGATTTTTCTAAAGATTCAATTACTTTTTAAATTCCAGAATCTTGTCACTTGAACACAAAGCATTTTCTCCAGGGTCCTGCAGAGACTTGTTCAACTGGTTCATATGATGAAAAATGTTCCTTAAGTAGACTAGTTTCTGCAGCTATTCTTCATCTTCAAAACACTCACCAAAATCTGGCCTATTATTTTCTTGAAATTACTCCTGCAATTCACCATTCAGCTCAAACACCCTGTTGAGAACTCTTCCTCTGATAAGCCACAGGATTTCTGTGTGCAGCATGAGACTGGTGTGCTCTTCGTCCCAGGCTTTCACACAGTTTTTTAAACATTCTCAAGTGAACTGGTCTTAATGCTATAAAATAACTTGCTTCTTGATCCTTTTACTGACTGTGTCTTTGTTTTCAAAAGCTTTAATCTGTTTGTTTTGAGATTCCAATAGTTGTTTAAAATAATCAGCACTTTTATGGGTCATATGGCTATGATTTGTAGTTAAATGTCTTTTCAACTTTGCTGGAGCCATTGCTACATTTATATGCTTTTGCCACAGACTAGGCACAATGGAATAGGACAAATTAGATTACCAGTCCATGTAAAACACATTGAGAAGTACCTTTCATTGTAAAGACGGACTTTTTTTTATGTTTGTTGTTGCACTGGTGCAGGGAAATGACTCAGAAGATTGTAATTCTTCAACATTAACCTTATCATAATTGTCCATAGGCTAAGGCCTAGAATCCTCCTCTTCCATCTCACACCTCCTCTTCAAAAATCGGCACAATGGTTCATATTTAGAATGAAAATTTCCCTCCAATTTTCTACTACACTGGCAGTTTCTTCGCTGTCATAATGCAAGGGGATGTTGAGGGAGGTGATTTGGGAGGGAGAGGCTGACATCACAGGCTGAGTAGGGTGAATTCATTCCATGCTCGGAAAATGCACTTCACGCTCTCCCCTCCGTGCATTACAGTGCTCACCAATTATCAACAGCTTCCTCTATCTTGCATCAAAAACTAAGAATGGACTCAGCCAAATAAAAGTGACCTATGTACACACTGAGATTGTTAACCGGGCTGCTCGGTCACTGCCCATCATGCAAGCGCTAGCATCGCGAGTTGCGTAAAGTTCAAAAAGCGAAGTTTTTTTAAAATCACAATCTGTTGTGAACACCTAGCAACCTCTCAAGGAACCCTAGGGTTCCACAGAACCCTGGTTGAGAAACTCTGATCTAGATGCAGTGAATCTGTGACTCTCATCGCCACAGGGGGTTGCGTAGGTCAAGTCATTGCACAGAGATTGAAAGGTTCCTGATTAGTAAGGTGGTTAATTATTATGGGGAGAAGCCAGAAGAATCCACTGTGATTCAAAGGCAGAACAGACTTAATGGGTCAAATAACCTAACTATGCTCCTAAATCTTACATATGAATTTATGCTTTTACAGCTGTTGTGATGGGATTTGAACTCAAATCTCTGGACTGCTCATCTTAATCTAATAATTTAAACACACCATAGTCAGCCTCATGTCATTACAATGCACATTTCACCCTTTGTAAATTTGCACACAGTCTAGTCCAGTGAAACACCTTACATCCCAATTGCACCACTTCTCAAGTTTTGCTCAAGTTTCTGGTCGTTGATATCTCTGCATGCTGAGTTTGTGGTGAATACATTCCATTTACTGGACAGAATGACCTGACATTGACTTTAGTTACATGGGAAGGGAGCAGGCCAAGGTTTCTGATTGATAAGTGGTCACCTATGCACATAACATATTGATTACTAAGTTCTTTGCTCTCTGAGATGCCTTGGTCTGTTACAGCCTCCATCCCTGCAGTTAAAGTTTTGGGCTTGAAGATGTGAGGCATGGACTTGTTCATGAGTTATTTTTGTTCCCTGCCAGAACTGGCTCACTGCCATTATTTTCCCTTCTGAATATAAAGATTCTGTTTTCAGCTCTACTCCAGAGACCTTGACACACATTGTCAGGATGATGCTCCAGTGTGGTACACATGGAATGCTATATCATTAGAAGTGTGACCTTTACATAAATAATTGCCTATAGTCCCATCTGTAAAAAATCATGGCCTGGATAATAAGACCATAAGCCCAGAAGATATAGGATCAGGATTAGGCCATTTGGCCCATCGAGTCTTCTCTGGCATTTCATCATGGCTGATCCAATTTCCCTCTCAGCCCCAATCTCCTGCCTGTATCGCTTCATGCCCTGACTAATCAAGAATTTAATAAGAAATAATAATGAAACAGCTCTAGGGAACTTGGTTTGATCCTGACCTTTCTCGTTGTCTATATGGAGTTTGCACATCAGAAAATATTATGTAGATAGTACAGCACGGGAGCAGGTCCTTTGGACTTCAGTGTCAGTGCTGACCAGAGTGTAGAGGACTCAGCCCTATACATCGCAGGTTTGGGGTCAATTGCGTTGGCTCTCAGCTATCGGGGGAAGGAAGCTGAAGCCCCACATTACCAGGAGCAAGAACAGTTTCTTCCTTCAACTGTTGCCTGGATTGGGGAGCATGCCTTATGGGAATAGGTTGAGTGAACTCGGCCTTTTCTCCTTGGCACGACAGAGGATGAGAGGTGACCTGATAGAGATGTTCGAGATAAAGAGAGGCATTGATCGTGTGGGTAGTCAGAAGCTTTTCCCCAGGGCTGAAATGGCTAACACGAGAGGGCAGAGTTTTAAGGTGCTTGGAAGCAGGTACAGAGGAGATGTCGGGGTAAGTTTTTTTTACACAGAAAGTGTTGAGTGCGTGGAATGGACTGCCAGCGACGGTGGTGGAGGTAGAAACGATAGGGTCTTTTAAGAGACTCCTGGATGGCTACATGGAGCTTAGAAAAATAGAGGGCTATGGGTAAAGCCTAGGTAGTTCTAAGGTAGGGACATGTTTGGCACAACTTTGTGGGCCGAAGGGCCTGTATTGTGCTGTAGGTTCTCTGTTTCTATGTTCTATGTTTCTAACCATTCTGTTCTTGAACCAACCTGTATAACTCTAACCACTACCTCATTAAAGCAATACTATGACCAGTTTGATCACTTTGCACTAAAATAGCCTTTCTTTTTATCTAATTGTGTACCTTCCTGTATAATTTTGTATAATTTATGCATAATTTACTTATCTTTTTCTTGTGCATGCTGTGTCTGTGATGCTAGGCATCTGTGATTTTGTTGCAAGTAAGTTTTTCAATGCATTTGCGCACACAACAATAAACTCAATTTGACTTTGAATTTGAATAAGATCATCTGTCTGCACATAAACCAAAACCATCAATTCCCTTGTGCGTGCCTGAATCCCTCTAAGACTGAATATGTTAGAACTTTATTCCTTGGAACGAAGAAGATTGAGGGGAGATTTGATAGAAGTGTACAAAATTATGAGGGGTATGGATAGGCCAAATACAAGCAGGGTTTTATCCACTGAGGTTGGATGGGACTACAACTAGAGATCATGGGTTAAAGGTGAAAGGTGAAAAGTTTAAAGGGAACATGAAGGGAAACTTACTTCACTCAGAGTGTGGTGAGAATGCGGAATGAGCACGCAGCACAAATGGCGCTTGTGAGCTTGATCTCAACGGTAGGGGCATGGAGGGTTATGATCCCGGTGCAGATCACTGGAGGTAGGCAGTTTAAATGATGCAGCACAGACTAGAAGGGCCAAAGGGCCTGGTTTTGTGCTGTATTTTTCTATATGAGCATTTTTTTTGCACCCAGAGGGCTGCTGAAATTTAGAATCCTCCCATCTGAGAAGGTGGTGGTAGGACCCAATCTTACAACACTTTAAAAGAATCTGGGTGTGCAGCTGCGAAGAAGGTTACAGAAATGATGGGAAATGGGATACTGTGGGGGAATATTTCTGTGCTGTGCAACCTATGATACATGGGTCAGACGAGGCAAGAAGTGAAAATTAATTTACAGCATTGCAATAGTTATACGGTTACCATTTACAGGGCTCTCTTTTCATTAGAGATATATTTTAATTAGCTTAATTTAATTTACCAGCTGTTGTGCTGCGATTTGCACTCACATCTTCATATTAGTAGTCTAGACTTTTGAATTATCTGTCCAGTGAAGTAACCACTGATCTTTTCTTCTTCTTGGGCAGTCAGTCCTTCAGCATTGAAGAGAATAACTTTCCGCCACTCTTATTTTGAGGGGTGACAGATGCCTTTGTGTGATTTATTTGAACGTGCATAGCCATACTCCCACATGGCTTTCGCAGAGAGGTGACTTGCACAATAGCAAACAGGTCCAAGGTGATTAAATACATGTCTCTACAGGATCAACCAAACACACAATCATTCACAGACTCAGTCGCGCACAGATAACAAGACACAATCTATCCACCATGATTGCATTTCCAACTGGGTTTTAAACAGAACGTGCAAAACTTTGGAATTCTCTACCATGGAGAGCGTGGAGGCTCAGTGATCACCTGGATTTAGAACGGAAATTGATGGTTTCCATGAGCTTGGAAAATTACCTTGGGCTAGAAGATTAGCTATGAACTTGTTGGATGATGGAAGCAGGTTCGAAGGGCCAAATAGCCTTCTGCTTCCTCTCTTCAAAAGTGATTTCTGGCTTCCACATAGGATCACAACTGCTGAGTGTGTACAAAGGCCTTAGTCCTTGTTTGAAGAATCTGCTCTGCTCTGAGCTGCTCTCAAAATAGTTAGATCGCAGAGTGGAACTTCTCCCGGCCGCACACAATTAGATAAAGGTGATTACCTCAGCTCATTGCAGCTACAATTTCAAGGTACTGCCAGAAATAAGTCATTGAGTACATAAGGTTGTGTTAAAAGTGCTTATGAGTAAGAAAGCACTGTGGCTCCACTGGTAGGGCTTCCACTGCACTTTTCTAGAGACCCGGGGTCAAATTTAAACTCAGATTATGTCTATGCGAAGCTTACACATTTTCCCAGTGGCTGAGTGGGTTTCATCTGGGTGCTCTGGCTTCGTCCCACATCCAAAAGACACACACGATTCTAGGTTAATTGGGCGCTGTAAATAACTCCGAGTGTACCAGTGAGTGGTAGAATCTCAGGGAATCTGATGGGATTATGGAGAAAACAAAAAAATGGGATTAGTTTAAATGAGTGGCTGATGGTCAGCATGGGCCAACTGATTTGAAGGGCCTGTCTCCGTGTTGCATGACTTAATAAAGCTGTTGGATGTTTAGAGGAATGGTTCAGGGCATATCCAGTGCTAGGCTGGAGAAACTGTGGTTTTCTCTTTGGAACAGAGGGGATATATGTTAGAGGTGTACAATATCATGACTGGTTTGGATAGGATAAATAAAGGGAAGCTGTTCCTGTTCACATAAGGTTTAAGGATGGAGTGGAGGAGGGCGCAAATTTAAAGGGATGAAGACAGAGGAAATATGAAATACAGCTTTTGCACTGATGTTTCTCTCAGCCTCACTTCCTTGGAGGAGCTAGAAATAAGCAATCAGGGCACACCAAAGCAAATGTTTTGGGTTCTAATTGGGTTTTCCTTGTGAACATACTGTACCTGATGCTGTGTATCTGTGATGCTGCTGCAAGTAAGATTTTCAGTGCAGCTGTTCCTCCGTGCACTTTTGCATATCACAGACTCAACCTTGACTTTGACGTTGGAATTGGACAGGCATTTGATAACATAATTCACAAGGCTCTACAAAATTGGATTGTTCTGGAGAGAAAGCTTGGTCCCAGTGAGTTGTGACCGCTTTCTGTGGCAGAATGATTCTATACAATATTACCAGCCCTGTTCCATGGCCTATTGCTCACTGTTCCTTGCTTCCGGAGCAGATGTAAGGGTAAGTTATCATTATTCCAGTTGGAACTTGCTTCTCAATAGAATTCTCCAACCCCGCTGAAATCCCATTCTGCAATAGGAACATCCACTGGGAAACATGCCCAGGCCATGGATCCAAAGATAAATCCATCACATTTAGGATTTGGGATAAGAGATGGTACATAGAACAAGAATAATATAGTACAAGAACAGGCCCTTCAGCGTGCAATGTTTCTGCTAACCATTATTTCAATTTAAGCTCAAACTAGCTGTTGGCACATGATCCATATCCCTACCCTCATATCTTCCCTCACTCCCTGAGCATTCATCTAAAACCTTTTAAGTATCACTATTATATCTGCTTCCACCACCACCCAAAGTTCAAAGTAAATTTTATTATCACCATATACAACCCTGAGATTCATTTTCCTGTGGGCATACCCAGCAAAGCTATAGAACAGTAACTATAACACGATCAGTGAAAGATCAACCAGAGTGCAGAAGACAACAAACTGTGCAAATGCAAGTATAAATAAAACAGCAATAAATAACAAGAACATAAGATAAAGAGTCCTTAAAGTGAGGTCACTGGTTGTGAGAACATCTCAATGAATTAGATTATGAGAACACTCAGTCCTCTTTTATTGTCGTTTAGAAATGCATACATGCATTAAGAAATGATACAATGTTCCTCCAGAGTGATATCACAGAAAACAGGACACACCAAAGACTAACGCTGACAGAACCACATAATTATAACATATAGTTACAGCAGTGCAAAGCAATACCATAATTTGATGAAGAACAAACCATGGGCATGGTAAATAAAGTCTCAAAAGTCCCCGAGTCCCCGATAGCAGGCGGCAAAAAGGAGAAACTCCCTGCCATAAACCTCCAGGCACCGTCAACTTGCCGATGCCTTGGAAGCAGCCGACCACAGCCATCACTGAGTCCATCCGTCCAAAAACTTCAGGCTTCCCACCATCCTCTCCGATACAGCCTCCCGGGTGCCATCCTCTGTCGAGCGCCTTCGACCTTGCCCCGGCCGCTGAAACACGCAAAGCCGAGGATTTCGGGGCTTTCTGCTCCAGAGCTTCCGGTCACCACACAGTAGCAGCGGCAGCGAAGCGGACATTTCAGAAGTTTTCCAGATGTTCCTCCGTACTCTCACATCCGTCTCCATCAAATCAGAATTGTGCACGGTCCCCTACTTGACAGATAACAGACATCACCACCGAAGTGGCCGTGCGCGCTGCCATCGCACCGCCATCTTCTCCTTCTCTTAGGATAGGAAAGTGGTTGTAGTTATCCTCTTTGTTCAAGACCCTGATTGTTGTGGGGTAGTTTTGGCCCCTGACAGTTTGTACCAGGCACCCACTGCTCTGCTTGCCACGTAAAAAAAAATGCCTTTAAACATCTCCCTTTAAACTTACCCTGTCACCTTAAAGTTAAGATCTCTAGTGTTTGACATTTCCATTCTGAGGAAAGACTCCGAGAATCTAAGATCACATTACTTTATAAAATGCTACCAGGTGTGCCCTCAGACTCTGACCCACTAGAATAAACCATAAAGACAGATAAATTCATAGTCCTGTGCAAATAGTCATAGATAAATTGATCAAGAGATAATAGTGAGGGAGATGAATTATAGTTTAAAAAAATAAGGATATCCACTTTGGAGGAAATAAGCTTAGAAATACTGACTACTTTTTTTTAAATGGTAAGAGACCAGGAGATGTTGATGTTCAAAGTGACCTTGGTGTCCATGTACACATGTAACTGAAAACAAACATACAGATGCAGTAGGCAACAGATGACAGATAATGCCGGCTGTGTAACAGACTTCCCCGAGAATAAACTATTACCAAGAGGAAAAGAGTAATGGATGCTGGGATGTCTTGTCAATAGTTACAGAGACACCTTTTCCAAAGTCAGGAGTGATCATTTGCAGCAACAGAAACACCGGGATTACAGGGAATTAGCCAAACTGTGGCTGTTTCGTACAGTGACCTAACATTGTCAGTAATCCTTCATATCTGCACTGAGTGATAGTTATACACTCGAAACTAGTCCACAATTAATGTAAAGTGCTGTTTACAATGTTACTGAAGAACAATACAGCCACTGAAGCACATCACTGTTGTGATGTAGGAACTTTAGCAACCAATTTCTACACAGCAGGCTCCATCAATTGGAAGTTTACTAATGACCAGAGCAGTTTTGTGTTGTTAATTGTGGGATAAACAATGTGCTGATAATGGAGAGATCACCCCTGCTCTTCCACGAATTTGCTTAGCTACTATGATGTAAAAGGCCATTCAGCCCATTGCATTCACATCAGCTTTCATTTGTCATAAGAGTTATACATCACGGAAACAGCCGTTCAGCCCAACTGGTTAAGGTCAACCGAAATGTCCCTCTAGACTAGTCCCATTTACCCATGTTTGGCCCATTTTCTTCTAAACTTTTCTTATCCTTGTGTCCTTGTCATTTTGATGTTGTTATTGTACCTGCCTCAATCACTTCCTCTGGCAACTCATTCCATGTATATGTAGCCCCCTCACTGGGCTCGTATGGAAACTTGGCTCATTGCCGGCCCCGCTAACGGCCAGGGGACTCAGCAGTGAGAAGGCCACCTTTCAAAAACAACAGGCGTCTAGGGTCAGTATGATTTGGGGTTCAACCAAATGGGAACATCGTGGTGTTCTGATTAAAGAAACCTCGATTGGAGTGACTGCTGTATAAATACTGCCCATACACAATTATCGTTCGGCAAGAAATAACAAATGGTACACCGTGTAAAATTATAAAGAAAGTAACTTCACAAATTTCAGCTTTACTGAACAGTTAATAGTAAAACAGAAAGGAAAAGAAATAAAAGGGCCTATTACAGTTAACCCAGACCAATCGCGTACATTAAGTTGGAGCTCATACTGGAGTCATCTTTAACTCATGCGCTGGACCCGTAGTCTGCGTGAAAGCACACACCACATTCCAAATTTCTCTTGGAATCCATCTCGAACAAACAGGTGGTCTCTCAGGCGTATCGCCCCTTCCTCCTTGGAGCCATTCATCTGCACAAAGCACTTTGTGCAACAAGGACAGCGTCCTCAGCCATCTTCCCTCCTGTCCTCTCCACAGTTCCCAGCAAAAAGACCCCCCCAAACCAGACTAAGGCAAATCACACTTTCCAGCACGACATACTGCTTTTGCAGAAAACTGCTAATAATGAAATACCTACAGCATAGCAGTAAAATAAATCTAAACCAGGGCATTACATTCTCCCCACCACCACCAAAAATAGTCATGTCCTCATGACTTTGGACCTTATTAAACCATTACTAATAACACAGTTTTCAAATGAACATTGTGATTTTAGGCCCCCCCAATCCATTTGTAAATGAAAGTAGCTTATCTCACCATGTTTTCCAGGTGCATCCTCTGCCAGCCTAGCCCTGGGTTTCCTGACTCTTGAGTCCTCCTTATCTCATCTTCAGCTACTCCAGCTTCAACCGATCCTGTGACTCTTACTTGCTGTCTATCACTCATATCTTCCAGTGGCTCAGGTGCCACTGCTCCACCACTGAACTTAGCTTCCTTCAGTTTAAGCAGATGCTGCTGATTGTCTTCAACTCCACTGGCACTAGCCAGCGAGACCACTCTCAGAAAGGTGCAACGTCAGTGTGGCAAGTATTGGAGCAATCAATATCAGACTCGTTGGTAGAATAGGAATCTTCACGTTCCAACATCTTCTCGGTTAATCTCCTTTTCCATTCTTCAGGCATCAGTGAGTCACCAAAGTTGCATGATTTTGATGTGGACTTCCTCAATCCGGGAGACCGTTTCTCTTTCATTTCCCCAGGAAAACTAGACATTACCGTCACAGGAAAAAAGGGGTGGTCGGCACCCCTTGTCTGAGGGTACTCTGTCTCCCTGAAGTGTTCCTGATAATCACTGTCATTCCTGTTTGCATAGATAGCTGAAGATTTCTGCAGTTCAGGTCTCACCATCACTCCTACAGGAGAGCGTGAATCTTCTTCCTGATCATCAGGAGCACACACCAGGATGGCCAAGGCATGGGCATTCCAGCAAACTTGGAGGTTCCTGTCACTCTAGCTACTCCTCCAGGACATAACATGACAGGTTGAGACTGGGTGTACCACACATTTCCTCGCTTCTGCTCATCATCCTGCTTAGGAGGAACTTGCACCTTCTCAAAGGCAGCTCTGAACACAGGGTGAATAGGCAAGTTTTTCCAAAAGGTTCTCTCCATTTCTCTCCTTGCATGTTCCCATAAGCCTTCTCACAACAGAATGCATCAAATACCGGTTGTAAAAGGATCTATGAAGAGAACCTGTGTCAAGTATGGCCCTAGCATAAACACCTTCAATCCATATGGAAACATCAGAGCTTGGTCTCACTAAACCTTCTGAAATAGTGTTTTGCATTTTAGTATTTCCCTTGATACATTGATTGGAATATATCATCTCTGAAACACCAGCTTGTTCCTTAACTGAGTCCCTCCATAGTTTTACCTCTTTTCTTCCCTGTTTGATTAAACGCTGACTTGCTTTTTGAAGATTTTCCTGTCCCTCACAATCTCACTTAAAGTGTCTTTCTTCCCCAGAGTTGTAACAGAAAATACCCATCGCCTCTTTGGTCAAGAGACCCTTTTCAGCAGCAGTCTGCTGCATCGTAAATCCTACAGATGTGTCAGTTTTCCCAATGAATTAATGATGTTTAGCTGAAACATTAGCCAACATCCATTGAATCAGCTGAGCTCGAAAGTTTTCCACCTCATTCCTCAAAAGCTCTATCTCCATGGCATCAGGGGCCTCTTTAGCCAAAGAAGCTACCACTGAAGACACTACTCGGCTTTTGGAAATGTCCCGCTTCTCAATTATGCCTTCCTCCCCTCTAACCTCTCTGAGTACCTCAGTAAAAGATGGAGGAGGGTGCATCTTGTGGGTCATTTGAATACGTAGAGGAATCACATCATATGACAGCACGCCCTTCACAACTTGCTTCGTCCGCAAGCAATTTCTCTCAGACAGTTGAATGCACCCTTTGCAGCACACACAGTGCAGCAGTTTCTTCAGCCTGAAAATGTAAGCAGACATTTTTGCCAGAACTTCATCCTAAGATCGGCTGCACTTTCAGCAGTGCCAAAAGCATCTTCCAGAGCTTACAGGTAATTAGCTGACATGGCTAGTGGATTTTCTGTCTCCAGGAACCTCACTGTATCAGCCGCTGGACACTTTAAGCTATATATATTTATGTTAAGACCTTTGCACAGTACTGTAAGGTTACTCTTCAGTCTCCCACACTTCAAGGAATAAAGTCCTAGCCTCCCCAATCTATCCCTATAGCTCAGCCCTTTGAGTCCTGGCAACCTCCTCATAAATATTTTCTTCCTTGTTTCCATCTTAGTAACACCTTTCCTATAACAGGGTAACCAAAACTGTGCGCAATACTCTAAGTGTGACCTTAGCATTATGTAAAACTGTAACACAATATCCCAGCTGCTATACTCAATGAAGGCCAGACAAACACCTCATCAGCCTTCTTTGCTACTGCTTCAAAAGATTCAAGAAAGCTGGCCAGGCAGATACTGCCCTCAATAAATTCACGTTGTCACTGATTAATCTGTGTCCTATTACACTGCCCTTCAGCATTGATTCTGGTCAGTTTTCCACCAGCTGTGCTGCAATTACTGGGATTATTCCTGCCTCTGATTTTAAACAGCAGAGCAACAGAAAGACATTATGCTGTTCCTAGAAAACTGTTCGTATCCCAACATTTCGCAAAGCCTGTTGATGTTCCCACAAGACACCCACCTTTGAGCTCCTGGTGGCAGGGGTTGCAGATTACAAGCATCAGCCACCAGTCCCACTGTCACTGAAAATCCATCACATACAATCAGAGAGATAGAGTGCGGAAACAGGCTGTTCTGCCCACCGAGTCAATACTGACCATCATCTACCCACTTGAGCTATCCCCACATTAACCCCAAATATATTTTATTCTCAGCACAGTCTCATCCACTCCCCTCTGATCCCACCACTCACCCATATACTAACAGCAGGTTATAGTGGCCAATTAACCTATCAGCCTGCATGTTTTTTTTATTGGAGGAGGTGATGTGAGAAGAAACCAGATCCCCAGAGGAAACCCACGCAGCCAGAGGGAGACCATGTAAACTTGAAACAGGTAGCACCCGAGACTGTGATGGTATTGGGTTTGCTGACCGCAAAGTTCTAAACTCTATCTTAAGGCCCAATAATAAATAGCCATGATTATTCTCACTAAAGGGGTATTAAACTGTAACTATCCAATCTTCAAAGACTAGTTCACTTCCAATGTCCACTATTCGAGAGGTGGGTCTCTCCTCCTACCAAGGAAAAGATACCTCCAGCTAACAAAGTAGTTTAAAACACTGTTCATTTATTTTACATCTAAATTGTGCTCTTAAAACACATTTAAGACTCTCAGAGAATTTCTACCTTATAAAAGATTTTAAAATTACAAACCATTTCTAAAACACAAAGGTTTTCTAAAACATAAAGTATTTCCAAAACACAGGTACAATTCCTATAATCTATGGAAAGGTACGTCACATCGGGAGTTTCTCTGGTTAGCAGACGATTTCCCTCTACGCTTCTCAGACGTAGTGGAAAACCATGTACGAGGCAAGTTACAGCAGTGGTTTGCCATTGCCTTCTGCCGGGTGAGTTTCCAAAGAGATCACCAGCTCGTAACCCAGCACGGATGGAAAGCGTGCAGGGGAGCTGGCTGGATTCGAACTCAGGACCTTTCGCCCCAAAGTCCAGCAGTGGTGCCACTACGCCACCAGCTGGGTCATAATCTATAAATTCCTATAAACTGAAGTGCTACTAATGGGAACATCTTCTCCACTTCCATTTTATCCAGGCCCTTTAGTTTACATAGTCCCCCCACCCCCCTGCCACCATTCTTCTGAACATCAAGTACAATCCCAGAACCATCAAACGCTCCCTATGCATTATTATCCTTACCCACCTCTAACACTTCTTTTGGCAGCTTGCTCCATTTACTTATTACCCTCTATGTGAAAAAGTTGCTGGAAGATCCCTTTTAAATCTTCTCCCCTCACATTTAAACCTATGCCTTCTGAACAATCAGATAACCTCAGCAGCTGAATGGTGTGCCTTTGTTTCAATCTCCCTGGCTTGCTCTGAGAACTGTGGCAACAGCTGACACCAATCACATGAGCATTCAAATAGGCAGGCACCCAATAAAAGCAATTATCTGCAAAAACAGGGTTATTGTTTAAATTACAAAGGAACAGAAAACACTTGAAATAAACAGGGAGAAGTCCAAAATCAAACAACACATCCTAATCTGTCACATTGGAAGAATGAGGGAAGACCTCATTGAAACCTGTCAGATGTTGAAAGGCCTTGACAGAATGGATGTGGACAGGATGTTTCCTGTGGTGGGGTAGTTTAAGACCAGAGAACACAGCCTCAGAATAGAGGGACAGAGTGAGAATGGAGATGAGGAGGAACTTCTTTAACCAGAGAATGGTGAATCTGTGGAATTCGTTGCCCCAGGTGGCCTAACCATCGGGTATTTTAAAGGCAGAAGTTGATAGGTTCTTGATTAGTCAAGGTGTGAAAGGTCATGGGGAGAAGGTGGAAGAATGTGGTGAAGAGGGAAATGGATCAGTCATGATGGAATGGCCTAACTCTGTTTGTATATTTTAATGATCTTATGGTTTTATTATCTGCAACCAATTTTCCCAGTACAATTTTCTCAGCCTTCCGTTAGCTAACTTCTGAACCCACATTGGGTTTGCTGTTTGACATGGATGGCATAGTGTGGCAAATGAACTAGACCCACGTCAGATAGTGAATGACTTCTCCCAGTGTCCAGTGAGTGTCCCATTACAAGTACTTTTCAAGTGAGAGGGAGTACAAACATAAGGGAGTTTTGCTGCCATTGTACAAGAAATCAATGAGACCACACCTATTAATTCATACAGCTTTGGTCTCATTATTTAGGGGGAGTGGTACCTGCACTGAGGGCAGAGGGCAGACCCGTGGAGGGTCAGACACACTGAGCCAATAGACTGGTCCTGGACTTATTTTCCATCTGGCATAGTTTCCATTTTGTTGTTTGATTGTTTGTGGTTTTTATATTGCTATATTTATGCTCTATTCTTGGTTGGTGCAGCTGTAACGAAACCCAATTTCCCTCGGGATCAATAAAGTATATCTATCTATCTATCTATCTTAAACACTGGATTCATTACTGATATGAAGAAATTCCAATGCTAAAAGTCAAAGTCAAGTTTATTGTTATTTGTGCATCCAAGGAAAAAAATTGCAGCAGCATCACAGGCACAGAATCAGGTTTATAATCACCAACATGTGACGTGAAATTTGTTAACTTAGCAGCAGCAGTTCAATGCAATACATAATGTAGCAGAGAGAAATAAAATAAAATAAAAATAATAATAATAAAGGAACAAGTAAATCAATTACATATATTGAATAGATTTTTTAAAATGTGCAAAAACAGAAATACTGTATATTAAAAAAAAGTGAGGTAGTGTCCAAGGGTTCAATGTCCATTTAGGAATGGGATGGCAGAGGGGAAGAAGCTGCTCCTGAATCGCCGAGTGTGTGCTTTCAGGCTTCTGTATCTCCTGCCTGATGGTAACAGTGAGAAAAGGGCATGCCCTGGGTGCTGGAGGTCCTTAATAATGAACACTGCCTTTCTGAGACACCGCTCCCTAAAGATGTCCTGGGTACTTTGTAGGCTAGCACCCAAGATGAAGCTGACTAGATTTACAACCTTCTGCAGCTTCTTTCAGTCCTGTGCAGTGGTCCTTCCATACCAGACAGTGATACAGCCTGTCAGAATGCTCTCCACGGGTATAACTATAGAAGTTTTTGAGTGTATTTGTTGACATGCCAAATCTCTTCAAACTCCTAATAAAGTATAGCTGCTGTCTTACCTTCTTTATAACTACATCGATATGTTGGGACCAGGTTAGACCCTCAGAGATCTTGACACCCAGGATCTTGAATCTGCTCACTCTCTCCACTTCTGATCCGTCTATGAGGATTGGTATGTGTTCCTTTGTCTTACCCTTCCTGAAGTCCACAATCAGCTCTTTTGTCTTCCTGACATTGAGTGCTGGTTGTCGCTGCGGCACCACTCCACTAGTTGGCATATCTCAAAGCATTTCATCTCTGTCGATGTGAATGCAACCAGGCAATAGTCATTAAGGCAGCCCACATTATTCTTCTTAGGCACTGGCATAATTGTTGCCTTTTTGAAGCTAATGGGAGCTTCCACCCATTGCAGTGAGAGGTTGAAGGTGTCCTTGAATGTTCCCGCTAGTTGATTGGCACAGGTTTTCAGAGTCTTACCAGGTACTCCATTGGGACCTTCCTCTTTAAAGAAAGCCTAACATTGGCCTCTGAGACGGAGATCACAGGGTTATCGGGTGCAGCAGGGATCTTCACAGCTGTAGTTGTGTTCTCCCTTTCAAAGCGTGCATAGAAGGTGTTGAGTTCATCTGGTAGTGAAGCATCACTGCCATTCATGGTATTGGGTTTCGCTTTGTAGGAAGTAATGTCTTGCAGACCCTGTCAGAGTTGCCACGCATCCAATGTTGCCTCCAACCTCACTTGAAGTTGTCTCCTCACCTTTGAAATAGCCCTTCGCAAATCATACCTGGTTTTCTGGTACAGGTCTGGGTCGCCAGAGTTGAATGCCACAGATCTAGCCTTCAGCAGAGGACGTACCTCCTGGTCCATCCACAGCTTTTGGCTTGGGAATGTACAGTGAGTCTTTGTGGGCACACAGGTTTTAATGAAGTTGGTGACAACTGCAGCATACTCATCCAGGTTCAAAGATGAATCCCTGAATACAGTCCAGTCCACCGATTCAAAACCATCCTGTAGGTGCTCCTGTGCACCCCTTGTCCATACCTTCTTGGTCCTCACTGCTGGTGCTGCAGTCTTCAGTCTCTGCCTATACTCAGGGAGTAGAAGTATAGCTAGGTGATCAGACTTCCCGAAGTGAGGGTGTGGAATAGTATGGTAGGCATTCTTGATGGTGGTGTAGCAATCGTCCAGTGTGTTGCTTCTTCTGGTATTGCAAGTGATCTGTTGATGGTAGTTGCTTAGTGACTTTTTCAGACTGGCCTTGTTAGAATCTCCCAAAACGATGGTGAAGGCGTTAGGGTGCGCTGTTTCATGCATGTTGATCCCATTGCTCAGATCATCTAAAGCCTGATTGACATTGGCCTGAGGTGGAATGTAAACTGCTACCAAAATGACCCCAGAGAACTCACATAGTATCATATAAGTAGCATTCATTAAAAACATAAATTATACACAATTTGATACAAGATAGGTTCTTTTTTGAGGCTGAACACATTGGGCTGAGACATAGTTTAGAAGAATGACAGATAATATTGTTAAAGCATATAATGTTTTGAGAATGCCTGACATGGATAGGAAATGATTTAAGAAATATGGCCCAAACAGAGGCAAATGGGAATAGTTTAGTTCGGCAACTTGGCCCAAAGGACTTGTTTTTTCTGCTGTATTGCTTTATAACTATAACAGGTCAGATGCTAACAGGACATTTGGTAATAGAACCTAGATCTAGGGGCATAACTTGAGCATAAGGAGGATACATTTAAACTGGACCAGTGAAAGAATACCTTTCTCTCAGATGTTCATAAATCTTTGGAATTCTCTACCCAGCTAGCAGTGGATTGATCCATGGCAAAGATGGATTTTTGGACCACAGGTGAATCTAAGTTAATGGGAGCTAGGCAAGAAAATACAGTTGAAGCCAAGATCTGATTGACTAGATGAAACAGGAACCAGCCAAACAGCTCCTTCAGTGTTCTCCAACATTCAATAAAGTCATGGCTGATCTGATCTTAGCTACAGCTCCACCTCTGCCTGTTGCCAGTGAACGTGACCTTATTGAATGGTGGATCAGGTTCAAGAAGTCATATGACCTCATCTGCTGTTTCATATGTTCTAATGTGGATTCATATGGGATAAACAGGCAGTATCCAGACTGTTCACTAAGTTGTGGCCAGAGTCAATAGAGAAGGTTGATATACAATAAAATACAGGAGACACCCCACTCTTGTTGAAAGTGAGCACCATAATTACAACAAAAAAAGAAGCGTATTATTGCAACAGGTATCAGCAAACAGGAACAGACATAAAGGAAAGTTACTTGCACATATATGAGCCATATTTTTTATGAATGGATTTGCCAAGGTCAGATTGTTTTCTCTGGATAGTTATCAAGGAAAATGACCCGCTGTTGCTGAATCCATGTAGGGGTTGGTGTTAAACAACTTTTTAACTTCCAGGTAAATAACACTGGCTGATTCATCCTTTTCCAACAAGGTTAAAACCTTCATCAATAAAACTAATCGACTTGCCTACTGTTAAAATTATATTGGCTATCTCATGCTAACCTATTATTTTCAAGGTGATCCTGTATACAGTTAATTGTTTCAGGCAATTATTCTGTATTTAGAGTGAGACTTACCATAATTTGATGCTGTTTCCCTAGAGCCTTCCTCAAATATAAAGCCTATATTCAAATTCAATATTACATTCTCCCCCTGAGATACATTCTGGGTGCAGTGAAGTATGAGCGTGGAGGTGATCCTACAACTATTTGCACCCTCATCTCTTAAAGGAAGTGTAATTGCATATTCTATCAACCTCAGAATATTCACAGCTGGCGAAGCCCTTCTGAAGGGTAGACAATGTCGAAATCTAGGAGGTGTAGAAGGTTAACCTGTGCACAGGAACATTGAAAGAAATACATTGTAGAACATAGAACAGTGCACCACAGGAACAGGCTATTCAGCTCACAATGTCTGTGCCAACCAAGATGCCAATACAATTGACTCCTAGCTGCCTGCACATGGTCAATATTTCTCCATTCCCCGCTTGTTCCTGAACATTTCTTAATGTATCTTAAACATTGTGGTCATACTTGCTTCTGGAAGTATTTTCCAGGCATCTATCGCTCTCCAGGTTAAAAAAAAAAGTTGCCTTATAAATCTCCTTTAAGCTTTCAGCAAATCTATGTTCTCTGGGGTTTGACATTTTCACTTTGGGAAAAGAAAAACTTTAACTATCTAATTTAACTTCTCCCCTCATAATATTTTAAATTTCTAACGGATCACCCTTCTGCTTACAATACTCTGGAGAAAGCAATCCAAGCCTGTACAACCTCTTCTCATAGATAATACTCTCTAATCCAGGCAACATCCTGGCGAACCTGTTATGCACCCTTTCCAAAGCGTCAATGTCCCTTCTGTAGTGCAGTTGTCACAACGGCATATAATACTCCAAAAGTTTTCTACCACTGCAACATGACTTTCCAACTATAGTGCTCAACATCCCAACCATTGGAGGCAAGCACACTGTACTCCTTCGTTACCTCCCTATTTACATTTACGGCCTCTTTCAGGGAGCTATGAACTTGCACCCCAAGCTCCCTCTGTACGTCTGTGGAGAAGAACTGGGTTGGTTCTTTTGGTGGCGGGAGGAAGATAAGTCTCTCCCAAAGAAGTGTAAGGCACTCTTTCCCTCTGCTAACCTACAGGTCACCCTCGGGCAAGGGCACCTGCTTAATCCCCTGATCAGGGTCATGTGAATCCATGGGAGCAGGTGGTCGATGGTCGTATGAGCTGCTGGTGCATCTCGCAAGTCCTGGTTATGTGACCACTGACACGAGGTAGATAAGCTCTGAAGAGTATTCATAATGGCTGGGGTCACCTATCTTGTAAAGACACTGTCCAGAAGAAAGCAATGACAAAGCACTTCTGTAGAAAAATGGCCCAAGAATAATCATGGTACAGATGGAAGACCATGATCGCCTACATCATACGACATGGCACATAATGATAATGATGATGATTTTAAAGGTTTAGTGTCAGCCTGAATAATAAAATCTCTGGATAAAGAGAGTTACACAGATGTTTCCCCTGCTTCATTGCTTGCAATTGTGTTCATCTTTACATAGAGCAAATATCTCACAAACTTGGAAGAAATGAGAACCAACAAGATCATTTACCAGGTGAAGCTGAGGTAAAAATCCTCCCCACCATTCAGCACAGATACAAGGTACGCTGTCACAGGAGAGCAGCATTAATCATCGACAACCTCCATCATACAGATCCATGCTCTCTTCTTGCTGCCATCAGGAAGGAGGTACAGGAGCCTCAGGACCAACACCACCAGGTACAGGAACAGTTATTACCTCTCAAATATCAGGCTCTTGAACCAGAGGGGCTAACTTCACTCACCCCAGCACTTAACTGATTCCATAACCTAAGGACTCACTTTCAAGGACTCTGTAATTCATGTTCTCGATATTTTTTTATCTATCTATTTATCCATCTATCTGTCTGCTTGTTTATTTATTTATCTGTATTTGCACTATTTATTATCTCTTGCACATTGATTGTTTCTCCGTCTTTGTTGTCTGTGGTTTTTCATTGATTCTATTGTGTTTCTTTGCATTTACCGTGAATGCCTGCAAGAAATGTACCTCAGGGTAGCAACACACACAAAACGCTGGAGGAACTCACCAGGCCAGGCAGCATCTTATGGAAATGAGTACAGTCGATGTTTCGGGCCGAGACCCTTCAGCTCAGGGTAGCATATGGTGACATATATGTACTTTGATAATAAATTTACTTTGAACATTGAACTTTGAAGTTTATACCAATTTGATGTCTTATAAAAGAGACATGAGGAATATTTTTTTCATGCAAAGACTGGCGGGTATTAAGAGTAAGCTGCCAGAGGAAGCTTTAGAGCTGAGTACAATTGCAATGGTTAAAATATAGTTGGGCTGTATGTGGATAGGAAGGTTTAGAGGGATATGAGCCAAATACAGGACAATGGGACTTGCACTGTGGACATCTTGGCTGGCATAGATAAATTGGGCACAGGAGTCTGTTTGTGTACTGTATGACAGACTGAGTGCTGTTGGATCTACAGATGCTGGAAATCCAAGCAACACACACAAAATGCTGGAGGAACTCAACAGGCCAGGCACCATCTGTGGAAAATAGAAAAGTCGACATTTTGGGCCGAGACCCCTCAAGTGTGTTAGATGCTGTTTGAACTCAGCAGGTCAAGCACATCCATGGAAAGGAATAAAGAGTCAACGTTTCAGGCTGAGACCCAAACATTGACTCTTTATTCCTTTCCATAGATTCTGCATATCCTGCTGAGTTCCTCCAGCATTTTGTGGGTATTACTCTGGATTTCTAGCATCTGCAGAACCTCTTGCATTTCTGTACTCTATGATTTCATAAATCTAGGACTCTATCTTCCAAGAATAATGGATCGAGGAAGAAAGTTGAGGTTTCCAGAGGTTTATCATCCCACTCACAGAAAATCCGTATAGATGAATTCATACTTTTGCAGTGTGAATGATACTAACCCTCTATCAGCCCATGCTTAAATGTTGTCTAGGGCTTGATCCCCATACTCATAGATGGCTTCATTAGCTGAAGAACTGAATATTGTGCAATCAGCAGTATTCTTACATGACAGCAGAAGGGCATTTGTGAATCAGCCAAAGAAGTTTCAACAACACTACGGTTCTCAAACTAGGGTGATTAACCTCCACCAATCGCAACCATCCTCCTTTGTGAAATATTATGCTCTGCACATGGAGTGCATTCCTCTTGGTAAACTGGCTTCAGGTTACCAGGATTCCCAGATGCCACACCAAGTAAATACTTCCTTAACTTCGAGAGCAGTAACTTTAAAAGGAGACACGTAACTTGAACTGAACTGACCTACACAGAACATTCCTTGACCGTTTCAACACACTGTGTGCTATTCGCTCATATTTTGCCACTTGAGTGATTTGTTCTATTTTTTTGCACCTTGGGTGTTTGATGTTTTCTGTCAACAGGTTCCACGGTGTTTCTTTGTTTCGTGGCTGCCTGTGGGAAGATGAATCTCAGGGCTGTATACTGCATACATACCTTGATAATAAATGTACTTTGAACTTTGTGGTAACTACAGAGGGGATCTCCTACCCCACCCCAGAGAAAGTTATCACGAGGGTCTTCCTCCACTGCCTCTGCCAAATAGTCAATGGCAATATGGATGTCATCCATCTACAATGTCGCATGCTCATGATCTTCACTGCACAACAACCCTAAATGGCGGTTCTACTATATGTGGCCTTTTCCAGCCTCACAAAAGCCTTTGACTCTATCACTCACACTCGCAACACTTAAAAGGTACTTGGACAGCTATGTGGATAGGAACAGTTTACAGGGATATGGATCAAAAGTGGTCAAAATGGGAGTAGCTTAGATAGGTGTATTAAACGGCGTGAAAAAGTGGGGTCAAAGGGCATGTTTCCATATTGTATCGCTCTCTCTTTTGCCCATTATGCCACTGGCGTTTTGACAGCATTGAAGGTCTTCCATCTCTGGCAGAGCTTATGGATTCCTCCATCGTGTCAGTAGCTTCCTCTCAGTTTTCACTACTGTCAGCCATGCAAATCCTGGGTGGAAACTCTGGAATACAGTCTCACTCAGATGTAGAAAGATTCATCATTACTATTTCTGTAAGAATTTTGTTTTTACCAGTCAGGGTTGTTGGCCGAACCCCAGAACCTGGACCACTCTTAGTCTAGCCTCTGCTGTTTGACCTGTTAGTCATGGGTGACCCTTCCAGGAGCCAAATCATAAACCCCTGACTCCAGCCAACGTGGCTCTGTGGGGCACTGAGGCATGCAAGCCTCCAAACCACGATAAGGTCCTGGTCCTCTTGGAAGTGTATGACTCGAAATTTGAAACATTTACACTGCATCACCTCTATCAAGACAAGAGATATTATCACTTAGATGAGCTGCTTAAACCACCGGTTGGAAATAAAAGGGAATACACTAAATCTCCAATAACTTGCTATCTGACCAATTCACAAATATTGACAGTTCAGCACCCGACTCACCCAGTAATATTTGCCTCATTTCCTTTTGTCTTGCTGAGGTCCATTGGGGCTGTGGTTCTCATGCACTCTTTCAACCGACCAGGGTCCTGTTCCGTGAGATCTTTTCTGTCTTGGTTGGCATAAACCATCATGGAAGGGTCTGTTTCCATGATGTATATAACTCAATGGCCGCATTGCTGGAAGGGTTGATGGCAATTCTCGTCAGTTTTAGCTGCCCACAGCAATTCATCTGCATCTGGCATTTGCACGTGAAACACAATCCTAACCAGCATGTTTACAACTTCAGTGAAGATGCAGTCAAGTAAAGCTGTGTCATTGCCCAAGAATTCTTACGGTCTTTATTGCCACAACATAGAACCTCACTTTCAACATGGTAAATAGTTGAGCTGACACTGAAGTGACTTTAGAACCAAAATCAGCCCAACATCAGTCATCAAGATGTGTACAATTCTTACACTCACAAGTAGCTGGAGTCTGAGATTTAAGCCACTGTTTGCTTATACACTGAGCATGCATACAAAAGGGTGGGCTTTACACTCAACAATTGCAAGCAGGGGCTTGTCTGCCAAGATGCCCGCTATGTACCCACCACCTTACGAAGATCTAGGCTCAGAGTAAGACTAGAAAAAATGGACTACCATGTAGTTCAGGAGCCACTTGTTAAGGTTGACTTTGAAGATGAAATTCACCACTATTTTCAATGTGGCATCACACAACGAGGTGCATTGGTAAATCATGTGTTCGCCTTTAGAGTCTGATAACAGTGGAACAGAAGCTGTCCCTGATCATTGTGGGGGCATGTGCTCGAACTTTTTTAACTTCTGACAATGGGAGAGGGGAGAAAAGAGGGCAACCGGGGTGGTAGGTGTCCTCAATTATGTTGAATGCTTTCCCGAGGTAGGGAGAAGTGGAGGTAGAGTCCATGGAGGGATTCAGAATCGGAATCAGAATTGGGTTTAATATCACCGACATACGTCGTGAAATCTGTTGTCTTTGCCACGGTAGTACAATGCAATAAAATAATTAAAAATCTGTGAATTGCAGTACTTACAGTAATTCACAGTTTTTATTATCTATTAATTATATATATATATTTATATATACTTACATATGTAATATTTGCCTATGTTAAATACAAAAAGGGAGCAGAAATAAGTAGTGAGGTAGTGTTCATGGGTTCAATGTCCATTCAAAAATCAGAGGGCAGGGAGGAAGGAGCTGTTCCTGAATCACTGAGTGTGTGCCCTCAGGCTCCTATACCTCCTCCCTGATGGGAACAAGAAGAAAAGGGCATGTCCTGGGTGATGGGGTCCTTAATGTTGGAATTCATCCATTCATTGACGACTGAATGGCATTGTTTGATGACTCTTTGATTCGCACTTCTGCAAAATGTATTTTAATTCTTTATTTTATGAACAAAACTAAGTGATAGGTCAGGAATTTGAAACAAAGAATATAGATTTGTATTTCTAGAGTCTAGAGTCTAGAAGAACCTGGGCAGTTACTAGAATCAACAGATTAAAAACAGTTTTTTTCCTTCTAGACTCTAAGTCTGGATTCTAGAGGGAAAAAGGTTTCTTTTATTTTGATGAGTTGACTTCCAGCTGACTTTGGTTCCACTGGTTCTTCATTATCCACACATGATAGCAGCACATGACAACTCCCATGCACAGTGAAATATACAACTAATCTCTCCTTTGTACCCATACACAACTGCTAATCCCCAATAAGCTAAATATGTTCTGTAATGATCTGAGATGCTCCAGTATGCATTAGTAAACACATTAAATCACTGAAGTGTTTGAAAGGAAATATTTGACAGTGAACTACTTCCATTGGAACTTAAAAGTTTGGAAATTACAAGTCGCAGCTGTGTAAACAAAAACACTCTTGACAGGAGAGAGTGCACAGCAGGAAGTCACTTGACATAAGTAGTCTGGAAACTGATCCCAGGTATCACACAAGCAATGATTTTTTTCCCCTGGAAATATATAAATATATAGCTGAAAAAGAAGTTGAGACTGGTCGATCCTTACGATTACGTGGATGTGTGGATAACAAGTCAGTAGATAACAAGGACAGAGTGTTTACAGAATCCCAGCCACATGGCTCTACTTCAAGAGCTCTTCAGCAGTGCCATTCTGGAAGTCGTTTGAAGATATTAATACTGGGGATCAGCCATGATGGGAATTAAACCCAAAATGCTTGGCCCTTGTCTAAACACTTCTTGACTATATCCACCAGGGGCCTGCCACAATGGGAAACGGGAGTCATTCTGGTGGTGGTAGTGCTACTTGAGTGCTGATCCATAGGGATCGAGAACTTGAGATTGAAATCTGAGGCCTTGAGAATTAGGTTTACATTTTTGGGGGGGAGAAAGAGCAAACAGAAACTGCTGCACAACAGAACTGAACAGAGGTATACAATATACTGTAAGATTACGTGAGGCATAGGCAGGATAAGTATCTTTTTCTCATGGTATGGATATCAAAGTAGCTGTCTGGTAGTGCAGTGGCATCCACATTCAGGACCACTTAGCTCCCAGTCGGGCCTGTACTGGTGTGGAAGCATAAAGGGAAGGATGCTCACCTGGCAGGAATTCCTGAGGCTCTCTTCGAACCTCTCTATCCTCACTGTCTTATTGAACGTGACGCATCAGCTAAACAGCAGCAAGTGGAAAGGCTGCGAAGCTCCTTAAATAGGTTTCTCAAGAGGGAGTGGTTTTCATTGAGTGGGTACGTTTGATACTGATTGCAACACTGCCAATTCCTCTAATCTTTCCAGGTCTTTCTGCAGACTGCCTACCTCCTCAACACTACCTGTCCCTCCACCTATCACCATATCATCTGCAAACTTGACCACAGAGCCATCGACTCCATCATCCATACGCCTGCTTCCTGGGACAATTCAAGAAGGCTTTTGAGAATTAACTGTATGGCTGTAGCACTCTAGAATCAATGTGGTAGAAATAAGCTCTTTGGCCTACTGAGTCCATGCCATCTCTCAACCACTCACTTACACGAATCCTACACCTTCCTCTTTTCATTTCTCCTCACATTTCCCATCAGCTCCCCCCTCCCCCGATACTACACCACTCACTCATCCAAACTGGGACAAGTTAGCTACCAACTGATGTGTCATTGTGATGTGGGAGGAAACTGTTTTAATGTACTAAACATCTTTGATCACCGCACCAGATTGACAGTCACAGGGAGATTGTGTAAGTTCCACGCAGATAGCTCTGGAGATTGGGATCGAACCTGGGTCGCTGGTGCGGGGAAGCAGCAACTCTGCTAGTTACAGCACTGTGCTGCCCTAAGCAGTAAGTGTTCGGCCTTTAGCTGCACTGAGAGTGTGACAGCTCTAGCTTCTGCCCCTCTGCCATTGCAGCAAGCCATTCTCCTCTGCACAATTGGGGATGAGTGTTCACTATGGAATGTACTGCAAACACTGTGGGACAGGGTCTCTTTGGAAACTGTGGGATGATTTCCTGAGTAAACTGAGTCCAAATGATCTGGCTGAATGCCTCATCACCAGAAACCACCAAGTCAACGATGAATGGTAAATTTTGGCCTAGCCAATAACGTCCAGGTTTCATGAATGCAAAAAAAAACACCTTTGGTCCAAAAGGTTTGTACATATGCAAAATCAGGCAACAATTCTGGAACATTCCTGGTTCCAATTTGCGTGGATATATCAAAATATAGCTGGACAGTAAGTCTAAGTTACCAATTAAGAACTTGTACCAGGAACATCTTCACACAGAGGGCGATCGATCCCTGGGCTGGTATCCTAGTTCAAAGAGTGCAAACAAAACTCCTGGAATAATTTAAAAATCAATTGGGTTCTTTTATGCCAATTTACTGAACAAATAAAGTTTTGCCATGGCTATTTCTGCTGTAATTCCCTTGTGATCATTTTAATCTTTGTGATGTCTTGAGATGTTAGAGTTTGACTGTTGATGTGTCATCCCAGTCTCAATACATTAAAGACATTTGGCAATGGGTGGGCTTGCGGTACTGGCTTAAAATATCAAACAGGATGTTACTTACACTGGTGATTTATTCCATTTCAGTTATCTGACTCTGGCTCTGGCATAAGGTTTAGTGTTAGATCCAGATGAAGAGCCTCGACTTGAAACGTTGACTGTCCATTTCCATCCATAGATACTGCCTGACCTCCTGACTTCCTCCAGCTTTTGTATGTTGCTCCAGGTTCCAGCATCTGCAGTCTCTCGTGTGTCTCCATTAGGCTAAATACTTCCTGCCTTACATTTACTAAGGAGGTGCCAGGGATAGATAGCACTGAACTCTCCAGTATAAAAGGAGGCCATTTGTGTCATGGTGCGGTCCATGAAGTCCGCATTCTGGTTCACGGTCCAGTCTGTGGACTCCGGACTCCAGGTCTTCTGGCTGTTCCTTGTTTCAGTTGGGCTTAGTTATAGGCACCTGACGCTCATCTTGGGGCTGGGAATATAAGTGGCCCTGGGTTCGAGTGTGATGGCTGGTTTGTCTTGTCAGTATCCTGTCTTTGCCTCTATGGGGTAAGTCAGGCTGGCTTTGCTGTTACCCTGCAGTTGGATCTGTCCTTGCCTCTGTTGGGTAAGCCAGGCTGTTGTTGCTGTTACCCTAAGGCTGGACTGTTCCTTTCCCTTCCCCTTCCCTCTGCAGCCTTGCCCGCAACCTGTGTCTGGAGCCTTGCCTGCAACCTTGTCAAGTTCTACCACCGGAGTGAGACTGGAGCCTTGCTGTGTCAAGATAAGGAACTGTCTATTGTTGAGTTGGAACTGTCTCTGTGTCCATGCCTTCGCTAAGTAGGTCTGGCCATTTGCCGCTACCTAGTGTTGGAAACTGTCTCTGTGTCCACGCCTTCTCTAGGTAAGTCCGGCCGTTTGCCACTACCTTGTGTTGGGAACCGTCTGTGTCCACACCTTTGCTAGGTAGGTCTGGCAGTTTGCCAC
Organism: Mobula birostris; assembly: GCF_030028105.1. Taxonomy (NCBI): domain Eukaryota; kingdom Metazoa; phylum Chordata; class Chondrichthyes; order Myliobatiformes; family Myliobatidae; genus Mobula; species Mobula birostris. The sequence continues at coordinate 124,560,538 of NC_092371.1, forward strand.
TACCTAGTGTTGGAAACTGTCTTGTCATGTTCAGCATTCTGTGTATGAGTCCCGGCCCTACGTCCTGTTCCCAAGGAGGAGCCCCGACTCTGTGTTCCATGTTCCTGTTCTCCCTCGACCAAGGCTCTACGTTCCTGACTCCCTTGACCAAGTCAAGGCTTCGTGTTCTCGTCCCGTCCATGTACCTCGACTGGCCCGGTACTGGGGTTCCCTTGTCCTGTCCAAGTCAAGTCTAAGGACCTCGTCCTGTCCAAGTCAAGGCTTTGCGTTCTCGTCCTGTCCATGTGCCTCGTCCTGTGCAGGAGTTCCACGTCCTGTTCCGTAGCCACGTCCTGTCCTTGCCAAGATCCTAGTCCCGAGTCCTAGCCTAGACCCGGATTCTGGTTCCCAGTCCCAACCAAGACCCAGGTTCTGGGTCCCTGTCCAGGCTCTGGTTCCGGAGTTCCATGTCACTAGTCCAGGCTCCTTGTTCCCATTTCCTTGTTCTGGTCCTGCTTGCCTAGCCCAGGGGTCCCCAACCTTTTTTTGCACCGCGGACCAGTTTAATATTGACAATATTCTTGCAGACCAGCTGATCTGTGGTGGTGGGGGGGGGAGGTGTTCCAGTAGGGTTAAACTCACCTCAACATGTCTTTTACAGTTAGGGTTGTCAACTTTCTCACTCCCAAATAAGGGACAAAAGTAGCAGTCAAATCCCGGGACACTTTACCCCAGGAAAGACTACATGACCATGAAGAATTGCATGGGCACCTGTGTGCGCATGCGTGACGTGCGCATATGTGATGCGCGCATGTGTGTACGTACCGATTTTTTTCCCCACAGATCGGTTTTGCCTTCATCTTCCCGACTACACTGTACATACATTACTTGTACTTTATATAGGCTGTGTAGTTATCATATCATTCCTGTTTTTACTATATGTTAGTGTTATTTTCGGTTTTATGTGTTATTTGGTATGATTTGGTGGTTATATTTTGGGACTGGGAACATTCAAAAAATTTTTCCCATATAAATTAGTGGTAATTGGTTCTTCGCTTTACACCATTTCAGCATGAAAGGTTTCATAGGAACACTCTACCTTAGTGGGGGAAATACGGGACAAGGGCAGTCCCGTATGGGACAAACCAATTTAGCCCAATAAACGGGATGTCCCGGCAAATACGGGACAGTTGGCAACCCTATGTTCAAGTTCAACAGTGCGTGACAGGGAATGAGGAAAGGTTCAGCTGACTCATATCGTTTCCTTGCGGCCCAGTAGCACACGCTATGCGGCCCGGTGGTTGGGGACCGCTGGCCTAACCAATGTCCTAGCCCAAGTCTGTGTTCTTGTCCCATCTCTCTAGTCAAGTCCTGCTCCTAGTACTTCAGTGTCTGTGTCTTGCATTTGGGTCCGCTCCCAGCGCCCCCGTTATGACAATTTGGCCCCTTCCCTGCTTGCTCCTTGCAGAAAATCACTTCTTATTCTGACATGCCACTTGCTGCTGAGCTGAACCAACCTCTCCAAACCAGACCAAAGTCACAGCCAGCCCTCTGACAATGACCCAAATAATATAAAACTGTCAGAGACACAACCTGAATACTGGACAGCCCACTGGTAGAGTTACAGCCCCATAGCTCCAGCAGTCTTTGACCAGTCCCAACCTCTGGAGCTGCTTGTGTGGAGCTTGCATGTTCTCCCTGAGGGTTTCCTCTGGGTGCATGGTTTCCTTCCACATCCCAAATATGTGCATGTTAGCCAATACAAATTGTGTGTGGCGTGTATGCGAGTGGTAGAATCTTGGGAGTGAGGTGAGTTGGCGGGACTGTGGACACAGGAGAACGGTTTGAGGTAGAGTCAGTGTTAAAGGAGGGAGGTAGATTGTTCCTGTGGACTTGGTGGACTGCAGGTCCAGTTTCTATGCTGTATCTCTCTATGACTATCCCAGAGACTACATCCAGATTCTCAATGTGCACAGAACATGGCAGAGTAGAGCACGGAGCAGGCCTTTCTGCCCTTGATGTTGTGGCAATGATTTACAACCCTCCAAAGAAAAAAAATCATCTTGAATTCCACTTTGACGAACTTCTATGGATGTTTAGTGGAGAGTATATCAACTGGCTGCATCACAACCTGGTATGGAATCACCAATGCCCTTGAACGGAATATCCTACAAAAAGTAATGGATTCGGCCCAGTACATCACAGGTAAAGCCCTCCCAACTGCTGAGCACTTCTATATGAAATACTATTGTAGAAAAGTAGCATCCATCATCACTAGCTCCCCACTACTCGGGTCATGCTCTCTTCTCGCTGCTGCCTTCAGGTAGAAGGCACTACAGCCTCAGTTCTCTCACCACCAGGTTCAAAAACAGTTACTACCCCTCAACCATCAGACTCTTGAACAAAAGGGGATAACTTCACTCAACTTCACTTGCCCCATCGTTGAAATATTGCCACAACCTATGGACTTACTTTCATGGACTCTTCATCTCATGTTCTTGATATTTATTGCTTATTTTTTTTTTGTATTTGCAGTTTCTTATCTTCTGCGCACTGGTTAAGCACCCTAGTTGGGCGCTCTTTCATTGATCCTGTTATAGTTTCTATTCGATAGATTTGTTGAGGATGCCCATAAGAAAACTAGTCTCAGGGTTGTAGATATATGTACTTCAATAATAAAATTAACTTTGAACTTTCAATGGGCAACAACCTATGCTGAAACTTGGTTAGAGTCAGAGTTGTACAGCATGGAAAGAGGGCTTGCAACTGCACTTGTCCATGGCCTCAAGTTACCCCTCCCATGAGCCACTCTCATTGTCCTGTATTTGGCCCACGAGCCCCTAAAACTTCCCTTTCCATGAACCTGCCCAAGTGACTCTTAAATATTGTAGTTGTATCTGTTTCTACCACTTCATCTGGCAGCTCGTTCCTCATACCCACCACCCTCTGTGTGAAAAATTTGCTCCTCTTGTCCTTTTAAATCACCTCTCACTTTAAACCTAAGCCCTCCAGTTTTAAACGACACCACCCTAAGGAAAAGTCTGTCCATTTACCTTATCTAAGCACCCTCCTTATAGACATTCGTAAGCTAATCCCTCAACCTCCTTTGCTACAGAGGAATAAAAAAAACAGACTGGATTAACCCTACAAGAGGAAATATTCCCTGGTTTATTGACAGCAGTGAGTAGCAATGGAAATTGGACAGATAACTGAGATTTTGATTGGCACAGAGATGCTGTGCTGAGAACTCCCAGCTGCCAAGATGATGGACGGTAGGGAACAGGGGGAAGATTGTGACACTACTTATTGGAAGCTCTGTCTGACAGACCTGATGGAAATCGAACAAAACATTTGGATTGCATCAAATATCCAACAATGGAAATCTTTAGCTTGTCAATGCATCTGACAGAAATCTTAAATTCTATATTGGTCTGTTTGCTAAAAAAAAACAACACATCCTTTGAGCTAAGTACCTTGTTGGTATTTGGAGAATGTTACTGCAGCAAGATGCATTTTATGAAACCCGTTGAACACTGAAATACCTTGAGGCACTGCAAAGGAGAGAGAAACAAATGTAAGCTGATGTCAAGCCAAAAAAGAAATGTGGCTCAAAGCCAGCAGGATTTAAATCGTCCCGGCTGAATTTGATTTATACCTTTTAATAGTTTAGATAGTGAGTATTACCTGTTTATTTTGATTTTCTCTCTTTTAAAAGTCAGGAATGGTCAAATCTAAGACAGTTGATGGAAACGTGGGGAGAATAATCAGAATCAGGTTTATTATTGCTGACATGCGTTGTGAAGTTTGTTCTTTTGTGACAGAAGTACAGTGCTAGACATAATTGAATATTACAATAAATTACAATAAAAATAAAGAGTGCTGCAGAGGAATAGCGAGATAGTCGCAGGTTTATGGGCTGCTCCAATACCTGATGGCAGAGGAGAAGAAGCTTTGAGTGTGTCTTCAGGTTCCTGAATCTCCTCCCTAGTGGTAGTGATCAGAGGAGGGTATGCCCCAGATGGCGAGGATCCCTAATGACAGACGCAGCCTTCTTGAGGCATCACCTGTTGAGGATGTGTTCGTTGTTGGGGAGGGTTGAACCCATGATGGAGCTCCCTGAGTCTACAGCCTGTGCTTAGGAACCTCCACAACAGGCCGTGATGCAACCATTCTGGATGGTCTCCACAGTGTATTTGTTGCAATTTGCTGGAGTCTTTGGTGACACACTGAATGTAATACAACTCTTCATGAGATATAGCCAGTGGTACGCCTTCTTCACAATTGTATCAATATGTTGGGCCTATGATAGATCCTCTGAGACGTCGATGCCTGGGAATTTGAAGCGGCTCACCTTTTCCACTGCTGACCCCCTCAAAGAAGACTGGTGTGTGTTGTTCTGACTTCCTGATGTCCACAATCAATTCTAGCAGTGAAGTAAGTCTATCAGTGGTCAATTCTGTCATTAAATGGGTACCTGGTAGTTAGTGTGGATTTCATGGGCCGAAAGGCCTGTTTCATAGAACACAGAAAGAGCAGCACTGGAACAGGTCCTTCGGCCCACAATGTTGTGCTGAACTAATTAGTCTAAACTAATCCATTCTGCCTGCACAATCTCCTATACCTCCATTCTCTGGACTTTCATCTGCCTCTCCAAGTGCCTTTTAAAATGCATGTATCGTATTAGCCTCCACCGCTATTCTGGCAGCCCTTTCCAGACATCCATTACTCTCCATGTAAAAAAGCTTGCTCCGCACATCCCATTTGAATTTATCCCCTCTCGCATTAAGTGTCAAGACATGTATTAAAAATGTATTAAAAGTTAAAAATATTAGTATTAAAAATGTCGGCTTTGGGTAAAAGATACTGGCTGCCTATCTATACTTCTCATAATCTTAAAGTCCATCAGGTCTCCATCAGCCTCTGCCACTCTAGACAAAATAATCCAAATTTATCCAAGATCTCCTTGCAACACATTCCATCTGATCCAGGCATATCCTGCTTAACCTCTACTGCACGCTCTCCAAAGCCTCCACTTCATACCTATTATGGGGCAACTAGAACTGAACTGTATGAACATGCTATGTTTTATTGCTCGAGGACAGGTTAGGTTTAATGGTGTATTTGACTCAGCTACACTGTTAGGATAGCAAGGAGAGAATTACTGGTACTGCCTGCTCACCGTGACAAAGATAATGGTAGAAGTGTGATAGTACAACGATTACGTTACTGTGAAAATACGTTATTGGTCTGACCACAATGACAATGACTAGATAGGGTGGATATGGAGAGGATGTTTCCTATTGTAGGGATATCCAGAACTAGAGGACACAGCCTCAAAAGATATAGGAACAGAATTAGGCTATTCAGCCCATCAAATATGCACCACAATTCAATCATGGCTGTTGTTTTTCAACAAGCCAGGCTATGTTTTTATTGCTTGGATCGTAGAATAATAAGGGGTGACCTTATAAAAATATTTAAAATTATTCAAGTTCAGGTTGATCGTCATTCAACCATGCACATGTAGACTTTGTTCTTCTGGGGCCAAGGTGCAAAACACAGCACTTATAGTTATAATCCAGCAGATACAGTCACAAAATAATATTAACACAAGTCTCAGACTGACAGGTCAACATAAAGTGTAAGGTGCATGTTTAGGTAAGACACTGTAATGTTACTGCCACTGTTTTAATAAAACAAGCAATATTAGAAAGATGTGAAACAGAAGCAATAAAATATGATCAGTGACCAGAGCAGAATGAGAGTATATCTGTGAGCTGAGAGTAGTGATGGGGTGGGAGGGGGAATGGCTGGGCATTCAGACAGGGTGTTCATCTGTGCTGGGTAGCAGCAGGGCGTTAAAAAGTCTAGCAGGGGGAAGAAGCTGTTACCCAGCATGGCAGTTCTGGTTCTTATCCTGTGGTACTTTCCGCCAGAGGTCAGGGGGATTGCGAGAAGGATGTGCGGGATCTTTGACAATGCTGAAGGCACTGCATAATCAGTGCTTCTGAAGTATGTCCTGAATGCTGGGGGACAGACACAATCTGATGCATTGTGATTCCAGTGATGCAGCTGGGCAGGACACTCCAATAGCATGTGGCGAGAATGGGGTGGGAGCCTCACTTGTCTCAGTCTCCACAGGAGGTGCTGTTGTGCTCTCTAGGCAAAGAGATGGTGTTGAGGGACCAGGTGAGGTTGTCAGTAATGTGCACATCAAGAACCTTGGTGCTCCTGACTCTTTTCACAGAGAACCCATTGATGTGCAATAGGGAGTGGCCAGCCTGTACTTTCCAGAAGACCACAATCATCTTGGTCTTCTCAGTTCTCAGTGTGGTGGTACCAGAGATGTTGCTGCCGATATGGACTGTCTGGTCTCTTCATCAGGAAGTCCAAGATCAAGTACAGAGGAATATGTTGAGACTCAACATGGACAATTTTACCAAAGCTTCTAGGGCATAATTATACTGAAAACCGAACTGAAGTTAATGAGTAACGTTCTGACACGGGAGACACTGTTGTCCAGCTGGGACAGGACTGTGTAAAGGGCAGAAGTTATAGCACTGTCACAGACATCCCACCTCTCCCGGTAGTTCCGGGAGTCTCCCGCTTATTAATAGTGGCTCCCTGATGCCCACAAGTTATATACAATATCCTGGAAATCAATATTTTTGAGAGTGAGCGAGTGAGAGAGCGCAAGAGTGTGAGAGAGAACGAGTCAGAGCGCGAGAGCGAGAGAAAGAGCACGAGAGAGAGAGAGAGCGCGAGAGACAGCAAGAGAACGAGAGAGAGAGAGAGAGAGAGAGTGTGTGAGAGACAGCAAGAGAACAAGAGAGAGAGAGAGTGCGCCATGGGAGAATGTTCCAAAAAAAGAAAATATAAAACGTACGTCACCCCAGGCTACCCTAAAGTGTACCCCTGCCTAATAGGGGTCAAAAATAATGACAGTGTTGCTCGCTGCACTGTTTGCAACAGTGACTTTTCTATTGCCCATGGTGGGTTAAGACTGTAAAAGACATGTTGAGGTGAGTTTAACAGGGTGTCATTTGTTTATTAGCATAGCTAACGTTACTTAAACTAGCTGGCTAGCTGCTAAGGAGCTACTCCATTGCAGACATCCCACCTCTCCCGGTAATTCCGGGAGTCTCCCGCAAATTGATGGTGCTACCTCCCTGAAATGAGTTTTTGCCGGGTGGGATGTCTGGTGTCAGTACACTCATTTGGGTGATATGAGAGGCTTAGATGAAGTGGATGACATCAGGGTAGGTGAAATCCAAAACCGGGGGCACAGGTTTAGAACTAGAGGGAACAAGTTTAAAAGGGAGCTGAGGGGGATCCTTATTATGAGGAAGATGGTGAGTATGTGGAATGAGCTGCCAGAGGAAATGGTTGAAGCAGACATATTGGCATTATTTAAGAAGCACTTGAACGGATACATGGAAGGGAAGAGCGTGGAGGAATATGGACAGAATGCAGGAAATTGTGATTAGCTAAGTGAACAATGTGGCTAGCATGGACTCATTAGTATAAAGGGCCTATATCAGTGTTATATTGCTGCATGACCCTAGAACAACCATGGCATTAATAAATGGAAGAACAGGCTTCTAGTTCAAGTTCAGGTTCAAGTTTAATTGTCATTCAGCCATACCCAGGAATATAGCCTCTGAGACTAAGGTGTAATATACAGAACCAACAAGCACACACAGCACATATGATAATGATAGCAGAAAAACATAGTTACAAAAATTTATTAATTTTTTTATATTTTTGTAACTGTATGTTTTTCTGCTATCATTATTATGTGCTGTGTGTGCTTGTGTGATTGATAGTACACAGATGTTGTCCCGCAGCCACCTTTTTGCAAGAACAAGCTATAGCAGTTCCTCTTTTCGTAGACGAAAACAATCCAGCTTGTCTTTCTGGGAGGGAATACTAGAGGGCAGCACTCACAGAAGGGGCCCACCCCTAATCCAGAATGGAATCCAGCAGCACACAGCCAGCTCCGGCATCTTCCTCACCAGCAACCACAACAGGCAACTCCGAGGCATGAGGGCCTTGTCCCCGCAACAACTGAGGCAACGCAGCTGCCCCGCCATAGGTCTCACCAACTGAAGCAGTGAATCAGACGTGCAGTATTCCACATTACCAATGTCCAACAAGGTCCGACGATCACAAGAAAAATGTGCAAGCCAATCATTTCCACTGTTCGCACACCGACAAAACAGAGAAACTTGACAAACTGAGTGACCCACTCCTGTTCCCGGTATGTAGATGACCAAACAAGTGCTACTGTTTCTTATTACCATTCTGTGTGAAAACAATAATTAGCTTTATCCTCCAAGGGAAGAGATAAAAAAGCAGAATATTCAGAGCTGCCAAGCTTCTGAATGTCTGTGCCAAGTGATAAGAACAAGACCTTAAGCTGCCAGAAGATAGAAGACTTTCTTTATGAGCTTGGGAGCAGAAGCAGCTACCGTGTGAGAAATTCAGATGGTTACAATTTCCCATCCATCAGCAGAGCACCAAGGAGTCGTGTACTATCCAGCACCTCCAACTTGAAATTGAACACGGAACGCACAGATAAAGTGCTTCAGCTGACAAAGGGTGGGTGGGGAGTTTCTAGCCGTTGTTACTGCAGTCCACATTCATCAACAATGCCTCAGTTGTAACGTCTGTATAATAGTTACAGTGGGAAGAAATATTTACACTTTGTTGATTTCAAAGCTAAAATTTGATTCTAAACTCCTGCCACATTCAACAGGCCTAAACCAATTTCTTTTCAGAAGATAAAGGCACTGTTCCCCAACACCCAACTCTTTAATTCAGAAACCATTGTTCCCTGAAACATCCACCTAGATACCAATGCTCTCCCAACACCACAACCAGAAAAAAAAACTGCCTCTTTCCCTGTGCCGATTCATGAATTTTGATTGTCATATTTCCTCTTTGGTAATTTAAAACTCTATTTTGTCATGTTGCGAACATTCATCTTATATAATGTATATTCCGTGTGTTGTCTGTAACTACATACCTGTGTGCTGCCAAGTGGTTGACCATCCATACTGGGAGGCCTGTTTGTCCATAAAGTGCCGCCTCTTGTGTCCCAGATGAACACTGAGTTGGGATCGAATCAAGAAGTATCAGCTAACAGTTATTTTTATTTACTACTTCATGAGTCTTGGACATCACTGGGGATCTCATCACTTACTGCCCATCACTACATGAGCTGACAAGGCAATGCAAAGTCAATAAACCTGTGCGTCTTTTGTCAACAGAAGCCAGACAGAATAAAAAGGGCGAATTTCCTTCTCTGAAGGGCATTAGTGAACCAGGTGATGCTTACGACAAAACGGCCATCACAGAGCCATAGAATTAGAGTAATATAGCGTGGGAACAGGCCTTTCAGCCCAACTTGTCCATGCTGACCATGGTGTCCATCAAGCTAGTCCCATTTGCCCACATTTTGTTATCACTCAAAGCCTTTCCTATCCAAGTGCCTTTTAAGTGTTATCACTGCACATGCCACAATCAATTCCTATGGCAGCTCATTCCATATGCACACCACGCTGTACGTAAAATGTTGCTCCTCAGGACTCTCTTTATTATTTCATCTCTCATCTGCACCCTCTTAGTTTTGTAGTTCCCCTTCCCTGGGAAAAAAGACTGTGTGTGCTGCTCATAGCTCAGCCACCTAAGTTCCAGGATGTAAAGCCCTGGCCTGCCCAATCTCTGCCAATAACTCAAGCCCTTAAGTCCCAGCAGCATCTTCATCAACCTTGTCTGCACCCTTTGCAGTTTAAAGACGTCTTCCCTCTAACCAAACTGCACACATTTCCTTGTATGCAATATACTTCTGGCTGTTTTGTTCATTGAAATACTTGAATTCTGCCAAGCTAGTTCCTTGGCTGTGCTTTAGCTGGTTAGTAGGGATAGTGGGAATTGCATTCATCCATTCATGTACAACACTAATTAGATGATGAGGCATTTGGCTAGTGACAAAGACATTCAGAAGAAGGTTTCCCATTTCAGATGTTTACATAATTCATCTGTAATATTGAAACCTCGAACAGGATGATTTAAAGGCCCAGAACAAGTAAATAAAACTAAACTAAATTGCAAACACCTCTTTTAGCTCACCTTCTAATGAGAAAAATTGAGCCTACATTGCTCCAAGAGTCAGTTCTAATATTGGCATCATTTTCTATGTGAATGACAAGTGTTTGGTGTCTTTGGGCCTGTACTCAAAGGAGTTCAGAAGAATGTGGAGGCCTACTGAATACTGAAAGGCCTGGACAGAGTGGACATGAAAGATGTAATTCCATCAGTAGGAGAGTCTAGGATCAAAGGACATACCCTCAAAATAAGGAGACATCCTTTTAAAACTGAAATGACAAGGAATTGTTTGAAATGGAGTGTGGTGAACCTGTGGAATTCCTTGCCACAGAGGACAGCAGAGGTCAAGGTGTTGGGTGCATTTATGGCAGAAATGGATAGGTTATTGATTGGTAAGCAGGTTGCTTACAGGAGACGATGGGAGAATGGTTTGAGAAAACCATAACTCAGACCCTCTGGGTCCTGGCAACATCACTGTAAATCTTTCCTGCACTCAGAATCTCACCTTCATTCTCTGACTTCTTCCAGTAAACCTTTCGGCCACTTGCTAATCAGGGCTCTGTCAACCTCGGTCTTCAAAGCTTTCAAAGACTCTGCTTTCACTTGCATCTATGGAGAACAATTTCACCTTGTCTTTATTTTAAATGAGTAATCCCTCACTTTTAGACATTGGCACCTGGTTCTAGACTCTTACATTTGGGAAAACATCCTCTTCATCTTCACCCTTTCAATGCTCGTGTGGTGTTTCTCTCAATCTCCCTTCACCCCCGTTACATTCTGATTCCTTTTCTTGATCATTGGCCAAGATATAGTAAGCTGAAGCACTGATTCCCAGCATCAGTCCTCAAGAGTCCCAGTACCAATTCCTAAGGTGCACTACTGTCACAGATTTCCAATCAGAAAAACAAACTTCCACCATTGCCCTCTACCTCCTGTCACTTGCAAAATTTGCATCTAATTTGCAACTTGCCATGGATATCATGGGTTCTAATCATTTAAACCTTTAAAAGGGACCAGTGTAGGTCCTTGTAAAAAGCTATTTTGTAATTATATTAATTGCATTGTCCTCGGCAATTCATTTTGTAACTTTAAAAACTAAATCAAGTTTAGAAAAAAATCTCTAAGTAAAGACCTTGTATTGTTGCACACTAAATTAGTTTATTGGTAATATTGGTTTATTTTTGTCACATGTACCCAGATACTGTGAAAAACATTTTTTTGCATGCCATCCTCATTGACGATTTCATCACGTCAATACTTCGAGGTCGTACAAAGGAGAAGCAATAACAGAATTTAGAGCAGAGGCAGACTGTGAAGTGCAAGTCCGCGATGAGGAAGCCTGGGAGCTCAAGAGTTCATCTTATTGTGCTAGGGAACTATTCTACAACTCTCAGGACAGCTGGAGTGAAGCTGTCCCTGAGACTGGGAATACATGCTTGCAGGTCTGATGGGAGGGAGGAGGTGAAGAGAGAATATCCGAGGTGGGAGGATCGTTGATCAGGTTAGCTGCTTTATTGAGGCAGCAAAATGTGTAGACAGATCCCATGGCGGGAGGCAGTTTTCTGTGATGTGCTGAGCTGAGTGCACAACTTTGTGCGGCCCCTTGTGGTCTCAGGCATTCCTGTCCCAAACACTTAGCTTTTCCCATCAAAGAAGCAGTGTTACTTTCTGGGCAATAAATCATTAGGATTCACCATGGCTCACTTCGCAACTCAAGCCAAATTATGAATCATTGTCTGGACCCTGTTTTCTGTGGTTCATTCTCATTGCTATCCATAATTAACTATATCAGTAGATGCCCCTGGCCACCTCAATGTGAATTAGATATCAGTTTTAGAATCAATCGGAGGCTCCAGTTTTCTTTTATTGAAGGTTTAAATCTGTCAATTCTGATTATGAGTAACACCTGTCCAAGGGAGCTGCCAAACTCAAAGGCTGAGATTGCCAGATGGAATACTGAAGAGGTGTGTATTAATTTGTTATTCATGGGATTTGGGATATGCAGTGAAGGTCAGTGCCTATTGCTTATTGCAGGATACTTAAGAGCCCGGCTATCTTGTGATTTTTTTAAAGAATGGTTCTGTGGCACTGTGGTGGTCTGGCTGTTCCTCAGTTTCAGTCTTAACCCTTGGTTCTGGTTGAGAGAAGTTTGAACATTCTTCTTCAACACTCAACGGTTTCCCCCTGTTTTATTCCTGTATCCCAAGCGATGGTGTAGGAGAATTTAGACTCTGCAACCATTATCACAGGTCTTAGATTACCAGTTCAATTATTTAACAATTATGTCATTGTAACCTCATTTTCAAAAAAATTCTCTTGTATGGCACAGGTATCATTGGACTTCCATAATTCCCCCGAAAAGGAAGTGGTGACCTGTTGCAGACTTTTTGCCGAGGGTGTTTTGGTGAAGTTGTGGAAGGAGTTCACGATTTAAATCCAGCGATGGTGAAGGAATGGCAACATATTTTAAAATCAGGATGGCATAAGATTTGGAGGAGAACTTCAAGATGGTGATCTTCACATGTATCTACTGTCCTTGTTTTTTGTGGGTTGGGGAGATGCTGTCAGAGTTGCCTGGATGAACAACTGTGGTGCACTTTGTAGGTGGTACACACTGTAGCCAACATGTGCCAGTGGTAGAAGGACTGAATGTTAGTTTTGATTTATGGGGTGCCAATCAAATAAACCACTTTCCCCTGGATTGTGATGAGATTCATGAGGGTTGTTGGAGCAGCACTCATCTGGGCAAGTGGAGAGTATCCCTCACACTCCTGAGAGCTTGGAAAGGTCACTGGAGAAAACAACTCTGAGGAAATGATGAGAATTTGAAAGTTAGGATGAGAATTTTAAAACTGAAAGGCTCTCAGAATGAGATGGGTTAAAGGAGGTTGGGCTGGGAAATTATAGAGATTGGAGAAGGTCAGAGGTTACCAGTGGTGGCAAAGTGGGAGACTTACATGGGTGGGGATTGAAGATAATGCTGGACTGAGCAATTGATGTTTAATTGTTATTGCACTCACCTCAACCACATCCTCTGTCAGCTCATTCCATCTACACACACCTTATGAATAGCAACAGTTCAAGAAGGCAGCTCACCTCACCTTCTCAAAGAGAACTAGGGGTTGGCAATTAAATACTGGCTCAGCTGCAAAGCCCGCATCCCTTGAATTAATATAAAATAAAATCAAAGTCTCCAGAATTTTTTTATTTGGTCACTCACAGAGTGAACTCACAGAATACAGAAGTCACTGGCAATGTTGCCATTTGTTAATCATCTTTACTTCCCCTCAATCTACAAGGTAGTGAGAGGTTGCACATAGATCAGAACTATGTGCAGATGGGAGGTTACCTTCCTGGAAAGACATTAGAGGTCTTTAGTGGTTACTGCAATTGAGACAAGCTTTAATTCCAGATTTATTTAATTACTTGAGGTTGAATTCCTTAATGGTAGGATTCAAACGCATCTCTGAATCACTGGTCTGGAACTCTACCCGCTTGTCTAGGAACATAATTGCTCTATTACTGTACTGCGCCTGACTGGATACCAATCCCCAGCTGCCCTCTGGGATCTGGTTCCAATGGCTGCTCTTCAAATGTGTGTCTTGATTGCCAGCATCCGCTTTACAATGAATGTGGCCATCCAATGTTCATTCAATGAGCAGGACTCATAACCTTTCCTGACAGATGATCAGATGAGGAGGAATCTACCCTGTTGATTTATTTTTGGATGTTTTACTGAGCTATGCAAGTAACCCAGTGGCATGAAATGTTGATGTTTCAAATTATTAATTGAGGACAGTTGTCCGTAAGCTGCCAGGGGAAGTGATAAATGCAGATTCAATAAAAATGTTCAAAAAGCGTTTAAACAGACACATAAAAGAGGGATAGATTTAAGGAGAGAGGGTAGAATCTTAAAAGAAAACTGAGGGACAACTTTTTAACCCAGAGAATGGTCAGTATATGGAATGAGCTGCCAGAGGAAGTAGTTGAGGAAGGTACATTAATAACATTTAAAAGGCATTTGGACGGCAAAGGTTCAGATGAATATGGGCCAAATGTAGGAAAATGGGACTAGCTTAGATGGGAATCGTGGTCAGCATGGATCAGTAAGGCTGAAGAGCCTGTTTCTGTGCTGTACATGACCACAGGACCAAACACCCCAAGTAAACGTATTGTCAAGTTCACTGATGACACAGCAATGGTGGGGCTCATCACCAACAATGGTGAAATGGCCTGCAGAGAGGAGGTGGAAGAGCTCAAGGCCTGGTGCCACGCCAATGACCTCTCCCTTAACATCAACAACACAATGGAGATGGTTATGGATTTCAGGAGAACTTGCACCATTCACAACCCACTTTACATTGGCAGCACAATCGTGGAAGCTGTGAGCAATTTCAGACTCCTGGGAGTGCACATCTCATGGTCCCAGAACACATTCTACACAATCAGGAAAGCTCAGCAATGCCTCTACTCTCAGAAGAGGCTGAAGACAGCTGGATTATGCACACCTGCGTATCTAAAGTCATTCTGCAGAAGTGCCGTAGAGAGTATCCTAACAAAGTGCACTACAGTGGACAGGAAGGCTCTACAACAGGTAGTCAAAATTGCCCAATGCATCACCAGCACCAGCCTACCCTCCATCAAGGACATATATACAGAGAAAGGTTCTGGAAAAGGTCCAGAAACAGCACAAGGTATCCTACCCACCCTGTTCATAGACTGTTTGTCCCACTCCCAATCAGAGAGGAAGCTACACAGCATCCACACCAGGACAACCAGATTCAAAAACAATTACTTTCCCCAAGCAGTAAGTCTGACCAATGCCTCCACCAACTAACACACCCATCCACAAGCCCCACCACCACTGCTTTATCATTACCTGTCAGCCACCGTATCTTATAGACACACCTGTACCTTGTGTCACTTTATGACATACAATCATTCTATGTATATACTTTATGCTATCTTATGTATTTATATTTATTGTTTTTTTTATTGTTATGCTGCATCAGATCCAGAGTAACAATTATTTCATTCTCCTTTACACTTGTGTACTGGAAATGACATTGAACAATCTTGAATCTTGAAACCATTTTTTCGGATCTCCCCCTCCCCCACCCAGTTTCAAATCTCTTACTAGCTCTTCTTTCAGTTAGTCCTGACAAAGGGTTTCGGCCCGAAACATCGACTGTACCTTCCTATAGATGATGCCTGGCCTGCTGCTTTCACCAGTATTTTATGCGTGTGGCTTGAATCTTGGATCTTCTCCACAGATGCTGTGTGGCTTGCTGAGTATTCCCAACATTCTCTAATTTTATTTCAGATTTTCAACACCTGAAGATTTTTAGTTGTTCTGAGGAAACTGCCTGTTTGCTCTATGCCCACCCAACTCCTGGTTTTCCCTACGATTAGGTGTGTTCCAAGGCCTTGCACAGTAATAAGTCAGACAGTGTCATGCCCCCACCATACAGTCTCTCTGGGCCTCCAAATCTGATGCTAAGTGCTACACAGGAGTGTAACAGACTTAGCGAATAAGGAAGTTGCCCCACAGTGACAGCTAACTAGTCTAGTGATGCCGTCCATTGACCAGCACTCTGGTTCCTCCACATGCCACCAAGGTGGCTGTACCATTGACCCTTTTGGATTCGTCTGCCACAGACACCATCAGATGCCTTGGTCCTCGTTGGGTGCAGCCTTTGCCTGCGTTGGACTGGTTATGTCACAAGAATGAGCGATGATCGTTTACCCAAAGCTGTTTTCTGTGGCAAGCTACATGAAGGAAAGAGGAATAATGGTGGTCAGAAGCTGCATGACAAAGATGTGCACAAGCGCCAGATGGAGAACACTGACATGAATGTCAACACCTGGGAGAAAGATGCTTTGTACAGAAGAAGTTGGCACTGCATTGTCAAGAAGTCAATCCCAGCTATCGAGGAGAAAAGGCAGAAGGAATATGAGGCAGATCATGAGCACAGACATTCGGTGCTAGACCAGTCAAATCACAAATGTAACCGATGTGGGAGACAGAGCCGATCCAATGCTGGTCTTGTGGCCCATAAACGTGCCTGCAGAGACTAAACTCTCAGCACAGCCAACATCAAAATTGATGGACAGCCGAAGAAGAACAGGTGTGTTCCAAAGGGGTCAGCTGGTGATCTCCTTGGTGAGGGTGAAAATGATATTCCTCAACAGCGATAGAGCACAGAAACAGATCCTTCTGCCCAACTAGTCCATGTTGACTGTGTTGCCCATCTGCCTACAGTTTGACCATTAGACCCTAAATCTATAGCTCTATCTGGATGGCTTTTAAATATGTCCACCTCAAACTCGTTTTCTGACATTTCATTCCAAAAACACACCACCCTTTGTGTGAAGCAGCTAGCCCAATGTCTCTTTTAAACCTCTCACCTCTGACTCTCAACCTATGCCCTCTTCTTGTACCCTTCAGATACAGTAACATCCATCAACATAAACCACTGAACCACTGTGAACCGCAAGGCAGTACAGTGACACGGCTAGCAGGGCTGCTGCCTGGGTTTTCAGGGGTACCGGTTCAATCCTGACCACCGGTGCTCTCAGTGTAGAGTCTGTGCATGATTCACATCCCCATGTTTGTTACCAAAAATAATCGAGGACCCAAGACATTCTCTCTGCTCTCCTCTCCCATTGGGCAGAAGAAACAAATGCTTTAAAAAACCTACCACCAAGTTCAAGGACAGCTGTAACCCCGCTTCTTGAACAGACCTGTCAAATGCTGAAGAACAAATTCTTGATCTCTTAATCTATGTCATTGTGGCCTTTGCACTTTATATGTCTAACTATATTGCACTTTCCCTGTAATTCTATGTTCCGCATTCAGTCTTCCTGTTCACTGTATGTATGGAATGATCCGCCGGATGACACGTGCACAGAAGCTTTTCACTACATCTGACAATAATAACCAATTACAATTCCAGTTGCAATTCCAGGGTTAGTAATTAATTGGCCTCTGTAATCTGCTCCTAAAACATGGGTCATTGTCGTATCCTGGCCGGAGCAGGTGAGAATGTGGAGAGAGTGAAACCATAGGAAAGTAACAGAAGGGGGGAATGCTCTGAGAGCTCGCATGAACCAGCTGAGTCAAATGGCCTCCTTTAGTGCCATGAAGCAATATGGAAAGGGAGACAAACAAAATAACAAGACAATGTAAAAGAAGGAAGAGAGCCAATGTTAGAAGTCTCCTCTGTGAAGGAAGCAATGTTAAAAATTACTGCTGTATATTTCAAAGTGGCGGTGCAGGAAATTAGCTTGAATCTCACTTGTTCCACTTGAGTACTGGAAGTCATTAGGCTCTGTTATAATCAGAGACAATCATAATATCTCATTTCCAACCAACTCCATGGTAAAGGCTTCCAGCACTTGTATTTACCTTGGGTATAGAGGCTGAATGATCACATTGCACTGTAGTTATGTTGTGCTTGTATATAACAGTCATTGCAGATAAAAGCATTTGCATTTTACATAATGTACTCTGGGATTGTAGGACTTTCTGACTGGATGGTATTTCTTGCCCACTTCCCATTGTCATAGGAACACGGTAAATCCTAAGGCAAAAGGGATGGCATATTCTGAAATGTGGAGCAGCAAATAATCTACTGGGGTAATTGTCAATGCTTTGGATTAGAATCCTACATCAGGAGGAAATCTTGAGTACTGTTCAGGGCAGCTGTGAGTCGATTACTTTGGTATGGGTTTGAAAATCACACTTATGTTAGGTCTGTGGAAGGAGGCCTGGATTTGATTGGGCAGCCATCAGTTATCAAGCTAATAGCCTGGAGACCTGGCCTCGTGGTCCAGAGACCTGATTCCAAATAGCAGCTGCAGAACGTAACATCAGTTAATCTTGATTTTAAAAGAATAACTCGATTTAGCAATGATAACAGCTCTATCATTGAAAGTGTTTGACCAATGCCCATCAAAAAAAGAGATCTGCCAACTTTACACTGCTTGGCCCACACATGATCCTGTAATGATCTACCAAGCCTCTGTGTTCAGGGAAGAAATGGGACAAGCAACGAATTTTTATGCTTCAAAAAGTGAGCAGGGCCTGTTGGGACATGTATGCAAAGCAGGGGTTTGCAGAGAGTGCTGGAGTCACTTCCTTGTGGACAGTAAGAGCCAGTTTTAAAATGTGAGCAGGGCCTGTCGGGATTTGACTGCGGAGTGGGAGATCACTTTCACTATAAGTAGCTTAGCAAGGGCCAATAAAAAGGAGTGACATCTAAGCGGAGTTGCCATTGTGAGAGCTGCCACTGTTGGAGTGGGCCAGAGTTAGAGTGGGAGGCTTTGGCTCAACAGACTTCGGTAGGAACAGGTGGAGGCTGTAAGTTTCTAGCGAGGTATTTTTTTTCTTTCTTGCTCTATTAGTACATAGCGAGTGCATTGAGAATCGATCCAGGATTAGTGGTATGTTCCTCACGTAAGATGTGGCGTCTCTGGGAGGTGATAACTATATCAGCACAAGGTGCATCAAGCTGCAGCTCCTTAGACACTATTACTTTCTCAGTCTCTTCAGCCACCTCTTTCAGAACTCTGGGGTGTACACCATCTGGTCCAGGTGACCTATCTACCTTCAGACCCTTCAGCTTTCCAAGAACCTTCTCCATAGTTATGGTAACATCACACACTCATGACCCCGATACCTGGAACTTCCACCATACTGCTAGTGTCTTCCACAGAGAATACTGTTGCAAAATGCTTATTCAGTTTGTCCACCATTTCATTGTCTCCCATTACTACCTCTTCAGCATCGTTCTCCAGCAGTCCAAATATCCACTCTCACCTCTCTTTTACACTTTTATTTCTGAAGAACTTTTTGACATCCTCTTTAACATTATTGGGTAGCTAACTTTTGTATTCAATCTTTACCTTCTTAATGATGCTTTTGTTGCCTCCTGTTGGATTTTAAAAGCTTCCCAATGCTCTCACTTCCCATTAATTTTTGCTCTATTATATGCCCTCACTTTGGTTTTTATGTTGGCTTTGACTTCTCTTGTTAGCCATGGTTGTGTCCTCCTTCCTTTAGAATACTTCTTCCTTCTTGAGATGCATATGTCCTGTGCCTTCCAAATTGTTTCCACGAGTTCCAGCCATTGCTGCTCTGCGACATCTCTGCTCGTGTTCTTTTCTGATCAATTCTGGCCAACATCTCTCTCATGCTTCTGTAATTGCCTTTTCTCCACCATACTACTGATACATCCGAATTTACCACCTTCTTCTCAAATTTCTGGGTGAATTCGATCATATTTTAAGCTCTCTAACACCGAATCTAGATCAGCTGATCCTCTGGTGGGCTCGACCACGAACTGCTCTAAAAAGCCATCACGTAGGCACTCTGGGAAATCCCCCTCCTGTAATCCAGCACCAGCCTAATTTTCCTAATCTACCTGGATGTTGCAGTCCCCCATGGCTTTTGTAACATTGCTCTTTTGGCATGAACTTGTAGGCCTCATCCTTACTACTGTTTTAGAGTCTGTATGCAATTCCCATCAGGGTCTTTTTATCTCTGCAGTTCCTTAGCTCTATCCACATGATGCAACACCTTTCGACCCTATGTCACCTCTTTCTAATGATTTGATTTCACTTTGGGTACAGCTGGAGGAGGAAGTCCACCAGAGGGAGCCACAGCAACTGGGTCTCTAGCACTGAGTCTAGCTCCATGGCTCAGAAGGGAAGGGTGAGAAGGTGAGTGCAGTAGTGATCGGGGATTCTATAGCTAAAGGAGCACACAGAGATTCTGTGCACATGAAAGAGACACCCAGATGGTTTATTACCTCCCAGGTGCCAGGGTCAGGGATGTCTCAGATTGAATCTGCATCATTATAAAGGGAGAGGGTGAACAATGGGAAGTCATGGTACATATTGGTACCAATGACATTGGTAGGAAAATGGATGAGGTCTTGGGAGAAAATATAGAGAGTTAGGTAGAAAGCCACCAGGGAAGTGATCTCAGCATTGCTGCCTGTGCCATGTGCCACTGAGGGTATGAATAGGATGATCCAGCAGATAAATGTGTGGCTGAAGAATTGGTGCAGGGGCAGAGCTTCAGATTTCTGGATCACTGGGACAGGATCTCTTCTAGGTAAGGAACAATCTGTACGGGGATGGCCTATACCTGAACTCGAGGGGGCCAATGTTCTTATAGGCAGGTTTACTGGAGCTGTTGGGGAGGTTGAAAACTAATTTGTCAGGGGGATGGGAGCTGGAGTGATAGGGTTGAGGATGGGGCAAATGGTATACAAGTAGATGCAGTGTGTACAGAGACGTTCAGGAAGAACAGGCAGATGATAGGGCAAAATTGTAGTCAATGGGACGAATTGCAGTGTAATGTGGGGGCAAAATCAAAAAGAGTGATGAACACAGGACGGAAGGTGTTATTTCTGAATGCACTCTGCATACGGAATAGGTTCATGATCTTGTTGGGCAGTTACAGATCAGTAAGTTGTGGGCATTACTGAGTTGTGCAGAAAAAAGATCCTAGTTGGGAGGTTGACATCCAAAGATACACATTGTATTGAAAGGACAGACAGGTAGGCAGAGGGGGTGGGTGGCTTTGTTGCTATAAAATGAAATCAAATTCATAGAAAGAGGTGACATAGGATCAGGAGATGCAGGATTATTTTGAGTAGAGTTAAGAAACTACAAGGGTAAAAAGACCCTGATGGGAATTGTATACAGGCGTCCATACAGTATCCAGGATGTGGGGTACAATGGGAGATAAAAAGGCATCTAAAAAGGGCAATGTTATGATAGTTGTGGGGGGTTTTAATCTGTAGGTGGTGGGAAAAGTTAAGTTGGTGCCGGATCCCAAAAGTGGGAATTTGTAGAATGCCTGTGAGATGGCATTTTAGAGCAGCTTGTGATTGAATCCACTTGTGAAATGGCAATGCTGGGTTGGGTGTTGTACAATGACACAGATTTGATTAGGAAGCTGAAGGTAAAGGAACTCTTAGGAGACAGTGATCAAAATATGACAGAATTCACCCTGCAGTTTGAGAGGAAGAAGCTAAGCTAAAATGCTTCAGTATCACAGTGGAGTAAAGGTAATTTCAGAGATGTGAAAGAGGGGCTGGCCAAAGTTAAATGGAAGAGGACACTACCAGTGATAACAACAGAACAACAATGGCTGGTGTTTCTTGGGGAAATTCAGAAAGCACAGAGAAGATGAATCCCAAAGAAGTATTCTAAAGGGAGGATGAGGCAACCAGGGCTGACAAGGAAATCAAAGACAGCATAATAGAAAAAGAGAAGGCATATAACATAGCCAAAATTAGTGTGAAGTTGGAGGATTGGGAAGCTTTTAAAAACCAACAGACAGCAATGAATAAAGCTATAAAGAGAAAAAAGATGAAATAAGTAGATAATCTGGCCATTAGTATAAAAGGGGATACCGCAAGTTTTATTCCCAGCTAGATCAAGAGTAAAGGAGAGACGAGAGTAGATATCAGACTGCTGGAAAATGACGCTGGAAAGGTAGTAATGGAGGACAAAGAAATGGTGGATGAACATAAGTATTTTGCACCAGTCTTCACTGTGGAAGACACTAGTAGTATGCCAGAAATTCGAGAGTGTTAGGGGGCAGAAGTAAGTGCAGTTGCTTTTACAAAAAAGAAGGTACTTGGGAAGCTGAAAGTTAGACAAGTGTACTGGATCAAATGGACTACACTAAAGGGTTCTTAGAGAAGTACCTGAAGAGATTGTAGAGGCATTAGCAATGATCTTTCAAGAATCACTAAATTCTGGATTGGTTCAAGAGGACTAGAAAGTAGCAAACGTCGCTTCACTCTTTAAGAAGGAAGGGAGGGAGGCAGAAAAAAGGAAATTATGGGACAGTTAGCCTGACTTCAGTGGTTGGGAAAATGTTGGAGTCGATTAGTAAGCATGAGGCTTGAGGGTACTTGGAGGTTTATGATAAAATAGGTTATGTCCATATGGTTTTCTTAAGGAGAAACCTTGCCTGACAAATTTGTTGGAGTTCTTTGAGGAAATAACAGACAGGATGGAAAAAGGAGAGTCAGT